>NC_139592.1:6918954-7518954 GCF_946808225.1 Silurus aristotelis
ATTTTTGTTGTCTGTCCCTTTGAAATGGCTCGCTCACGTGGGAGCAAAGAATAGGGAGCAGTGCGCAACAAGTGCCGGCACCATGGAAACCACTATTTTCCCCCAAAAATATTCCTTTCTGTTCCTTTGAGGACCTGTCACTATGCAAAGCAAGCATCACACGACCCCGGGCGCAGCCGTGACAAAGCCGCTTTTCTGCCTTATCCTTGATTGATTAAAAAACTTTTGAGCAAAAACATGTTACAGGACAAAAAAAAGTGACACATAGAAGAAAAGGCAGAGGGCGAGGCCCAACCACGCAGTTTCCCTGGTAATATCAGAAAGAGCAGAAGAGCGGCAGGGGCTCGGGGGGCCAGGCCAAGCATGAAAATGGACTACAATAGCGATTAAGATGATTAGAGAAAGCAGAGATGTATAGGGAGCACTTCTTATGACATCCAACAGCAATCTGGAAATGTCTTAAAAAACTTTAACTATGTTTACAGTTGGTAAGGGAGCTGTTTTCTGGGATCTTAAAGGAAACACGCCATGAGCTAATAACCCTTGATTGCCTGCATGTCGTATATTTTTAGCCTCTGTTTTAGAAAACACCATTATTCCACTCTGGTATTGAACTTCCCATTAACCAGATGGACCTTGACATACTTGTTTGATTAGCTGTTTTACCATAACCACCCCGACTTTCTTATAATGCATGATCTCTGGCAAAGGGCTCCTGGTTTGTGTGTGTGTGTGTGTGTGTGTGTGTGTGTGTGTGTGTGTGTGTGTGTGTGTGTGTGTGTGTTTATGTATGTGTATATGAATGCACCCCTCTACTAATCCCTAGTCTAGAAGCCTGTATGATTATTAATGCTTTTTGCATTATGTTTCCTCCACACTGCTGTGCAAAACCACTCGTGTTACTCATGTATGAAAAGTGATCAATACGGCACAGAGCACAAATTCCAGCCGTCTTGTTGACCTAAGTGACAGGCCATTTAAAAGAAAGTGAGTCAGACCAAGCAGGCCAGATCTGCACCCAAGACAGGCTTAATCATTTATTCATCTCTAAAAACAAGTCAATACAAACAGTTCATTGTCAGGCCTGGCCTTCAGTTGCCCATTCACAGCATTTTCAACTCTCAGATAGATCATTACAGCCTGGGCTTTAAAAAAAGAAAAAGAAAAAGAAAAACAACAACAGCAGCCAAGAAAAGCTTTGACAAAAGCATTTTTTGAGAAGTAATCTTTCCTTCTGGATCTGGGATAAAACAAATCGAGGCACATGTTCTATGAGTGAAGGAAGAAGTGGCTCTCCACAACATGATCAGTATTCCACAGCTGGTCAACACGAGCTCAGAAAGGCCTAAGCAAATCCCTGACGGTGGAGGTGTCAGACACAAAATTACAAAAATCTGCTCCTTGACAGGGAGTCATTTATATTTTAGCTTCGTTCCATTATCTTAACGAATCCATCATCAGCCAATGCAATATTAACAGCAGAAAATCAACTCATTAGATCCAGGGGGATTTAATCAAGATTGCAATCATGTATGCGGTTCCAGGAGAGTTTGATTTTTTTTTTTTGGGTCCTTTCCACATAATTGGCGCATCTCAGATCTTAATAAATTATTCTCAGTCTCAGATTGATGCCTTTTTCTTCCCTCTCCTCTCAAGCCAGGCTCTTTCTGACTCCGACTATAATATTTACCATAAACATTATTATGTCATGGGCACACAGTTTAAAATGGCCTTTAGCTACCTCCGAGTGGTAATTGGCTTTTCTATTTCTCTCTCGTTTTCCTGTTAATTACAAAACGATATTGCCAAATGTCTCTCAAGAACGTTGGAAAAAAAGGTTTTGCCAGAGGTTGGGTTTGTGGTCTCTCTCAGCCTTTATTAGTTTTGAATTCATTTTTTATAATAAGAGTAATAAAGTCAATTTGACCAAGACCGACTCAATCAACATGACCAAAAAATGATTCCACTGATCAAAATGAGTAGCAGCAATATATTCAGTTGTTTCAATGCTGAAATTGTAATGGATATTGAACTGTTTCTTGACAAGTTACAAATGCAAAAAAAAGAAACAAATAAACAAGTAGAAAGAAAAGATTTTTCCTCTATTCAGGTTAATGCAAGTTTAGCCAGTATTATCAGCAGCATATGCTTATGGAAAATGATGTCAGCGAGAATTCAGATAATCCATCGTGCTTATAATGCGGCATAAAGGTGTTCCAGATACTCCACTAAAGTCTTCATTTAGGTGAATGTAAAAGATACATGATTATATATTAACAATTTAGCAAAAATACTGACTAACCATTTACTTAAACAAATAAGGCAAATCTCCACACATGAAAAACTTTTACATTTACATTTACGGCATTTAGCAGACAACCTTATCCAGAGAGACATATAAACAAAAAGGAACTCTGTAGGGAGGAATTATAACACTTTATTTGTGGTTCCTAATGACAGGTTTTTTTTTTTATTATTAAGTACGCTAACATTGAACAGTCCACTGAACTTCGAAGTCAGTTTATAATAAATTGACAATTCTTTTGAGAAACACTCCAAACACCAGGCACAATGCAGAGCCAAGTGAAACAGAGCCCTTCGACATGCCCAGGCCTGGCCTGTTGCCATGGCTATGCAAAGCCAACACACAAAGTGTATGACATTGGCAAAAAGCAAAGATGAGGGAAATAAGCACAAGTCCATATGTTTTGAAAAAATCACCAGGCAATTGTACATACAGGAAAAATGTACATTAGATGTATACAAACTTTGCGAAAACCATTTGTTCATGTGTTTTTCACATTTTTATGGCATTACCAAACTGGACCTGAAGATCGTAGCACAAATTAAAACAACAAGAATAACAATAATATACAATAACAATCATTTATTATTAATAATTGACATTAATCTTGAAACTAATATTATTACTAAAATAATAAAAAATGTGCAAAACTTTCTGATAATCCTCTCAGAATATTCCTCTCAGAATATTCCTCTCAGAATTCCCTGAGCACCAAAAGAAATCCCTGATGTGCTCTCTCTCTCTCTCTCTCTCTCTCTCTCTCTCTCTCTCTCTCTCTCTCGCCATAATGTTTCGTCTATGGTCCAGATTATCTCACAACATGTCTGACATGATCCAAAAATGTAAAAACTTGGAAAAAGACATTTAATCTGTGTATGGAACAAAGCCTTTTTGAATGGGGCCTACCATGACCTTGTCATTGGCAGTTAAACTTCCTGTGTATTTGGTGAAATAAAGCCCCTTGCTATCCCTCTCTCTCTCTTTATCTCTCTCTCTCCCTCCCTCCCTCTGAGTATATATCTCTCTCCCTGCGTGCCCCTGTGCATGTGGCCAGCCTCTGCCTGCAGAGAGCAGCATCAAAAGCTTGCCTAATCCCCGTGTCGCTCGGAGATGCCTAGCTCTAAATCCTGCTCCTTGGTAAACCAATCTCTGTGTTTTTTATCTCGATTTATTAGATTATCAGCCCTCGTCTCTCCGAGTGGATGTAACACAAACTAATCCTAATCGGAATAGACACGTATTAGGCCTGAACTGTGTCAGTACCCGCGGTTGTGAGTGAGAACAGATCAGCCACTCACACAGCCACTCAGTGCATGTGTGGGCTACGTTTCAACCCCCCCTACCACTACCCCTACCCCTACCCCAGATCCTTCATTAGTAAAATACTTTAAATATTAATTCATAAACACTGTAATCACTCACATAAAACCACAATCTGAAGTGCTTTACATTTTATAAATCTATTAAGATGTTATTTTTAGCCTCCTGGTCCAATCTAAAAAAGAAAAAAAAAAAACACTTATTTGAAGGACAATAAGAGCTGCATTATTAATAGGCATACATCTCATTAATTATTCAATTAATTAATCACTGGCGCCACTGTTCATTTATCAGGCTTTGCTCATTTAAATAAATTTGCAAAAAAAATTCTCCTGCCCAATAAGGAAGAATTTGCCTAATAAGTAATCACGTTTGAAAGCTTCATCCCTGTTGGCCTCAGTTAAAAATACGTTCCAAATCCGAACCACTTCTCCTGTATGTTGATCTGCAAAGAACTGAATGTTGCTAAACACTGGAGAGAAAAGGAAAGGAAGCTTGGATAAAAAAGGATGTCTAATTTCTTTAGAATTCCCATACACACATAATGCTGATGGTTAGGTGGTGGAAAGTTGGGTTGCTATAACAAAATACCAAAACTACATTTTCCATACAAAAGAGCAAAGTGCACATTTCTGGCAGTGATAGACTGGAATCAGTTCATTATCCATGATCCATGTGGTTTTCTCTTCACCAGCACCGCTGCCAGCTCTGATTACGCTACGAAAAGTGCTAGAAAACGTCCTAACTTTATTTTAAGCGATGCCATTCAGGAACCATTCAGATACACACACACACACACACACACACACACACACACACACACACACACACATATATATATATATATATATATATATATATATATATATATATATATATATATATATATATATATATATATATATATATATATATATATCACATTTTTGTTTTTTATAAAAAAAAAATTATTATTATTACTTTTATATACAGTATATATATATATATTATTTATCATTCACGTTTAGATTGTTTAGCTAATAACCCTAATCTTTGAATTGTTAAAGCAATAATTATGTCGCAACTAGGTCTAAAACTGAAAGAACCTTTCAGTCTGTGATATTTTAAAAAATGAGTTTCTGTTATCGCTGTACTGAAAACCAAGTAGAAGCTGTTTTGATAGCTGTTGTTTGCTTAATATAAACGTCTCTGGGGATTGTAAGGTTGTTATGGCACTTAAAGCAGATATGAGATGCCCCTGCCTGCACCCTTCACATCTCTCCTGTACAGCAACAGCAGTGTGTGTGTGTGTGTGTGTGTGTGTGTGTGTGTGTGTGTGTGTGTGTGTGTGTGTGTGTGTGTGAGAGAGAGAGAGAGAGAGAGAGAGAGAGAGAGAGAGAGAGAGAGAAAGAGAGAGAGAGAGCGAGAGAGGGGCTGGCATGAGGTAGGGACGGTGGCGGTGGCATGTGTAGCCACAGGCAGATACAAGGAGGTGAGCGTGACGTGACAGCAGCGTCTGCTCCCTGTACATCTTTGCCTGGCTCTAAAACTGAGAGTCCTGCTCTCCTGGACAGCACCTCGAGGGCCAGCCGTGTATGTTTACAAGCCAGTTATCACACCCTATACTCGGACATGATTTCAAGTGAGATTATTCATCCTCGGTAAGATCACATATCTGACACATCCATCCAGCTCTGGACTTAATCCTCAAGTTCTGTTCACTCATTAGTAAAACAGGCTGCATTAACCCTTCTCCTGATTTCTTTCTTTCTTTAATTGTACACACAAAGCGCCATCTTTTGAAATCTATACGATAATTTCCAGAAAATTATGTACCATCATTGAAGACAAGCTGAATGAGGGCTTTCTGATTTTTTTTTAAACTTCAACTCATAGGCACAGTTCATATCAAAATTATATTTCAACTTCAAGGTAGATGATTTAAAAATAAATACGCAGTTCTATCCCAGAAAAATTTTTTTTGTCTCATTCTACAATGCATTCTATCTGCTCTAATCTTCATGATTTTATCGTTGTTGTATGAGATGTTCATAGGAAAAAGCAATGGTTGCTTTGGCGCCTTGCAATACCAGGGTCCCCGGCTAGGGGGCCAACATCTTGAGCATCGTCCTGAGCTCTCCATGTTCTCTCCACAATTAAGTGAGTTTCCTCTTGGTTCTCCAGTTTCCTCCTACCTCCACAGCACAAGCAAATCGGCAGATCTATTACATTCTAATTTGCCCAAGATGTGTTCATGGTGCCCTACAATAAACCAGGGTTACATTCAGGGTTTATTTCCACCACAGGGTAATGCTTGACCAGGTGCTTAATAAAGTGCTTAATGAAGATGAATGAATGTACTTCCCTGATCAGATCAGATAAACCAAAAAAATTATAAATATGCACAAACATTAAAATAATGCTCTGACATTATATCAATAAAGGCATTGCCTAGTTTAAATGAATGAAAACTGTTTGCTTGGACACACAGGTATATGATGATTTCAAAGCAATGGACAGGACCAACTGTGGATTTTGATATCATTTTTTCTGGGGATTAGCGTCAGACGGTCCAGTGTGCAGCCGCTGTGAACTGGAGCTTCTCTTTCACTTAGCATGACTGAATGTTCTTGGCAAAGAATATTTATTTCCAAAACGAGACCTTATCAGCTGCGCGAGCAAATCCATATCCGTCCTGTCTGCCCTCTTCCAGCTTGCCTTCTTTTGTGTAAGTGGGAGATATTTCACTCGCCTATCGGTTTACCTTATACGTGCCGGTATAGGCAGGAAAGGTGCCCATGTAGGGTCACTGCCTCTCTCCAGCACAGTCCTCTGAATCAACAGTGACTCGTGCAGGGCCATTTGTCTCTGCCATACACTACTCTCTCTCTCTCTCTCTCTCTCTCTCTCTCTCTCTCCTCTCTCTCTCTCTCTCTCTCTCTCTCTTTCCCTCGCTCTTTATGGGAAATACAGTATGCTCTTCAAAGAGGAATGCAACTTTGCTGTATGGTTAAAAAAAGCGATAGTATACATGGCTCATTTAAAGCTGGAAAAGCAGAAATTCAGCTGTCGTTCAGTGCTCCATGACATCATTACCCCCCCTTAACAGTTTATGTTAAGACACACAGCACATGCTTGTTGTGTGAATGGCTGAATATAGAAGCTAAAGAGCCTGTGAAAAACTGAAATCCTCCAGCAAACAATGAATCGGCTCATGACAGAACGACACAATAGCAATCTTCTCATCTCCAGAGAGAAGCAGGGAGGCGAGCAGCTGTTTAAACGCGCCGTAGGTAGGCGGAGGTTAAACGGAGAGTCAATGGAGGCTGAAGAGACAGCAGGTCTACCGATGACAGAAAGAGTGGCCAGGGACTGTAGATCGGGACTTCTGCAAACCACATCAAACAGGCCATGGAGCGCAGCCAAGATGAACACACACCAACTGTTGCACAGAGTAAGCGAGTAAAGAGAGAGCGAGAGAGAGAGAGAGAGAGAGAGAGAGAGAGAGAGAGAGAGAGAGAGAGAGAGAGAGAAGAGAGAGAGGGAGGGAGAGGGAGAAAATCTGGCAGGAAGGGAGAACGAGGAAAAGGGAACGAGAGCCTAGAGCAGGAAGAGAGGAGGTCAGTAGTTATGGGAAACACAAACGGCCCATGCCTCACTGCTCCAATCATTCTGACACTGCAATCAATCCAGCAGCGGTAGCAGAAAACAGCACAGCCTCCAGCACACACTCCTATCACAGCCAGCCACTTGTTGAGACGAGCACCTGACTAATAGTGTCACTTCTATATTTGTATCCACTAATCTGTTCTCGAGCTTCTGAGCTTTTCCACTTTCTTGCAAATTTATCACTAGGGCCAAAAGGCCAGTGCCAGAGCCTAAGTGCCTCACCCTGTTAAATTAAACAGAGGCATTTCTGATAAAGCCACCAAATTCCTTATCTCCCTGCTCAAAAGATTTTTTTTTTTTAAAGGCAGAGTGTCACTTTTCCTGAAGAGGGGCCAGGATGCCATGTGCCACCTCCCACCCTCTCTTTGCTCCTTTTCAAGGAGAAAAATCATGATAAAAATAGAACAAAATTCAAGTCAGGCACATTACAAAAGAGAGCACTATCTCTGTAAGGCCAATGAACAAACACAATATACAAAACAAGCTCATACTGTAATAAACCTGCAGCTGTATGTAGGGGCGTTTTATTTATTTATTTATTTATTTATTTTATTTTTTTTTTTTTTAATAAATCAAAAGTAACCAAAAAATTGTAAAATAAAAGATTTTGTTATTCTATAAAAAGTATAATATAATTTTACAAATATTGAAAATGTAAACAGAATGGTCTATGTGTATATACTTCTTTGATTACTGCATTTTTTAAACTATCCTTACTATAATACTATAATAGTTGATTAGGTATTAAGCATTATTAAATATTTTGCAATGCAAAAAAGCTCTTCGTCTATAAAAAAATAAAAAATAAAAATGCTACTAAAGTTGAATATATGTACACATACCTTTCTTTTTGTTTTATTTTGCTATATTTTTCAATTTGTTTATAAGATGTCTCAGTTCTTTCCAAAAATATATGAAATATATGCCCTCAACTCTAACCAAGTATGCTACGTTAACTTTAAGTTCCTTTTAACACCAATTTAAGCTGTGATCATTCACTAGTAAAATTAGCTAGCTACGTATCTTTGTGATTTAGCTACACAAATTAGCAAGCTAGATATGTTTTGTAATATAGTCACTAATGTAAATTACCAATCACCTAGCTACCCCAACTCTGTAAATAAGCTAATTACAGCCTGTTAGGTTTTATTGCTAACATTCATTCAGGCTTGTTGATTATTAGCTAAACAGCTAGTTAAAGTCTGTCAGAGTTAGCATAATAGTTTTCACAGCTGGGCTAAGTTAAGTGTTAAGCAGAATTCTTCAATTAAATATATTAACTTATTTTCTAAATACTTGAGTATACTTTTTTTGGCCTTCATGTCAAAATTTTGAGAAAGTATCTATGGTTTAACTTAAGATTTTTGGAAACAGTTAAAATTCAATGAAGAAAAATGGGAAATGTTTCATTCTAATAACAAAAATTATGGAAACTATAATAAAAAAATCCAGCAGAAATCTTGAAAAACCATATATATGCAGTTTAGAATGTTTGCATGATGGAATTTTGTTTTTAAAAGAGCTTTTAAAATGATGAAAAGCATTCATTATAGTCTTCCAGGAACGAAAAAAACCCACTTGTACGTTTTGGAATGTTGTTTTGAAAAGTTTGGACAGACACACGAAGCACTGAGAATGGCAGAAAAAGAATTTGAGTGAAATCTCAGTTCATAGCGTAAGAAACTCCTCCAAAACACACAATGACTCATGAATGCCTTGTCGTGATAGACATGATTCGATTCAAAACTCTTGCACTACTCAAGGCTGTGCATGTTTTAAGTCTGTTTTGACACCCATGCTTGTATCCGTAGGTGATATAATGGCGGTGTTGCGCAGGCCTGAGATGAAGGTCACACTGTTCCTCCTGCAGACCCGCACTAACGCCAGCTTGTCAATAAATTTCTCATTCACTTCCTTTCTGGTGGAGCTCCATTACCTAATATGGAACCACCGGCATTCTGGGTTATTTTGGGTATGTGATAATGTGGCGGTGTGTCTGTTTGTGAGTGTGTGTCTCTCTCTAGCAGGAGTGCTACATATTTGTCAACAAGTACATGACAGCACAGAGTAAAAAAAAGGCTGTTACTGAAGTAAGTCAGTGGTTTTAATGGACAGGAGCAACAGGAATACAGCACTGTAACTTACTTATTACCACACTAATATCAGCCAAAAATACACAAAATGCAGTGATATATATATATTTTTTTATGATAATTTTTTCTAACTTTTTCAAAAAGTTTCTAATCTGCTTTTTGATACAATGTGACTTCCTCCTTCCGGCCATTCTATTGTTTTTCCTCCCTTTTTTTTTTTTTTTGAAGAAATAATTGAGGTCGAAACTTACTGTTCCTTTTTAGAAGGTCAAAAAACATATCAGGACAAAAAAAGAACTCTGGATCAAAGGTAAACTTGTCATGTAAGGCCACTCCGCCTTTCTGTTACTGCGGAAAAAAAAAATAGGAGAAGGAAAAAATAAATATAAAAAAATTCCCTTTAGATAACACAAAGGTGCTCGGTTTATCTGAGGTGAAGGAGGGGAAAAATCCACACGGTTGCAGACGACACATCAATATCCACCATAATAACGTGTTTAGTCTCGGTCTCTGGGGTTTATTTATCAGGGGCAGCATCTACGCCGAAGGACTCCTTGATTATTTAGACAAGACGCTAGAGGATTTCCAGGGCCAGAGGAGTGAGATCTCTAGTGCGCGCCTTGAAACAGGCAGTTTGCTTAATGCTTGACCTTTCACCTCTCAAGGGTAATAATGCCTCTGGATCTCTCCTCACACACAGACACACAGACACACACACCCACACAAACACACACATTCGCACAGTCACACATGTCTTCAGAGGACATGAACTGTAGCATGTAGGTTAAAACCACACATCTGAATTCTCTATCAGTCCCCCAACCCCCTCAAACACGCAAGTTATTTCTTTTATTTTTTTGCTCCAGCTATCAGAAGAAACACGGACAAATGCAGAGTGAGCCTGTCCCTGACCCTTCCTGAGTAATGTTATTTTCCATTCCGGCATGAGATTTTGAAGAGGAAGCGGACGCTTCTCAGATTCAGACTGCCCTCCGGTGAAGATTTCCACTTTATTTTGTGTTGCAGTTTTTTGGTCCTTATTTCAGCTGTTTAATACAAACCTCTATAGGAGATAACAATGCAAACCCAAAAGTCCCAAAAGAATGAGCTTGGCCAGCAGCAAAAGCAATCGGAACACGTATAAATGAAATCTCGGTTATCCAGCTGTCTCCCTTAAATCACTTACAACCTTAGTGACAAGTGGCTGTGAGCCAGGATACAGGCTACTGTGCTTAAGAGGAAAAAACTTAAACAGCTGTCTATTGAAAAATTTTATCCTGAAACGCCTCTGGTGCAGAAGTGTTTGTCTTGTGTGCATGTGCATGTGCATGTGTGTATGTAAGTGTGTGTGTGTGTGTGTGTGTGTGTGTGTGTGTGTGTGTGTGTGTGTGTGTGTGTGTGTGTGTGCGTGCGTGTGCCGTGATATCAGCCTTACACTTTTCCTGTTAGGGCCATGAGCTGCGCTGTGCATTCCACATTCAGAGCAAGGCCACAGACACAGAGAGAAGTTTTGAGTCTTAAAAAAAATTCTCTACAATCACAAAGATCATCGAAAGGAGTACAGCAACTCCAGAGCTCTTCGTTCACTCCTTCACATTTTTGCAGCACTGATCACAAGATAGAAACAAAGCCTGTAAATACAAAGAACAAAATTTAAAAATTATGTTCCGAACGCTGCGAATCTGGCGCCTGCCAGAGAGATTACTTTTACAGCACAGGAAAGCATGCAGCACTTTCTACGAATCGTTCTTTAACACTTCCCTTCGGAAAAGCGGCGGGCTCGAGCGGAGACCCCGAGCCACAGATCCGGTGCTGACGAGCGAATAAATTATTGCCGCTGTTTATGTGCACGCGCTGCCAGATTTGAGCTCAGCTGCTAAACTTGGTGGCATTTCACAGTTTCGGAGATCGATTGAGCTTAGTAGGGCTGGTAATTATAGTCAATCTGTTTAAACATGTGCCTCCTGATATTAGAAGCCACACACGTTTTTTTTAAACAATTTATGATACTGTAATTCTGAATTTAAAAGCCTTTAATGAGATATTTAAGATCAGAATAAAGATATTTAAGCTTTTGGATTCCATATCCATTACAATAGTCATTGGATAAATTTTCACAGGGATTTTTGGGAATTTTAATAAATTATGTGCTTTACTCTGCTTAGCTTATTTTCTTTTTTTTTTTTTTCCATACTCATGTCCTTCTATGATTATACTGTATCTACAGCATTTTAAAGAAAGATTATCCCAAAACTGGGATAAATCGAGGTTGTGTTTTTCCAGTTCTCATCCGTGTACTGTGTACATACGTGAGCTTATGTCCACTATAGACTCATATATCTGTTCTTGGCTGAAAGGAGTAGAAACCAACATGGTGTTCTTCTGCTGAAGCCCATCCGCTTTAAGGTCTGAAGTGTTCTGAGATGCACGTTGGTTCTTGAAAGTAATAATCTGATATTTCCTTTCATCTTGAACCAGTGTTTTTGCTTTGAGCTCTCTCATCAACAAAGCATTTCACAGCATTCTGTGTTAACTCCAGAACCTGATCTGTGTCTAAATTCAAACTTATCATAAAAATTAAGCTTTGACCTATATCTGCATGATTCTATTACTGGCTGACTGCATGAGTCAATATCTATCAATCGCTCTCTCTCTCTCTCTCTCTCTCTCTCTCTCTCTCTCTCTCTCTCTCTCTCTCTCTATATATATATATATATATATATATATATATATATATATATATATATATATATATATATATATAGAGAGAGAGAGAGAGAGAGAGAGAGAGAGAGAGAGAGAGAGAGAGCGATGTATATATATATATATATATATATATATATACACACACACACAGTACAGACCAAAAGTTTATATATATTATATATACAGTACAGACCAAAAGTTTGGACACACCTGCTCATTCAAAGAGTTTTCTTTATTTTCATTACTATGAAAATTGTAGAGTCACACTAAAGGCATCAAAACTATGAATTAACACATGTGGAATTATATACATAACAAAAACGTGTGAAACAACTGAAAATATGTCATATTGTAGGTTCTTCAAAGTAGCCACCTTTTGCTTAGATTACTGCTTTGCACACTCTTGGCATTCTCTTGATGCCTACTTTGAAGAACCTACAATATGACATATTTTCAGTTTACTTTTTTGTTATGTATATAATTTCACGTGTTAATTCATAGTTTTGATGCCTTTAGTGTGACTCTACAATTTTCATAGTAATGAAAATAAAGAAAACTCTTTGAATGAGCAGGTGTGTCCAAACTTTTGGTCTGTACTGTATATATAATATATATAAACTTTTGGTCTGTACTGTGTGTGTGTGTGTATATATATATATATATATATATATATATATATATATATATATATATATATATATATATATATATATATATATATATATATACAGTGAGGATGAATAAGTATTTGAACACCCTGCTATTTTGCAAGTTCTCCCACTTAGAAATCATGGAGGGGTCTAAAATTGTCATCGTAGGTGCATGTCCACTGTGAAAGACAAAATCTAAAAAAAAAAATCCAGAAATCACAATGTATGATTTTTTAACTATTTATTTGTATGATACAGCTGCAAATAAGTATTTGAACACCCGAGAAAGTCAATGTTAATATTTGGTACAGTAGCCTTTGTTTGCAATTACAGAGGGCAAACGTTTCCTGTAGTTTTTCACCAGGTTTGCACACACTGCAGGAGGGATTTTGGCCCACTCCTCCACACAGATCTTCTCTAGATCAGTCAGGTTTCTGGCCTGTCGCTGAGAAACACGGAGTGTGAGCTCCCTCCAAAGATTCTCTATTAGGTTTAGGTCTGGAAACTGGCTAGGCCACGCCAGAACCTTGATATGCTTCTTACAGAGCCACTCCTTGGTTATCCTGGCTGTGTGCGTCGGGTCATTGTCATGTTGGAAGACCCAGCCTCGACCCATCTTCAATGCTCTAACTGAGGGAAGGAGGTTGTTCCCCAAAATCTCGCAATACATGGCCCCAGTCATCCTCTCCTTAATACAGTGCAGTTGCCCTGTCCCATGTGCAGAACAACACCCCCAAAGCATGATGCTACCACCCCCATTTTGGACTCATCTGACCACATTAATTTCTCCCATGACTCCTCTGGATCATCCAAATGGTCATTTGGCAAACTTAAGACGTGCCTGGACATGTGCTGGTTTAAGCAGGGGAACCTTCCGTGCCATGCATGATTTCAAACCATGACGTCTTAGTGTATTACCAACAGTAACCTTGAAAACGGTGGTCCCAGCTCTTTTCAGGTCATTGACCATCTCCTCCCGTGTAGTTCTGGGCTGATTTCTCACCTTCCTTAGGATCATTAAGACCCCACAAGGTGAGATCTTGCATGGAGCCCCAGTCCGAAGGAGATTGACAGTCATGTTTAGCTTCTTCCATTTTCTAATGATTGCTCCAACAGTGGACCTTTTTTCACCAAGCTGCTTGGCAATTTCCCCGTGGCCCTTTCCAGCCTTGTGGAGGTGTACAATTTTGTCTCTAGTGTCTTCGGACAGCTCTTTGGTCTTGGCCATGTTAGTAGTTGGATTCTTACTGATTGTATGGGGTGGACAGGTGTCTTTATGCAGCTAACGACCTCAAACAGGTGCATCCAATTTAGGATAATAAATGTAGTGGAGGTGGACATTTTAAAGGCAGACTAACAGGTCTTTGAGGGTCAGAATTCCAGCTGATAGACAGGTGTTCAAATACTTATTTGCAGCTGTATCATACAAATAAATAGTTAAAAAATCATATATTGTGATTTCTGGATTTTTTTTTTTTTAGATTATGTCTCTCACAGTGGACATGCACCTACAATGACAATTTCAGACCCCTCCATGATTTCTAAGTGGGAGAACTTGCAAAATAGCAGGGTGTTCAAATACTTATTTTCCTCACTGTATATATATATATATATATATATATATATATATATATATATATATATATATATATATATATATATATATATATATACATACACACACACACACACACACACATGATAGATAGATAGATAGATAGATAGATAGATAGATAGATAGATAGATAGATAGATAGATAGATAGATAGATAGATAGATAGATAGATAGATAGATAGATAGATAATCTAATTTATAGTGATCAATCCTGATAGTGTGGGTAAAATAAAACTGCTCCCATGCATGCCTGAAGCTCCACCCAGAACAGTAGTACAGTTTAGTCTGTATTTATTTAACACTGCCCATCCATTCAGCCAACACACACCATACACACAGACACACACAGACACACACACACACACACACACACACACACACAGACACTACACACATGCACATGCATTGCCAGAGGCAGAGCAGCAGAAGAGCAGTGCTCACACTCACCCGGTAATAAATCCCCAGACAGACGGACGTCCAGGCAGGCAGACGGGGCTGCTTTCTGAAAGGCCTCCAATCAGGCAGCAGATAAATTGTGTTTTGTGCAGGCTGCATTGTCTCTGTGTCTGTGTTCTGCTAATCTAATGTGTTCAACATGGTTTGGTCACCTTGACTTTGGTTGCCATAGAGCCCAACACAAACACATCCCCACCCAGAAATATACCAAATAAGGCCAAGGGGGAAAAAAATCTCATAATCAAGACGGCTGAGACGGCAGGCTAGAAAATGCCTGGAAAATAGGAAGTGTGTACTACACTGTGTGTTTGTGTGTGTGTGTGTGTGTGTGTGTGTGTGTGTGTGTGTGTGTGTGTGTGTGTGTGAGAGAGAGTTTGTGTGGTTGTGTGTGTATGTGGCTTAGACAGAACGTTAGTGCCTAGGCTATGAAGACTAATTATGATGGGATAATAAACACATTAAACCCCAATCTTTGGTGCACAAATGTTTATGCATTCACAATTATCATTCATTTTTAATCAACAAAAGATAAATTTGAGCCATTTTATGACAGAAGCCCTTTCAGCTCTATCAGGGGCAATTTTGTTTGTTCCCGATATGACCTTTAAACACTTCACGGAAACACAGAGGAATCAGCGGCGGCGCAGGCAAGCCGTCCTGTCTGGCTGCCGACCCCAGCAGATGCGAGTTCTGAGGAGTTCAAAAGAATTCGGCATGGGGGCAAGTCCATTTACATAATCCTTCAGATATATTCCCCTGCAACCTAATCAAATTATTCACAAGTCTAGCCCCTAACCATGTAGACCCCTCGATACACAGCCCTTCCATTACCGTCCTCCCCCTGCCTTAATCATATCGAACCGCAGCGATGTCGATTTTTCCCTTCAGAATGACAGCAAACAAAGCGCGGCTACGTCTGACGCACAAAGATCCCGACGCATTCGACTCCCTCCAGGTCTGTACTGGCTTGCCATCTCGAATTAGTCCTCGCTCGTATTTGCTTTTCATCTGACAGACACATTTATAAGGAGAACATTAGCTCGTGTAGAAGTACAGTACAGCGGGGGGGAGAAAAATAATCTAACAGCAGTGCAAATAGATCGTGTAGCATTTCATTATAAAGTCATAAATCTTCCCAATTCCGTGAGTCTATACAGTGTTTCTGATTACATATAAGACGTTATTCAGTCAGACAGCCTGTAGCCAAAGTACTGATATAACCTGAAATGATCCTGGCTTTTACTCCAACATTAGTCGTATACATTTCCACGCAGAGACAGATTAATGCAAACATTATCTCAAAAGCATATTTAATCACTATTGAACTAAAGTGCGTGAGAAATGTCTTTTTTAGTGCTTTGCTTTTTTTATTGTTTTAACTCACAAATCCGATTTGCTCAGAAACTGGATTTTTTACGTTTCTTTTTCTTTTTTCTGGATGGGGCACATTAACAAAGCACCTCCACCACATCCAGCACTCGATGTGTTAACATGTCAAGCTCCATCCACAGCGCGGTCAATTTTCAATGACTTCTTTTTTTTTTTCTCCCCACGTCGAAATAAACTATTTTATGTCTCCAAATATGCAGATCATTTTGCTTAATGAAAGATGCCTGACGTCTCCGATCCAATTAATATGCAAATGCAAGCGAGGATTTATTTGTGACATTCTGTATGGGTGAGAGAAAACAAAAAGGCCTCTTAACAGCAACACTAATTGCTGTGACTGATTGTCACATATCATCATTCACTCCGAATCTCCTAAATACCACATTTCAGATAAAATTCTCCCCTTGCCACTTTGCGTGGATTTATTTTACAAAGCCGTAATATATATCAAAGTCCCAGATGCAGTACACAGACGTTTCCTAGCAATGCTCTTGCTTGGTCTGTGGTGGCGTCAATAAAAATACCTCCTACTCAGAATGAAGGAAATAAAATGTACTTGTTTTTTTTTTTTTTTTTTTTTTTTTTACGATAGCAAGATTGCTTTCCTCTCCACCCTTTTTTCATTTGCTTTTATAATTAACATTCATATTTGCTTTAAAATACATCTAATATCCACTAAACAACATGCAATGGTCTTCATTTTCATTGATATTGTGCTATATTAAAATGTTTTAATAATGTAATCAATTTAAGCATAATGAAACTAATTCTATATGCAGTATAAATAAAAAAAATACTTTTCTATTTATAGTTAGTTTGTATATACAACCTGGATCTGAAATAGTTTAGATGATTTAGACGATTTATCCAGAAATAAACCCAATGGTGAAATGTAATGTAAAGCAAATCAAGCAAGTCAATGAGTCTGCAATACAGTAATTCATCTATACTGCTATGAACATTCACCTAAAGCTCACATGCTGACAGAATGGTAATGCCACTGTTATTAACAATATACTGTACATTAATAAAAACAGCCTTTCATAGAACATAATTGGTCACAACCATAGATGGCAGCTTAATAAAACAACCCTTGATTTTGATCGATCAGAAAGTGTAGTTCTGGGTTGCGAATTTTTACACTAATACACTATTTCTAATATAGTATTAACTCGCTTTAAATAACGTGTATCGTCACTGATGGTGAACGTTTCTATAAAGAGATTGTTCATTAAAATCTTTTACAGGAGTGCCCTGTCAGCACTTTCTAACCATTAAAAGTAAAGCATTGACAAGTCTTCAGGCCTGTAAGAGGACGTCTGTTTATAACCTGTTACAATGTTATTAATACCAAAAAGTAAACTGTTTTCACATACGTTCCACAACTTTTAATGTAATCGTAACTGGATGAAGAATTTGTTGCTCTTTAATTGTTCAAAAAATCATTGCCGCCATTTTTGTGGTAAAAGGGATATAAAAACATGCTATTTCTGGAACATAATCAACATCAGGGTAGTAACAGGCAGTCTGTTTTACATCAGGCCACAATATACCACTCAGTAATTGATTATTTAACGCTACAATAACACATCCCATATTGGACAGTTGTCTTTCTCTGCTGCTAAAAAAGCTAAAATGTGTCTCTGAACAACTAAACTGGGTTGTTGCAAACCTAAATCTTGCATACATACGCTGCCGTATATGGACAAATGTTGGTGAACACCTGAACATATGGGTTTTTTAATATCCTACTCGACATTTAATCCCTATTTGTGGTTAATATAAGCTTCACTCTTCTGAGAATCCACTGGAGCTTTAGTACAGTTGGCTATTGATTTAGGGTCCGGAGACCTGGGGTGGTGTCAGCTTTAGCAGGCCAATCAAGATGTACCACTCCAACCTGGCTTTGTGCACAGGGGCATTGTCAGGCTGGAAAAGTTTTAGGTCTCCTAGTTCAAGTGAAGGGTAAAATTACCACATCCAAAGAGATTTAATACAATTGCATGTCTCCAACTTTTTGGTAACAGTTTGGGAATTAACCACATATGGCTGAAACAAGGAGATGTCTCTTATACGTTTGTCCATATATTGTACTTATTCTTTCTTTAGATAAAGTATGCATTTCAGTGAACAGACTCTTCAGGAGGTTGCAGTTGTTTTTTTGTTTCTCAAAGCTTTAAACAATTTATTTAAAGATGTACTGTACTACTGCACATTATTGCAAACCAATCCAATCAGGAATAACGTTATCCTGGTCAGTCAGGGTGTATCCTGGGAATCCCAACTTTCCAACAGAGATTAACTAATAAAGCCTTGCCATCTTTTTTATTTTACCAGCTCAGGGACAGAGAGCCTTAATGAGGCCTGATGGAGGTCTCTGTGATTGTTTGAGTGTGCATGGGTGTGTTTGTGTGTGTGTGTGTGTGTGTGTGTGTGTGTGTGTGTGTGTGTGTGTGTGTGTGTGTGTGTGTGTGTGTGTGTGTTTGTCAGAGCACTGTTTGTTGGTCTACAAGCTCTCCCGGTACGGCTGCGGTAATCACTCAGCTCCTCTCCTCAGAGCAGCCGCCGGTGCATCACTGCTGCCTGCTTAGCAGTCAGAGGCTGCCGCAGATTGTAAACAGATCTCCGATGAATTGCGGGTTTAGCGGTTTTGCGTGTCTCCAAACAAGGTGCTCCTGATAACACCGCTCTGTCTCGCTGACAAGGCCTGACAAAAATCAGCCACTTTGCTGAAAGCATGCGATTCGAGGGTTGTCACTCAGCATGACTGACAGCTCTAATCCCCCACCGGAGCAAATAATACGAAAAAACTAATGCTAGCCAAATACAATGTCTATTTTTAAAGATTTTTTTTAAATTGATGATTTATTTTTTTTTTTTACCAATTTTACTACCATAAAGACATGATGTATGGAGTGATGAAGTGCTTCATGAATGTATGGAGTAGATGAATGAGATTTATACAACAGCTTTACACAGTTATTAAGTGCCAATGATTTCTCCATGATTGTAAATAATCGTAAGTGGTGGGTTTGTCTAACACAGGATTGCTGGTTCAAATCTCAACAGTGCACTCTGGGAATTAGAATAAGTACAGGACGGCTGCATGTAACAGGGGCAGCTAAGTGAGGCATTAAACCCCACAAACCTGGAAGGGTTTATAACTTCTCTTTTAACAGAGAGAAGGTTTTTTTGTGTGTGTTATATCTTTTAATTATCCTAAATTAAAGTGATTTGTTAATCTGAAAGAACACTGTAGTTCATTGTTGACTTCTTATCTATTTCTAGTTACATTTAATGTCAATTTTATGGAACATGTTTCTGTTCTATTCTGTTCTAATGTTATTACAGCCATGAGCATATATATGCACATATATATATATATATATATATATATATATATATATATATATATATATATATATATATATATATATATATATATATATATATATATATATACAGTGAGGAAAATAAGTATTTGAACACCCTGCTATTTTGCAAGTTCTCCCACTTGGAAATCATGAAGGGGTCTGAAATTGTCATCGTAGGTGCATGTCCACTGTGAGAGACATAATCTAAAAAAAAAATCCAGAAATCACAATGTATGATTTTTTAACTATTTATTTGTATGATACAGCTGCAAATAAGTATTTGAACACCTGAGAAAGTCAATGTTAATATTTGGTACAGTAGCCTTTGTTTGCAATTACAGAGGTCAAACGTTTCCTGTAGTTTTTCACCAGGTTTGCACACACTGCAGGAGGGATTTTGGCCCACTTCTCCACACAGATCTTCTCTAGATCAGTCAGGTTTCTGACCTGTCGCTGAGAAACACAGAGTGTGAGCTCCCTCCAAAGATTCTCTATTGGGTTTAGGTCTGGAGACTGGCTAGGCCATGCCAGAACCTTGATATGCTTCTTACAGAGCCACTCCTTGGTTATCCTGGCTGTATGCTTCAGGTCATTGTCATGTTGGAAGACCCAGCCTCGACCCATCTTCAATGCTCTAACTGAGGGAAGGAGGTTGTTCCCCAAAATCTCACAATACATGGCCCCGGTCATCCTCTCCTTAATACAGTGCAGTCGCCCTGTCCCATGTGCAGAAAAACACCCCCAAAGCATGATGCTACCACCCGCATGCTTCACAGTAGGGATGGTGTTCTTGGGATGGTACTCATTATTCTTCTTCCTCCTAACACGTTTAGTGGAATTATGACCCAAAAGTTCTATTTTGGTCTCATCTGACCTGACCACATGACTTTCTCCCATGACTCCTCTGGATCATCCAAATGGTCATTGGCAAACTTAAGACGTGCCTGGACATGTGCTGGTTTAAGCAGGGGGAACCCTCCGTGCCATGCATGATTTCAAACCATGATGTCTTAGTGTATTACCAACAGTAACCTTGGAAACGGTGGTCCCAGCTCTTTTCAGGTCATTGACCAGTTCCTGCCGTGTAGTTCTGAGCTGATTTCTCACCTTCCTTAGGATCATTGAGACCCCACGAGGTGAGATCTTGCATGGAGCCCCAGTCCGAGGGAGATTGACAGTCATGTTTAGCTTCTTCCATTTTCTTATGATTGCTCCAACAGTGGACCTTTTTTCACCAAGCTTCTTGGCAATTTCCCCGTAGCCCTTTCCAGCCTTGTGGAGGTGTACAATTTTGTCTCTAGTGTCTTTGGACAGCTCTTTGGTCTTGGCCATGTTAGTAGTTGGATTCTTACTGATTGTACGGGGTGGACAGGTGTCTTTATGCAGCTAACGACCTCAAACAGGTGTATCTAATTTAGGATAATAAATGTAGTGGAGGTGGACATTTTAAAGGCAGACTAACAGGTCTTTGAGGGTCAGAATTCTAGCTGATAGACAGGTGTTCAAATACTTATTTGCAGCTGTATCATACAAATAAATAGTTTAAAAATCATATATTGTGATTTCTGGATTTTTTTTGTTTAGATTATGTCTCTCACAGTGGACATGCACCTACGATTACAATTTCAGACCCCTCCATGATTTCTAAGTGGGAGAACTTGCAAAATAGCAGGGTGTTCAAATACTTATTTTCCTCACTGTATATATATATATATATATATATATATATATATATATATATATATATATATATATATATATATATATATATATACACACACACACACACACACACACACACACACACACACACACACACACACACACAAACACACACACACATATATATATATCTCTTGTCTTGAGACTTTTTCAAGTCACAAAAAAAAAAAAAGCTAAAAGTGCTTTTTACTTGTCATACGTACATTACAGCACAGATAAATTCTTTCCCAGTGATGTTAGGAAGGGTGTGTGTGTGTGTGTGTGTGTGTGTGTGTGTGTGAGGGGGGGTAATCACACTTGGCCTCAATTAATACTGCATGGAACTGTTTTATCGTTTTTATAACACTTGTGGATTTCAAACGGAAATCTAATTTCTGAGATGCAGTTTTACAAAACTAATCAACGTCTTCTAAATGAAGATTTCACCGATCACAAACAAAATCCTACAGCCTTGATATCCATACATATAGTGAATTTTTGCTCAATGCCTCTAAAGGCTTACATATAAACTCAATAAATGTTATCTTGGATATCATACAGATTATAAACCTCAACCGAAACACTCAAATAACCCCAGCTAAGAGTTTTCTTTCTCTTCTACCATAATGTTCTTTTGCTTTCTAGTGACTTCCTGCTAAATTGTGAACACCCGCCGCAATAAAGTCATCATGCATTTTTACAGCGTTGTCGGGCAGAACACTGTCACATATAAATTAACCAGTAAGCTAAAAGCTTTCGTGGTCCTTCAGGAAAATGCAAGTCATCAAGCATTAAGCACATATTAATTTTCAATGGGCCAGCAATAATGGCTATGTTTTATGAACAGGAAAGCAGGGCAAGCTCGTCTGAAGTCTAACACGGTGCCTTCGCCAGACCCGTGTTGTGTATATGCTTGGCCTACCTTTTGCTCGCTCCTTTCCAAACACAGCTCCGGGCGCTGGAAATCTAACAGCACGCCACCGTTTCACCTGTGCACGTGCCAACTTGCTTTCCCAACACCACCGGACTGCAAGTTCTCACAAGCTGTTTCTGGTTTTGACCCCCCTTCACATAAGCGCGTACACACACACACACACACACACACACACACACACACACACACACACACACACACATACAAATACACACATTCGTCTCCATTAGAGCCACCGAACATGTGATTGGTGAGTGACGGCACCGAGAGACGGGATGACAGCAGGGCTGTGGGTGTGAATGCGAGATCACTATTGAGTCTTTATGGCTAACTGCAGCATTCTTACGCTTTTCATTTCCCGAGCTTTATTATTGCGCGTCTAAAATTGCTTTCCAATGCGGCCATCGCAATAGGCTATTGTGCACCCTGCAAGAACTCAAAGAGATTCTTCAAAAACAAATCTGGCCTTTTAGAAGATTTTATGAACAAGACAATGGGGTCCAATTCCATTCTTTGTCCAAGCATGGAATTGCATATGCACATGGAAATGCCTGGAAATCACGCACTAAATCAGGAAACGCAGCCAACCCTGTTTTTGGGCCAAGTATAAAGTCCGTTTATTTCACCTCATAGGCAGGTGGAAATAGTACAGCTCTTTTTTTCAGGACAGCCAGAGTGTTATAGGGCCCCGAGCCGATGCCCTAGTGATTCGGACGGCCACTTTTCCAAGGCCTGCTACTTGATTAAATGCATAATCCACTTCTCCGCATCCCCAATGATTTAGTGTGCCTTTAAATCAGCTTGCGCACACATAAAAACCTCAAATAAAAATCACCAAGAAAAACCATTGCACTCTAACTGTTCTATTAAAATGATACCCAGCCCGGCCTTTCTTCTCCGCAATACCGTTTATTCCACATGAATGCGTAGCTTCATTTTTGTCCACCCCCACCCCACGCCCACCCCCTTCCTCCAAGCCGTGCATATAAAATATATAAGTTTAAAATGTCAACGTTGAAACATCAAATGCTGGAGTCTCTCATTAATCACCTTGGATGAGGCTCCCTTTTAAGGTTATAACCCTTTGAAAGAGCAAAAATTACATTTTTGACCTTGAAGATGAGACAAACTCATAAACGTAAAATAATTCCAGGTTTAAAAGAAAGAGTTATCTGCGGCTTCAAATTGCTGGGCCGTGAGTTGTGGGCGACACCAAACAACTTTTTTTTTCTTCCCTTTTTTCGTATTTACAAAGAAGGTGTTCTGATTAATTTGAAATCACATCAAGAAAAAGGAAACGAAAACGAGCAAAAACATCAAAAGGGGCAGGCGGTCTAACTTTCGAATCCACAGGGCACAGCTATCTGCGCTGGGAGGAATGTTGGCTTTTTTCATGGAGTTTTATTAAATGGTGCATGACATTTTCATTACTCAAGGAAATTAAATTCCCTAATTTTCTTACAAGCCCGGTACGTTCGCTATTTTAGGGAGATGCACAAAACAGAACAATGCTTCCAGCCTTCTAACACCTACACAAATAAAGGAATTTTGGATCTAGCGTTTGTTAATGTATGGAAAAAAAAGTTTAAAAGACATCTTTAAAGAAAAAGACGTGGTTTTGAGCTTTCGATAAACTCGCTTTTTAATAATAAAAATAAATAAATACTGTGCTTCTCATTATTTGTTTCTGGAAATAATAATGAAGACTGAAGTATCTTTATTATGTACGGTATATTTTAACCAAGGATGTCGAAAATAGAGATACTTACATACTACATGCATGTAAAATAGAATCATTTATTTGTTAGTTAAGGTCTCCAAAAAGGATTATACTTGGTACAAAAGATAGGATGACATTTGAATCATCCAACTCTCATCCAAGTTCACGAAGCTCCAACCCTGGGATCTATATTGGCCTTAGAGTATCAATAAAATGAATGACAACAGTCATTCTGTATTGAGGTGATAACCCTAACCCTATTTAGAAATTATGTGTAACACATTTTCCAGGAAATTTGCATTAGTAATAAATAAAACAATTCGTCTCCTTTAAGGGTACTTTCTGATGGATGACTGGAGAACCCCTAAAGGACAGGAATTTGACCTTCTGTACAATTATTAGCCTTCTATTGCGTATGTATGATTCTGAAAGAAGAGCCAAGCATCAGCTATCAGTTCCTCCATTACAACCTCCTGCACATGTGGCTGGTTTTTATTCAGCAAGTTCACCCCATTAACCACCATAAGTAACATTTCGAAACGTTTAGAGCAAGCTTCACATGCTGAACTCGATACTTCACGCTTCAGCACTTATCTACAAAGGGTACAAATGACTTAATGTGGTGTAGATCGTACAAACCAGGCCTGTAATTTAAAACACATGTAAAAAAAAGTAAAAACACACATACGTGCACACACACACACACACACACACACACACAAAACACACAAAATAAACGCAGCAGTGCAAAATGTTTTCCAGAACTTCTGCCGTGTGCCGGGGAAGGCTGAGAAGCCTGAGCCCACATGGGCCGGTAGAAGAGACGCAGCCTGAACCTGGCTCTCCTCTAGAGATGAAAAGCCTGATTACTCCTACTCTCGCTGAGGGGGGCACCCACATGGCTGACAACATCACTGGAAAAGAGAATGTTGAGGCCCCTCTGGGTCCTATAGCATCTTACATTTAATATAGAGGAAATTCATGCTAAAAAGGAGGTGACACTCAGGCCTGTGTAATCATATCACTGCATGCATTAGAGAGAAGAAAAAAAAAAAGCACAGACACAGGCTTGCCTATGCTTTGCTCCTGTACTCCTACATGTGCTGCATATGAGTTGCAGCCTGATTAAAAAAAAAGAGAGAAATCTAGCACATATGGAATATTTTAGAAAGCTTATTTCATTAAGAAAAAGAATATTCCACAAAACCCAAGAAACCAATATGACAAGCCTGTCTGGAAAATTTATTTTCAAATAAGAATAATGTACAGGAGATGGGAGTCAGGTACTGTATATTGTATATAAATACACTCATTAGTGTTGTTGGAATGGGGGAATGTGATCTCAGTGACTTTGACTGTGGCATGATTATTGAGTGGGTGTTAGTGTTTGAGAAACTGATGAACTTCTGGGATTCTAATAATGACTAAGAAATGGTGCGTAAACCAAAAAACATCCAATGAGCAGCACTTTACACTACAGTGGGCAGATCTGTGGTGAGTAGAAAAGCATCGCAGAACATACATCAAATAGGCATAGTTTAGGCAACTGGGGAGTTGGAAAACAGAAAAACATTGCTTGATCTTCAACCAATCATTTAAAAATTGGAAAAGGACCAAATGCAATTTGTCAATATCTCAGGTTCTATAATCCTGTTGTTGGGTAAATGTAGAGAAGCCTGTTGTGTTCTTCTGCTGTCGGAGCACATCCACTATCAGGCCTAACATTATACATTATAACCACCTGCCTAATATTCAATTCAATTTATTTTAATTTGTATAGCGCTTTTAACAATGAACATTGTTTTAAAGCAGATTCACACAGATAATGTGGTGAATGTGGTGTAATATTGTGTTGGTCCCCTGATTGCTGACAAAACAGTTCTGACCCATCGAGCAGTAACAGCATTAACTTCTTCAGCAATTTGAGCTACAGGAGCTCGTCTGTCGGATCGGGCCACACGGGCCAGCCTTCGCTTCCCACATACATTAATGAGTGCCCATGATCCTGTCACCGGTTCAAGGGCTACCACCACTTCTAAAACCCACTAGTCTGGTCATCACAATTTGACCCTTGTCAAACTCACTCAAATACTTTCACTTGCCCATTTTTCTGCTTTCTAACACATCAACATGATATATATATATATATATATATATATATATATATATATATATATATATATATATATATATATATATATATATAAAGAGTCCATCCTTGCTTTCTCCGCAGGGTGGCTGGGCGATCCCTTAGAGATAGGGTGAGAAGCTCAGTCACTCGGGAGGAGCTCAGAGTAGATCCGCTGCTCCTCCACATCGAGAGGGGTCAGCTGAGGTGGCTCGGGCATCTGTTCCGGATGCCTCCTGGACGCCTTCCTGGGAAGGTGTCCCGGGCGCGTCCCACTGGGAGGAGACCCCGGGGAAGACCTAGGACACGCTGGAGAGACTATGTCTCCCGGCTGGCCTGGGAACGCCTTGGTGTCCCCCCGGAAGAGCTGAAAGAAGTGTCTAGGGAGAGGGAAGTCTGGGCATCTTTGCTTAGACTGCTGCCCCCGCGACCCGGCATCGGATAAGCGGGAGAAGATGGATGGATATATATATATATATATATATATATATATATATATATATATATATATATATATATATAGTGTGTGTTAGTGTGTATGTGAGTGTGTGTGTATTCGAGCATTAACTGCCTTTTCAAGGTCAAGCCATCACAATTTATATAAATATATATATATATATGTGTTGTGAAAAAATTGTTGTGGCATGACCTTAAAAAGGCGGTTCATGCTCGAAAACCCTCCAATGTGGCGGAATTACAACAATTCTGCATAGATGAGTGGACCAAAATTCCTTCACAGCGCTGTAAGAGACTGTGAGTTAATATTGCAAGTTATCGCAAATGCTTTATTGCAGTTGTTGCTGCTAAGGGTGGCCCTACCAGTTATTAGGTGTAGGGGCAAACACTTTTTCACACAAGGCCATGTAGTTTTGGATTTTGTTTTCCCTCAATAATGAAAACCTTCATTTAAAAACATGCAGTTTTGAAATGAAGGTTTTCACTTTTACTAATATTTCAATTAGTATGATGATCTGAAACATTAAAGTGTGACAAACATACAAAAAAATGAGAAATCAGGTGTCACTCTCATCACTGTCATCAACCACTGTGTGTGTGTAAAAGCAGTTTTAATCTAAAGAATTCAAGACAGTGGCCTCAAAATATATATGAATAATCTGTGATTATAAGTGAACTCTGAATGGACATATTGTAAGTGAACACATTTGTTCTGATTACCCCCTCCACACTCACAGACAAAAACACACACACACTGCCAGAAAAGCACTGGCGTATTCCTTTAACACACTCGCAGAGAAGTGTTTTTTTTTTTTGCTTTCTCTCTGCTGTAGGAGCAGACACGGTTACTTAACCAGCAGATCTCACTGAGGCCTCGATAATCAGTGTCACCACTGCAGCCAATTTACGCTGAAGCAGTCAGTCTGTAACCAACAATATGACACTGAAAAGCTACAGCGAATGAACAAACGCGCTGCGAGTGCTAATGCTGAACTGCCATACAGACCTGCCTCTTTCTGTGGACATCCAGGGCCTACTTATTAACTCCAGAAAACGAATGGGTTCCTGTTTAACTAGGGATAAATAAGCAGCCTGTTATTGTGTGTGCCATTTCCCAAATGAATTCGCTGCTTTGTGGCTATATATATTAACTCAACACTTAGCGATCGGACAATAAGTTAAAAACCAGCCTGTTGTGTTTAAATGACAACAAACAGCCGTCATAAAAATGATAAAAAAAGGGGGCTAAATGAGCTGCGCACGTCGAGGGAATTAAACCTAAACGTCGAACAATAAAATAAAGTCATCTGCTGCCTTGAGTTTCACAGCTCGGCACTCAAAGTCTACCTTTTCATTTCATTTAATTAGGCAGAAAATAGGGAGAAACAGCTCTTAAATTCTACACGCTATAAAAAAAAGGAAAAGAAAAGAAAAAAAACTGACAATGTCATGACGGAGCCTCAGAAAGTGTATCAGTCGAGAGAAAAGAGAGTAATTGGTGCGGTATGCCTCTTTATCCAGAGGGTTGTTATGATTAAACTTAGGCACACATTTCAATTCCACAGTCATATCGAGAAGAACAAGGGACGAGACAAGATCAAGAAATCCTAATTATAATTACAAAATTACATAGGGTACAACAAGGGCGCCTGGTTTAATAGTAATAATTACAGACACAAAGTACTAATAGGAAATATAGCATTCTGAGAGCACTGGCTTAAGACTCTCATGATGGTGCGTCTAAGCATGTGTGTGTATATATATATGTGTGTGCGTGTGTGTGTCCATTCCATTGAGGGGCCTGATTAATAGGCTTCACTCTTGCACTACTGGTCCTTTAAAGGACCTGTTCTGAATGAGAAAGAATGCCGATCATGCACCCAAAGCGCCACACGTGCCCTTTTACTGTCTCCTTTTATTACTCAGTCATGATCCTCTTAAGCAGACCTCTTCTGTAGCGCGATACCATATGGTTTCAGTTAAGCCCAATTTCTTTCTCTGTTCATTTGAAACATGCGTTCGCGTCGCCAGAAGCATTACACAGCTCATCATCTTTTGCTCCTTTTTTTGACCTCAGTCTTTTTTAAGGCCTTCCAGTTCCTCCATGTTTGAATTAATTTAATGGTACAACGAGAACATAGGCTACAAGGACAAAAAAAATTTGATGCATTCATCAATAGCGGTGCCTTATGGTGGCGAAACATGGCCAAAACGTAGCATAAAACCAGATTGTCGAACAGATGCAGAGTATTTTCATAGAACCAGACAGAACCGAGGAAAAAAATACACTGTAGCAGACGTGATACCAGTTTTAACATAAAAATGCTTGCCACTGATCCAATCATATGCAGGCTTGCAGAAGCTGAAGGCAACACATGAGACCAGGCAAGCTATAAGCTCAGAAAGGTGAGTTTTCTGATTAGCTAACTAACTACATATCTTGTATAAAAATGCGTAAAAATTAAAAGTGAAAGAAATGTATTCTTTGCATCAAATTCAAATGCATCGCATCAATTCAGAGTTTATTGCACTGGTTGAAAGTTGTGACGTACCAATATATAACCACACTGAAGAGTCTGATTTATAGCCACAAGCTAATATTATTAGGCAGCTTATCATTCTAGAGACAATCACGTCAAATTTTTAACAATGATTGGATAAAGAACTACACATTTATTGTACTTTGTCAAATTCTCAATAAAGACAGTATCTTTAGTAGACAGTGCGAGGGCAGGCGACCTGGGGGATTAGTGAGTGTGGGCTTAAAATTTTAACCAAGCTAACACCCAAAAATGTATCCAAAAGTGTAAAGCAGTGAATCAAGCATGCACAGCACACAGGTTAATTAATGCACTTTATTTCTACAGGATCTAAGACACTTAAAGATTCCTGTTATCCTTTTATTACTCAATACTTGCTCCATTAATATTTCCAGTCAAATTTTTTGAAATGATAATAATACTTGTTTTCACTGAGATGGTTGGTCAGTCTCAACCAGTTGATCACTCTGTATTAAAGCTGTTGTTTCATTGCCATAAATGTGTCTTATTGGTTCAGAGTCCATTGCTAATGTGAAATAAAATTGCAAACTCTTATTTATTGATATAAACGAATCGCAACTGGTTAACCATTAAAGGTAACTTCTGTCACTATTTAGCCAAGTTGCTTATCTGGAGGGAATTTTATGGGGCTGGACTTTTTAAATTATCCTTAGCCTAAGGTGTGTGTATGTCTAAAGAGAAGCAAAAGTGAGAGCATTGAGTAAATTTAAACTGAAAGACTTCAGAGCTGCCAACAGGCTGCTAGAAGACAGAGCAAACAGAAACGTGTTTGAAAATGCAGAATTTGTTGGTGGAGGTCAAACAGCAATGTCGATGTCAGTCAGCGTAAGAGTTTGCTATATCTCAGGACACTAGTGGCATCTTTATCTGACACGATTTAGACAATACACTGTGAAATTGAGATGTGTGCTCACAGAATAAAAATTCCAATCAAGTCAATAAAAAAGGTTCTTAAAGCAATACCCATCACAATACCCAGGGTTAAGAAAACAGACTTTAGTGTTCTTGGCTCAAGGGATATCCAGAGCATGTGTTCCACACTGGGGATGAAGACGTTTCAAGTGGAAACGTTGTCAGGTGACTCGCCAGTGTCTCACCTGAGATTTCAGTTCCTGTCTGTTACATGCCATTCACAGTTTTCTGCGCCACCTCTCGAGCCGGCAAACACACTAATTGCATGTTTGTCTTCTCTTCCCAGAAGAGTCGCTGAAGAAACATTAACATCACAAATGCTCCATTCTGTAGGCAATTTACCATCTTGCATTCATCCACATTCCATATTCCCCTTCAATTTGTTGAGGGATGGTTGATTCCGATTGTCAACAATCTAATCTCAAGTTTGAAAAAAAATACCAAACACTGAAAAGATTCCACCAAACTTTACCGCACTTCAACCGAATTCACTGCCACATGAGGCTAAGAATAACTAAGATGAGTGTCACGTCTCAATTTAATTTAGCCTTCTACCAAAATGACAATGTGCAGTCCAAATAGCTGCTTATCAGTAATTCAAGCTCACCTCAGACATAACAAATGGCAAAGCTAACCCTTAAAGTGTCTGCAAAGACAAGAGCACTGGCTGAAGTCCCCAAAGCCAACACTTTGGTCCTAATCTGTAAAAACAAGCGTTAAATCCACATCAGAACACATGGTGTAAGGCAGACAACCCAACCCAACAAAGGCCTAGCTTAAGCCTTCTGTGGATTACAGTACCAAGCATCATAAGAGATTTTTCAGCAGAAAAGACGCGCCACACAACTCTGTTGTGGTTTAGTCCCGTCTATTGGATATATTTCTCATCCTCTGCTTATATCACGTTAAAGCATACTGGCTGTATATAATAAAGCTGTCAGCACACAGTCTCTTTTAGAGGCTTTTTAAAGTTATTATCGTCCTCAAGCACTGCAGTAGTCACAGTATTATAACTGTAAAGTTTAGACAAAAATGATTTAAAGACCCGAATCAAGAGACGTGCTTAAGTCCTACAAAAATCAGCGTAGGCCACCGGGGGGACGAAGCAAGCTGAGAGGTAGAAATTGAGTTGAAAATTGTTAAATATGAGCAAAGGTGTGCAGAGATTTCCTCCTTCGACCATAATTACCACTGGCAGTCCAGCCTGATTCTATAATTCCAAAATCCTGACACTTCACAAAGACACTATAATTGCCTTGCGCTGGCCTTTCGCTCATGGCAGTGCTCCATTAATTAATTTTTTTTCTGGGATCCGCTGTGAAATATATTTCTGCTTTCTCAGCTAATAAGGACATGTGGAATTTTCCATGAAAACACTAAAAAAACGGGCTGTCAGCAACGCTGCAGGCTTACACAGGGACACAGAAATAACCCCATGATACAAATCACTATATACACACTAAATACACATCATACATGCTGGAATTCGGAAAATGAAGCAGGAGAGAAGTTGGAGAAAGAAAAGTGACCAACTTTTATATTTATATATATATATATATATATATATATATATATATATATATATATATATATATATATATATATATATATATATATATATATATATATATATATATAAGAAAATGCTTTGTTTCCACAAGGACGGATTTTAATTGCCGGATGTGTGTACCATGGCGAATTTTGGTGCTTGATTTGAGACTTGGCGCATCAGTAAAACAAATTTTTAATGATTACAATTTTGTTTTCGGTGGAGTTTTTTTTTTTATGTTTTTATATCTGAGTTAAGAAGGACGTCTTGAATAAATGTGTGTTGTGTTGAGAGTTTTAATTTCACCTCTTGGAATAGAATAGAATAGAATAGAATAGAATAGAATAGAATAGAATAGAATAGAATAGAATAGAATAGAATAGCCTTTATTTGTCACATATACATTACAGAATAGTGAAATTCTTTATTCGTATATCCCAGCTTGCTCAGAAGCTGGGGTCAGAGCGAGAGGGTCAGCCATGATACAGCGCCCCTGGAGCACAGAGGGTTAAGGGCCTTGCTTAAGGGCCCAAGAGTGGCAGTTTGGCGATACCGGGTCCTGAACCCCCAACTTTCTTATCAGTACCTTAACCACTGAGCTACACTCACACCTCTATTATATTTATTTATTTATATAAATTTATATACATTTTATACAAATGGTCAAACAGAATGTACATGTACATGACATGTACAGTATGACATGATGTTACAGTGGTGTATGGAAATTATAAGCTGTGTATACAGACATGTCAAAGTAGATGTGTTTATTAAAGCCACATTCACTTCCATGAAATGCATCCAGAAAGGATTTATAAAAAAAACAAAAACAAAAAAAAAAAACCCACTGCTTTCAAATTTTACTTTTGAAGGCAGTCTGTGAACAAGCTGCAAATGAATCCAAACACTGACATTAAAAACAGACGATTTCAAGAGATTCAAGGAAAAAAATCCCTGTTGAACACCCAAAGCTCAAGGCTTAAAGACTTACTACCGGCGTCTTATCTTCATTTTCTTTTTTTTTCTTTTTTTTTTTGCAGAATGTGTAAATGCACATCCTCCTGTCTGTTCATGGGTTCTGATCCGACTCCAATTATTCTATCTGAAACATTTGGATTTTACACACAGACACACACAGATTTCAGAGCTTTAGATGGATTTTGAAAGGCAGCCCCGGAAAAGCCCCTTCATTAAGACCATCTCGTGTTTTTTTTCACGCTCATGCCTTTCCTCTTTTCTCTATCCTTTGCTATTTATCTTTTTTTAATATGGATCTGTAAATGTATAAATACCAGAGAATGAAAGCGAATGTAATTGCTTTAAAGCGCAAAACCGCAGTGAGATGGAGGACAGGAGGCTAACATGGCATCATCTCTAAACTTAATGAAACAGCATCCTTTCATTTCTTTTTTCCCCAGTAATTATAATAAAGATGGAAAAACATAATAAACGTCTCCCAGCCCCCACCTGCTAACAGTAATTATAATAGACTCAACAATAAATGGTAAAGCAGTGCAGTGCTGCATCTTGGGAATTCTCAGGGGTCTGTGGATTAGCTCGAAAAGCCTGAATGATTAAAATACACTAATTAAAATTTTGTGTTCCTTGGTAACTCGTCTTCCAGGGACCCTTGCACTGGTAAAAGGGGAATAAATGTGACAAAAGCAAATACTGCTTTAGACTTCAATAAGCAAACATGCTTAATAAACTTTTTGTAGATGTTTTTATTGTTTTCTTTTGAAATTATTATTCGAAGAGACGATAAAATCAAAGGTTCATCATATTTGTATTGTTCACAGTGTCCTATTAAAGAGTAAAAAAAAAAGGCTGAGATTATAAAACTGTTGCCTGTGATCATGTCAAGGTTAATGGAAAAATGAAATGAATAAGGCTTTGTATAAACCCAACAAATCTGAGCTTGAAAAAAAATCATAAAAAAAAAAAAAGGTTGAAATCATTTGTGAATTGTAGGCCATTAGTCCTTAATCATAGCCTTGTGTGGAAACTTAAACTTTATAAAAACTCTGTGAGTATCTGTTTTAGTAGAAAGTAAGGAATAAAATCTAACAGGGAGAAAAGTACGGCGTGAACATTGTTACTGCTCTGATTATGTTTCCATAACAGCACATCCTGAAGTGCTTTACTCCTCTTGTATCACAGCAATTCCAAAAAAGCTACCAATTTGAACAAATTATGGAAACAATAAAAAGTTTAATATTAAAGCTGTTCCCTTACAAGCGACAACCTTTGCTGTTACAAAAGCGCTGACACTGTCGAATCGTTCTATAAATAATACATAAACAACTACTTTACCAGAATCTTTACCATTTCAATGATTATTATAAGTTTTTATAAATTATAATAATATACATTTGATATAACATTAAATTATAATATATATTATACAATATTTATTATATTATATGTATATTATAATATACATATAATATACATTTTTTATACATGGACTTCTATTTCAAAGATTCCACATATTAATTAATTATATGTGGAATGTTTGCAATAGAAGTCCATGTAAATTTCTATTCTAAAAAGTTAAGCCCAGAAAAATTATCTTTCGCCCAATCAGATTTGAGAAATCCCGACTGGTATCAAATCAAACACGTCTTTTTCTTCTCAAAGAAAAAATTACTACATCACTGAACTGTACACCATCAGCACGATAATCAAGACTCGCCCAAGAGTCTACTATCATGAGCCCACTTCACGAGCACAATGCATTATGGATAAACAGGGAGAAAGCTCCTCGCGTTTGACACACGTGGAGAGAATGTCAGACACAAAAAACAACACGATTTGATCAAAGGATGGAAAGTAGCAGCAGTAATTATGCTACAGCCACTCCATCTGAAGAGGCTGGTAGTCGCTCTGAAGCTCGACGTCTTCATAAAAAACAGCATATCATGAAAGTAGTCGTAGTGGAAATCGAAGGTGTCACCGGTGTGCTGAGGGCCGTGCTTTAAAACAGGGTGCGCTTTTTTACGCCGTGTCCCCAAGGAGCCCGTCCAGGGAGGCCTCCGGCTCTCGTCCCGCTCATGCTTTACGCTGTCTCTGTAAATGATTGTAATCTGTTGTTTTCTGTCAGCAGGGACAACGGAGCAGGATAAGACACCTTCTCCCCCTGAAATCCCTCCCCTCTCACAGAAATCGACACGGCGAGTCGATCCCCTGGTAAAATCACAGAGAATCAAACAGAACGGAGATATCAAAGTACTAAGGATATGCCGAGGTTACTGCTGACAGCTGCACAAGACGCACTGGGATGTTCCAGCGAGAGAAAAAAAGTCCTTTAAAACAATGAAAGGCAGCTACAAATGCACAGACAACCATTTTGGGGGAACATGTTTTCATTTATAATATGCCGTTTAAAGTCGCTTGGTAAGAAAATGTTGGCGCTTGATATTTTAACGTCACCGTGTTCTCATTGTAAGTGATTTAAATTGAAGTGTTTGGCCACGGTTATGCTATTTCTTTTTTTTTTTTGTATGAGAAATATCCCTCCATCAGGGCTGAACAGTATGCCAGGACTATTAGGGATAAACCGAAGCTAATTATGGTTTGGAGCTGCAGATCTGGCCTGGTCAGAAGGCCCGAGCCTTCACTGCTATGGAGTCAGAATACAAGCGCTGCCTCAGGATGGCTGTAATCCACACTCGTATTATTGGCCAGGCTCAGAAGATTCAAAAAAGCCTGCTTACAAATTTAATTACCTTTTCAGTTAACCAGAGCTTAGAAGCCAATGACCTGTTATTTCCACTGCTAGCCAGTTTCGGGAGGGTTGGAGGAGGGAAGACGACGAGACGACTGGCCATTGGAGAACTTATTCCCTCTCGGCGCCTACCGACAAAGAAGCTGATGGCAAACCCAGGCTCCATATGTGTCGCGTGCAAATTAGATCCTCTTTATTAAGAGGCAAACGGTTGATGAGGAACAAAAAAAAAACGAGGGACTGAGGTAACACACGCATACACACACCAGGTAAAGTGTGCAATACGCTGATACGCCAAGAAGAAAGTCATTTGGACAGAAAGAGATAAACATTGTAATCAGACACTGATGTAAAGTCAAAGGATCAGACTATTGTGTGCGAGTGTGTGTGTTAGTGTGTTAAATGAGATGGAAACACAGAGCAGGAAAGAAAACCAGGGGGCATATCTGTTGTACCACAGCATTAGCAAGGCCTCTTTACAAAGGTGCTAAAATGTGCGAGCTTTTCTTTGTCGAAAAAAAAGAAAGTGAACATGACTCTGTGTTATAAAAACTTCTGCCTCGCTGCAATTACACAAAAGAAAATGAACACTTTCAGGTTGCCCCGGTAACCTAATTGCATCAGTACATTGCACACAGGAGCCAAAGTAACTGAATTTTGATGAAAAGGCGGCGATAATTTACGGCATTGAGAAATTAGTTGCCGTGGCGACGCGTTAATTACATCTCAAATTAACAATGCAAGTGTAGTGAAATTAAATATAAATCATATTTTCTGCATAAATTACAGGGGTTGATTAGTGCAGGCGCCAGGAGAGAGGGAGAGGTTGGGATTCCAAAGGCCTGTCACATCAACCCCCCAAACTAACCCCCCCACCACACACACACAAACACACACACACACACACACACAATTTTCTCTGCTCCTCTTAAAGCTAGACATGCTGCCTCACACATCACATAAACACACTGCAGGAGGAGAGAAAAAATAAGTACTAAAATGAAAGTAATGAAAAGATTCAAAGAGAAAAGATGGTTTCTTTTCATCCTCATCTTTTTTTATCACTTGATATTTTCCAATCCACTGTTGATGACACAAGAAACCAGTTTGGTAAACTAATGGAAATGTGGTCACTTGGTAATATTAATATTTACATTCAAAAAGAAAATTATGTGTACACAATTTGTATTACGCATAGTTGCTTTTAAATATACAGTATGATAGACCTGGGCTCTGTTAGTTCCACATTTACTACAGAAGCAGTGGAAACTTGTATCGCGAACACAACCGTTTAGAGAAAAATAACAAAAAATAACAAAAAAGATAAAAACTTGTGAATTTGCATAGTTTACTGCCATTGTAAGTTCTGCCATATTGTGTTATCTATATGTATTGTGTTATGTGATTTCAGTATATTTTTGTTAAGGGAAAAATATAATTTCTTCAGGATTCTTGCACTTTTCTTGTAAAAAAGAAATCTATTTACAGGTGTCCCCTGCTGTGATTTTTTCTGTTTGTTTATTCTCATGGTTGCCGCAATACATTTCAAATCAGAAATAGCAAAATCAGCATAAAAAAACTGCAATGTTGAAATGTAACATAATCCTACACCAATACTGCATGCTTGTGTACGTTTATTTTGCAATAACATGCATAGTATTGTGTAACATACAGTACACTATATGTGCAAAAGTATAAGGAGACCTGACTTTTGTAGTCAGATATGGTTCTTATACAAACTGTTGGAAACTGAAGATACACAATTCTATAGGATGCATTAGAATTACAATTTCCCAGCACTATTATTAGGAGAGCCAAAACTGTTCCAGCATGACAATGACCCTGTGCATAAAGTGTGCTCCATGAAGATATGGTCTACTTGGGTTGGAATCGAAGGTCTTGAGTGGTCTGCTATTGAGCTCTGAACTCAACTCGATTGTACAAGTTTTACATCAATTGTAACACTGACTGAAACCAGGCCTCCTCACCCTACATCAGTTCCTGACTTTACTAACACTCTTGTAGCTGAATGAGCACACATCTCCCCAAAATCTAGTGAAACATCTTCCTAGAATAGTGGAGGTCTTTTCATGCTTACTTTCAAATGCTGTGTAAAAAAAAAAAAAAATGTAAAAAAAAAATGTGTGCATTATGCATTATAATGAGAATGTCTAAAATAACACATGTACAAACTTGGGGTTGTATGTAGCTTTACTGTGTCAATATAATATCCAAAATGATGTCTATTTTCCCTGATTTTTGTGCAGACTTAAGAAAAGTTATTCCAGAGAGAAGAACATCTGTGAAGATATTTTACAAATGGAAGTGTGATGTTAAATGATATCAGTGATGCACAAAACCACTATGTTTGTCCAGTTCTCGCAATTTCAATATCAGAAGTAACACATAAAAACTGAGTATACATCACTTTCCATCAAACACGTGGAAGTTTTGCTCCCAATCCAAGACTTATATCAATAAAAAAAATCAATAACAATGCTTTCTGCTGTTTTAGCCCAGGCTATAGCTAAACAATATTAAAACTGTTGCTTGCCAAGGCCAGAAGCAAACCTACTTAGCAAACCCCCGTCATATGCACAATAATGCTTATTACATTGAATTTTGGAAGATTCAGAGCACGCCAACCTGAACTGAAGGAAGGTGTGATCATTTGTTTTCAGTCAGTCTATTCAGCACACTGCGGTCCCTCATGTACAGTGGCATATCTAACCTCAGAGTGTGAAGAACAAGCCTCCGGAGCCACATCTGTTCAGGGGACTGCTGAAAGGAGGGTGGGGGGAGCATGGCACAAACAACAGCAACAGGAACCAACTTGAGCCATCTAAATTATTCATCCTCCAGATGGATTCCTTTCCTCTTGAATTTTAAACTCAAACAGACCAATTCGCCACGGTTTTACGGAGCCGTTCCCTTTCATCTGATGTCACCCAAACGAAAAAAATCGACTGATAGTTTAAAAAAAATGACACATACAGTATACAAAACTCATACAAATGCTGTCTGTTTCAACTATTCTGTTGTCCTATGCAATCTCTCTTTTTCCATAATTTTTTTAACACACAGGCATGGGTGACTTGCAAGCCGACCTTGGGAGATGTGTTTGACCAACCATCCCACCCCAAGGGACACCGACTGTCACAGAGCTGCTAAAATGGCAGAAAAATCCAATGAAGTCCACATGGAAAGAACCTCACCATTAAAATGTTCTTCACTTTTTTGTTGCTTTTATTTATCTGAGGAACCATTTGACACTGTCCACAAGATTTAGATTTTCAAATAATCACTGATCAATCAGTAAAAGTAAAGTTTTAGTGGATAGATCATAAATTGTCACTTTGATCATTTTTCATCAAATCCTTATAAATCAGACCAAACAACAAAAAAACAAACAAAAAAAAACAAGGGATTTCCTCAGGGTAAAACATCCCAGATTTTAGATTTTTATTAACGAGATATATCTGTTGATAAAAAGAATGAAATGAGTACAGCAAATTGGAGTGATTCAGAAGTACTTTATTTAGAACAGTGCTGTGGCCTGCCCATGCCTGAAGTCACAAACACGTGAAAACTCGACGAAACACATAATTGGAAGAAGTCATGCTCCAAAGGGGAAAAAAAGGTCTATCGTTTCAATTTTGGCACAGTGAGGAAATGCTGAAAGGATGGGAAGCCTGCATGATTTCTTGAGTGAGATATGAGAACTTGTTTCTATTCCTGTTTATAAACCCAGTGCTCTTGCTACAGGGAAGTACAGCTTGGCATTGTTTTCCATTCTTTGACAATCCTAAAAAAAAACTTGTTCACTTTATCCCTATGAGATGAGGTAAGATTTTTATTGCATTCTATTTTATTTAATTTTTTTTAGAAATTAAGGTGTGTACCTGTACCATGCTGATCTGAAACCATTTTTAATCATAATGCTTCTTTTCTTTGCCAATGTACTTTTTTGCAACACTTTTGAAACCACAGAATCTAGGTATTAACAGCATACTGCAGTAGGATTAAAGTTTCACAGGATACGCCCTGGAAAAATATTTTTCCAGACGTCCTTGTGAAATATATCATATACGTCTGAAGTACATACACCCAAATATCAAACTTATTAGTTAGGATTGATCAACATTGGAGCTCTAGTGGTTAAACAGGAGAAATGCAACAACGTTCATGATTTTTTTCCCCTTCTTGAACCCACCTCCTACCACTTATACCCGTGTAATCAAAGCACAGACCTAGTAAAATAGATGGTCTTTTCCACATTAATAGCAAAGTTAACATCATAAGCATGCAAAATTCCAATCTGAGAATGATCAAGGGTGCCTCCATTGTCTCTCTTTATTGTAATGAGCCCCCGTGAGGTTTTAAGCTGTCTTAGTCAGTACATTTCTTTGATGGTGCTTCTTTCAAAATATCACCTTACCTGCTGGAATAATACTCGATTCATTATGTAAAGTCAGTCATTTAAACAGACTGCATTTACATACATGTCTAAAATCAACTTTGCTCATTCCGTGAACAACATCCCATTCAAAAGTAATACATCGATCCATCGTGTAACAGCATTAGCAATGTTTATTATAGGTTCACCGTGTTTCTTGCCATCTTATTTTTTTTTACGTTTTTATTTCCTCATGGTGTTTATGTTATTTTATTTTATTTCTGTATGTTTTATTTAGTAACAATAAAAGTATCTGGCTACTCTGGGCATACTGCAGATTCTGCCATGTTTTAATTTCCACACATTAAAATTGAGGCGGAGTGAAGAGTCGATAGGGAGGGGCTATAAACTGGAGGTCCATGTATACACAGACAAGCAACAAGCATTCTGGTCTGGATTTCCATAAGGTTTTCTCAGCCACATTATACATTTGCAATGAAGCCACTTCTTAAACAAGAAACCTTTTACATGTTGTACATCTTTTCTATGTTATTCTTATAGCAAGAAATGAAAACTGAATACTGCACCATTAAATTTCACAAGATGCCATGCTAATGCATAGACTTGGCACTCACTGAAAAGAAGCTCGTGGGCTGTACAACAGACACGTAACCTACATTACCAGCCTGAGCAACCTCAACTGGCAGATGTCCATTCTCACAAACTTACTTCCTGACCTTGGACGAGAAGATGGAGATGACCTCAGTCTCAGGGGGGACGTCTTCCCTTGTACATATCCCCTTCTAAATGAGCCTGATGACTTTTAAAAGGACATAGAATCATTAGGAAAATAAGTAGCCTTTCACATATTCTTTCTGTAACGCCCCTGAAAGTGATTCCAATGCATTTACACAAAGCAGAATAGCTTTACTAGGAGAGGCAGTGGTTTAATGGTCCAATACGCTCTTGGCTCAAGTACAATTATCCTCCTATGATGGTGCAAAAAAAAGGTGAAGAGGAAATCATAAGGAAAAGTGGGTTCAGGAGTGGGTTCAGCTCAATGTCAGAGTACACAGAAACATTTGCCTTTTTGCAAATAAATAAATCAAACTGCAGCTCCTGCTTCTGGCACATTAAAAGTCTTATTTAATGCAAAGATGACGCTATATAAATCTATATAAATCTCAGATTATTCTTTTTCATCCATACAAATTCTTACAGATTACATGTTTCCTTGGATAAAGCATTCAAATTTACTTTATTTCACAAAGCTGTGATTCATAGTCAAGGGCCAAGCATGAGCAAACATCTTGCTTTCACACTCTGTTTTCAAATTCAGCTCGGTCTGTTCCTCTCTCTATAGCACTGATATTCTCTCCATATGGTGTCGTAATAAGGTGAACTGGCTTCTGACAGTTATTTAACATTTCATGCTCTGTAACACTTTAGGGTGCTTTGTGTTTGCTGGAACTACAGAAGGGTGATGCACCTTGAAAGTGCAGGACAATGTGTGGTGGTATGTGAAAACTCATCAAAAGTCAGTCAAATTCTGAAACATTAAGAATGATTGAATCCCCTTAGGCCTTGACCTAAGGTTTTTCATTCAATAATACACTTTTAAAAACATTAATATATTTTAGTAATATGAAAATGTGTTTTTTAGTTTATGCTCATTTCTAACCTTGCCCTGGGCGTGTCTGCATAGTAAGTAATCACACTTTTAAACGTATAAACCTGCTAGCTTGGTGTGCTTTTCTCACTAAATGTTTTAATTAAGTTTTTACATAGCTATTTGGCATAATGAAATAGATAATTGACGTAACGCAAGCTGTTAGTGCAAACGGGTTTTACATCTGTTTTAAACAAGTTTTAAATCTGCAAAATGATGTAATAAATTATGGTAAATTTACCACATACATTTCAGATTATTTAAGACACAATGTTAAAGAGATCAGTGGATTGAATAAAAAATAAAGCTCAGGTTTAAATGGTGTGAATGATGTGACTCACGTGACGCATTCAATGTGGATGATGCCGATACTCAAAGAAATCATATTCGTTTCATACTGGAAACAGATTGTCGTGGTTACACCAAAAATTAGCACTGAACAGCATTACCTATCAGCTAGCTTGATAAATGTCCTTAGGATGTCCTACTGATCACTTTCTGTGTTACCCCTAATAAGTATAGCATTGAAATTTTAGTTTTATTGTTCAAATTGTGTTTTCATGTGTGACACTGATTAACTCAATTGTAATTTCTTTGCTGTGTATGCTCATTCATGTTCATGTCTGTCATGCCATTGGTTTGGCTTAACACCTCACTTGCAAGTGCTTTCATTTTTCAAACCTGACATGTTACTCTTTTAAATATGCCCAAAGTAGACTAGGTTTTAATAAGCAGAGGTGGGACATCTTTCTGTGGTAATTCAACAGAATCTTTACATTTAATTGGCCTCTTTGCTTTTTAGTGTTGGGACTTCCTTTCTTGTTTTAATACATGAAAAAAAGGTTATTGTACTTTAATCTTGTCCTCTAAAATGTCCATATGTAAACAAGGTTTTTCTCAGGCCACTACAAATTTAGGTGCAACATGTCATCACTTACTCTTTTCCACCAGCAGAGAAAGACACATTTTTTTTGCAGTAGTCATAATAATCATTAAAATCAGACATGTTATGTCACCCTGAAGATGGGAGTCTAAATAAACATACAGGCTCTGCAAAAGGATGGACTATATAACAAAAAACAATCCAGACCTTCCTGACAAGGTTAGATAAAGACAACAGAACAACAACACGTCCCCAGGGAGAACCAAAAAGGAAATGTAGGGCTTAATTTAGAAAAGGAATGAGATGGGATATTGGGGTCTGCCCTGTATGACACAGTTTCAGCAGGTTGCAACAAACAAGGGTGTTTTATATAAAAGGCATGAAAGTTCATTTATTTCAAAACTTTAATTAAGCTACTATGCTATACAATTATAAGATAAACTGTATTTTCGAGGCGTGGTGCAATGTTTAAAAATTTTGTGAGATTCGTCATGCCACATAATTTTTGAGCTGGGGCCTTCCCTTTATTATTCACCAATGACAATATTAGCAAAAAGTTCTGTCAGAAACCAGAATGTCCCAGAATGTTCAATCCTGGGTGTGCTGAGGGTGGATGATAGGCATGCTTGATTAAAATAAAGGGTGAACAAGGCCAAAGAGAAAAGTCGTTACAAAACGAATGCTCGTTAAACAACATACCATTGGGTGCAACTGAACAAAATAGATCGTGTTTTAAAAAAAAAAAAAAAAAAAACCTGAGAGGCAATAAAAAGTCAACACCCTACATGAGCAGGTTAAACCTTACGTTCCATACAATAAACTCCTGTGGTTTATAAGTGGCAGTTAAACTGTCGGCATTAGTAAATGCAGGAGAGAAAGGGGTTAAAAACAGAGACCCGTTGCTTTTACTGTTGACAGGTAGAAATTTGAAACAGCCGTAGAGAGCCGCTAATGGCAGAGAAGCAGCGAGATAGGGCCTCCCGAAACTGACACTCCCATTAGGACCCTACTGGAAAGTGAAATATTTGATCACGAGAGGGAAATTGAGCAAAAATGAACTGAAACGAGATATAGTTGACTTACTTTCCTTACAGCTCCCAGACATAGATGTCACTCAGACTTAATAAGCGTTTGAATTTCCATTTTATCACAGAAAATAGAGTGCGAGAAATAAAATCAGGCGGTTTCACCCTAATGGACAAAGTAATGGAGAGGTGAAACTGACACAACACATTCTCTCCATAGTAATGCCATCAAAATGAAAGCCCATTCACCGCAGGAGTTTTCAGGGAATCAATTCAAACCGAATAGTGGCCTTTTTCAGAGGGTTTTTATTTCATAATAGCTGCAACAAATATAGCACTCTGGATTTCGGGCAACAGGATGTCACTCAGGGTGATAGCAACACAGTCATTTATCCAATAGTGTCCAGCCCTGCAGTCAATCTGCGGTGTCCCTCTGTCTCTACGCTCTACACATCAGATAGACATTACAGTAATCCTACAGTAAGGGATTAGCTTACTGTTAGAAAATGTTATGTGTGAGGTCAGGTTTTATTGGATGACCTCTGGGGCTTGCCAGACTTAGGCTGAGAAAATCCATGGACACATCACTTGTCAAATGCATTATCATCAACACTGTAATGTCCTATGGGGAAAACAGTGACACCTTAAGCAAAACTAAACCAATGACATTACAACATGAGGTGCCACCTCAAATGAAGGGTGCGGTGACATAAGAAACCGCATGACACGTGTGAAAAACGACTACAACCATCTTATCAAACAGATCTACAGCTTTTATAGCATTTACATCACAAACATTTGAAAAATGCATATAAAGAAGAACTTCTGCATAGTTTAAGCATTAATCACGTCCTTTACTTCATTCGCCGAGCCCGGAAAACAGTGACACAACTGCTAGATGCAAATCCATGCTTGCTTTGTTTTTGACAATAAATACAGAAAGGGAAGGGGAGGAAAAGTCCTGACGTCTTGGTCCCCAGTGCTCCTCTGCGCTATTAATTATTCTGAGAAAGACAGATGTTAAATTGTGTATGCCCATCAGCTCTAAGACTTTCTGAAGATTTATCTTTCATATAAATCATGAATAAAATATTTTCTTGCAGGGAGAAAATGTTACATCTGTTTGGTGCATCTCAGATAGAGGGAAAATCAGTACAAGCAGAACTTTAGTGACCATTTTAATAAAGACATATAAAAGGTTAGAAGACAAGCTAACATTGAGTTTGCAGTTATATGAAGCATATGTCATTATAGATGTTAACATGTGAATCTGTCTATCTAACTTACAGCACATATCTACCTCTCTGGATGCATCAACAATTATCTATTTGGATAAATTATATTTTATACACTATATGCTGCAGTCTAAGCAGTCTGCTTAGACTGCAAATTCGCAGTCTAAGCAGTCTGAGTCTAAGCAGTCTAAGCAGTCTAAGCAGTCTGCTTAGACTGCTGCCCCCGCGACCCGGCCTCGGATAAGCGGGAGAAGATGTAATGTAATGTAATTTAATACATTATATGCTGTATACACCTCAACACTATATAGTATGAGTGTTTTTCTCCTTACATTTGCATATGTGTTTTTGTTGTGTTATAAATAAGGGACACGTTTTCCTCAGGAGAGATGGACTGCAATATAGCCGAGCTTTACTAGGATACATCTTTAGCCTTTATGAATATTCACAAATTCACACATCCCAATATGATGAAAACACTAAACATCTGTGCACACATATCTGTTAACTCCACAATAGCCCACGTGTTCTATAGGTGGAGGAGAATACATTGTTTTCTAACGTGCATCCACTCAAGCAGAAATATGGGCACAAGTTCCTCTCCATTTCTACACATGACTTTACAATGCAGAAAGATAGAAATGGATCTGTATGGGTTAGACATGCTTATACCCGGAATAAAGAGACATGGCCTCAATGAGTAAAAAAGGAGGCCTGGCCTTTGTGTTTGACAGTTGAACTGGAGGAGGAGACACAATCTGTGTGCCTGTCATTCTCAGTGAACTAGTAGGCGTGACCATGTGATGAAAGCGTGACTTGTGTGTTTGTTAGTCCCAATGAAGAAGAAGGTGTAGACTCAATGCTTGTCACTCCCAGTAAAGGAGGGAGTATGGACCCAGTGTTAGTCTCAGTGAAGAAGGAGGTGTGGCCTCAATATTTTACTCAATCCTAGTAAAGTAAATCTAGTCTCTGTGCCTGACCGTCCTAATGACAAAGTCTTGACCTGTGGGTTCAGCAGTCACATTGAAGGAGCTGTTGCTTTTATGCCCATCAGTCCTAAGAAAGGAGGTATGGATTAAGTGCCTGTTAATACTAATGATGAAGGTATTGTCATTCAGTCAGTTTCACTCAAAGAAGTGTGGCCCAAGCCAAATATTATGTAGAACATATTTATATTATTTTATTTTCTATTATTTGCTAGCAACATAAGAATCGGAATTCTCTCTCGTATAAATATGTTGTCTAAAGGATTATTTTTTTTTCAAATACGAATCAAGTGCGTTCACATTACACAGGTAAAGTCGCACAAATAACATGCGAACACAGAAATCTAATCTTTTGAAATTAGATTGATCCAGACCATTTTCATGGTAAAGATATGTGGTCATGTGACAGTAATGAGAAAAGCAGTACTGTACTTAATGGCCACAAAAAATGGCAAATCTATGCATTAGGTCTATTTTCCCCTTGATCTAATCATGAACAGATGATGGGCTGTCAGCTAGCCTCCAGAGCAAATAAATACGTCTAATGCTAACAGTTCGTATAATTTATCATTTCGATCTTGCAAGTACATCAGTTTTAGTCATCATGGATTAGACATGTGAATAATTACAGAATCTATAAATTGTAGGTATGTAGGTCATTTCAGAGCAGATCTGATGACAGATATGAGTCATAATGTTAATCCTCAGTATAAAGTGACAAAATGTACAATTTAAATTGAAAAAAATATATATTATATGATATATGAATTGTTCTAGTTTTAACTGTTGTCCAAACATTTATTAGCTCCATGATTAATCTTAAATGTGTGTGTGTGTGTGTGTGTGTGTGTGTGTGTGTGTGTGTGTGTGTGTGTGTAAATGTATTTGAATGCTTTGGCAATACTGTATATTAATATGGTCATGGCAATAAAGCAACTATGAATTGAATTGAAAGAGAGGAAGACTTGAAAGAAAAAAGACTAAAGAAAATTAAAAGAAGGAAGAGGCTGAACAAGAGAAAGAGAGGCAGGCGTCCTGAGCGATAGATGAGAAGGAGGAGGTCGGGACACGAGCGTCAGGGCTGAGGGTCTCTCGCCTCGCCCCCTGGCCACCATGACGGCGTCCTGCCCCCGCAACAGACAGCCAGGCTCACACAGCAGATGGAACTAATGATGCGCAACAAAAGAGATCATTTCACTGTGGTCTTGGGAAAGCCACAAAGACTGCTGGGACGTTTGAGTGATAGGGCCAGCCAGTCGCCAGGGGTTAGATACGGCCAGCTTTTCTAGAAGTGTAGTCCTGAATAGAGGCTCCCTGGCCATGCCTCGGCTCTTTCATCTGTCTTACACAATCAGCCCGGCGCTGTTTAAAAAGAGGGGGAAAAAATCAAACGTGGGGACCCGAGACCGTCTTTTTTTGTTTTGTTTTTGTTTCATCCTTTTTTATGAAGCATGTCAGCAGGGGAATTTTCACGACACACATTGTACGTGTCCTCGCAGGGAATCTACAGTTAGTCAATCATACAGGAAAAGAAAGAAGCTGAAGATGCATTTTTGTCAGTGATACTATAAAGAGATTTAACATAGTATTTGACACACTTTTTAGATTCCATGAAATGCAATGTGAATTGTAAACTGCCTTGTTGGAAAACAAAGTCAAAGACACTGAGAAGAAATAAGATGATAAAAGTTCCAGAAATTATTACCAGAGGGGGGAATTTGGGTTACAACATCAAGGTGTGGCAGACTAAGGTCTGAGCATAAAACACACACGCGCACACACACACACACACACACACACACAAATTTAATCATACAACTTAAAAAAAAGAAAAGAAAAGACTTCTTGATGTCTTTTAAAAACACCAAAGTCAAAGGCAGTCTAAACTTTAGCTCTTTTCATCAGAGCAACTTAATATTGCCCCACTGACAAACACAGTCCAAAGTTAACGAGGGAGATTTGCAAGCCCTTGGAATCAGGGGAAGAGGATTAGATTTGAAAGGCCTCTTCTGAGCCGCTGTCTTAAGAAAACTCTGCAACTCAGCCTTCTCTTTAAGAGCATAGCAAGTACACCTGACTGAAACTGCAGCACATAAGCTCCCTTTGCCATCTGGAATCACTGCCGCAAGAAACGTGGTGGAAAAACACATAGGCCTTTAGGACACCTGGGGAGAGGATTTAAGCAGGATGTGGAGCATTCAGCTCAATCCTCAGTATCCACATTGTAGGTATCAGCAAAAAAAAGCTCAGAGTGCCGTTGACACTAGCAGCGCAGAGGCATCTAGATTCGAGTCTGATTACACTATCAAGCCTCACAATAACCTTCCCAATTCTTAAATACTACCTGAGGGTCTTGACTCCATGCCTTATTAACAATAATTACAACAATTTATCATTATCTTTTCATTCATCTTTCATTATCAGCTACTCTTTCTATAGCACGAGCAACTAGTTCCTCCGGTTTACTGTTTCAAGAGTCCCACCCATATTTTATTATATGTCTCATGTTTCCCAAATTTCACATCTCACATACATAAGGCGAGTACTACTTAACTGCTACCTGCTATCTAGTCATGAGGAAGCAAACTATAGTTTGCAGTTCTAGTTGAATCATACTCGCCGCTAATTCATTCTGGATCTCATGATGAATGCTAAACCTGGAGAGTACCAAACAAGTATTTTTTAATGCAGTACTGCGTAAGGAATAAAGAAAATGCCTAAAGGGGGCACTCTATGTCACTGTTTGCGAGCTAACATGAGACGTCATGCATCTGTTTTACCATGAGACTGAGGCACTCACGAGTTTCATGGCGAGAGCCTGTGTTGAGTTCCAAGCATGCGACGAGCGGCGAAACATTTTTCATTTGTCATAACACGGAATTTGACGAGTTCTGCAGCCGATGAAGTACCACTGTATATGCAAAAATGCAAGTTAAGTAATGAACATCATATATAAATTTCATCATCTTCAAGATCAGGGTTGAAAACTCACTTTATACTGAGATGGAAAGGCAGTGTGGAAAAGACAAACAAAACGTCACCTAAAAAAAAAACCTGGAGCTGTGTTCTGTGAAAATCTTCTGTCAGAAGAATCAATGTAAATGTTGTGGAGGAAATTAATATGTTTAATATGCCATTTGATTGCTAATTGGTTTTAATAAAAAAAATAAAAATAAAAGATATAAATGGAATAAGGTAGCTACTTCATAAGTGTGCAATTAAACTGTGGTTTATGTGGTCAGCTGTGGCTCCTGTAATATCTGGAAAACGTTGTCATAGAGGTCCTGTTTAATGTGTTGAATTTCTTTGTTAGATGCGAGATGTGTGTTCATGAAATATGTGCTATAGCCAAGGTTGTGAGACAAAATAACAAGCGGTGGAAAACAACATTGTTTTCTTTATTAGTTCTTTCACCAAGGTTCCAAAATGATCTCATATATCATTACATAATTTGTCATAAATTAAAAAATACGTATGAAAATGAATATAATAATGTGCAAAAAAATTAAGTGGAATAATACAAATAATAATACACACCTGGCAACGCTGCCTTTAAAGCTTTGAGCAACATACTACTGTAGGTGCAAATTAATACCATGTTTTGGCAGGAATGTAAAATTACTCACAATACTGGTCAGTTCTTGTTCATTAAATAGAATATACATGATCAGCCTATTTCTCTACTGTTTGATGTTATTTTACCTATTATGCATATTTGAATGAACACCCTTTAATGCATATGTGGTGCATAGATTATACACAAGGTTTTTCATTTATGGCAAACAGCACAGAAACTCTGGCCCTTTGTCTAAAGCACTTTAACACTCGGCCCAAATATCTGAGTCCATACCCAGGCCAGATTCTGGGATTGTTTGTTGGTGAGCCATGGATTAACTGTGCAATTGCATTTGACAATTGTTTTCAGATTTTAGGTTTTCTTATTTGCCTTTGGTACCTACACAAGTAACAGTCGACAACACTTTCAATGCATGGCAAGTGCAAGACTACATGCAAATAAGAAGCCATTCCTGATAGAAGATATTTATCCATGTAGGCTGGCAGAAGACATTTAATGCAATGCTCTCAGTCAAACCACTGTACCACAAAGGTGAACTAATTACAGTGCTACAGTCATGCAAAAGTCATGTTTTATATAACTATCAGGCTTCTTCTCCACTAACTAATGACTTATTCCTTGCCATCACAAAACTCGAAACTAGAAGTACACTGGCAAGTTGAACTGATTATATTTGTGCGATACCCCGAATACATAGCATTCGCACCTATACCACCTGTACCACGGTTCAATGGAAGCTCCAGACCTTATTTACAAATGGAGCAGAGCTCCATTCTCACATTTCAACAAATATACTGAACTCTCTGAGCAAATGAACCCAAAAAGAAAAGCATGTGTAAGAATGACCCAACAATGCTATACAGAACAGATTCTATTATAAATATGCAAGATTACTATAAAATATGTTCGCATCAAATCATATTATCCCATCTGTGATGACCAGATTTCATTCAGGAGAAACCAACAAGACCCCAACAGGGCACCATATTTGATGGATCCAGAAAAGTATTTTACTGTCCAACATCAGTAAGATCAGTAATTTAGCTGGATTGTTCGCTCTACAGTGTGATGATGGCTTAATTTGAGAGAAAGGCATACAGGGAGTTTGGGTCACTTCCTGCCAGAGATCGCTGCCAGCATCTCTGCAAGGAGGAGGAGGAGGAGGCTGCTGGGCCAAAGCCCTAACCACAAGCTTGGGGACTCCCATTGCCACTTAGCATGCGCCATGCTTGTTAACCTCAATTTTCTGCCCATTCGCAGGGACAGGCCTACCTTCCTCAAGTTCTTGGCAGACATCTCGTCTAGCAGGGAGTTTTCTCCCACCCCCCGCCAGGCCCTGACCACCAATGCACAGCACGACAGAGTGATGAGGAGGGGTTTTAAGGCCCAGCAAAATCTACCCTTCTTCTTCCTCTTTCGGCTTCTCCCATTAGAGGTCGCCACAGCGGATCATCCATCTCCATACCCCCCTGTCCTCTACATCTGCCTCTTTCAACCCAACTACCCGCATGTCTTCCCTCACAACATTCATAAACCGCCTCCTTGGTCTTTCTTTTTTTTTCTTCTTCCTGGTGGCTCCATCCTCAGCATTCTCCTACCGATATCCCCCATGTCCCTCCTCTGAACATGCCCAAACCATCTCAAATTTTGCCTCCCTCACCTTGTCTCCAAAACGTCCTACATGTGCTGTCACTGTAATAAACTCATTTCTAATCCTGTCCATCGTCGTCACTCCCAACGAAAACCTCAACATCTTCACCACTGCTATCAAAAAAGGGCTCAAAGCCGATCCTTGATGCAGTCCAACCTCCACCTTGAACCAGTCTGTCGTTCCCACTGCACAGTATACTGCTGTCACACTGTCCTCATACATGTCCTGCACCACCCTCACATACTTCTCTGACACCTGATTTACTCATACATCATCAAAACTCCTCTCTCGGCACCCTGTCGTACGCTTTCTCTAAATCCACAAACACACAATGCAACTCCTTCTGACCTTCTCTATACTTCTCTATCAACATTCTCAAAGCAAATAATGCATCTGTGGTGCTCTTACTCAGCATAAAATCATACTGTTGCTCACAGATGGTCACCTCTTCTCTCAGCCTGGCTTCCACTACACTTTACCATAACTTCATGGTGTGACTGATCAACCTAATTCCCATTTAGTTACTGCAGGTCTGCACATCTACCTTGTTCTCAAAGATCGGTACCAGCACACCTTCTCTTTTCCTCGGGTATCCTCTCAGCTTCCAAAATCCTGTTAAATAATCTTGTTAAAAACTCCACTGCCATCCCACCTAAACATCTCCATGCATCTACCGGTACGTCATCTGGTCCATCTGACTTTCCACTCTTTATCCTCTTGATTGCTGCTCTCACTTCCTCCTTACTAATCCTATCCACTTCCTGCTTCACCATTTCCACACTATCCAACCTTCTCTCACTCTCATTTTCCTCGTTCATCAGCTGCTCAAAATACTCCCTCCATCTTCTCAATACACTCTCCTCACTAGTCAACACATTTCCATCTCCATCCTTTATTGCTCTAACTTGCAGCACATCCTCAAACAGCTCCTCGTATGCCTTTTCCTTGGCTTTCGCCACATCCCTCTTTACCTGCTGCCGCATTTCCTTGTACTCCTTCCTACTTTTCTCATCACATGTTAATCCCAATTCTGTACAATCAGCAAAATGTACCCACTCATCTTTTGCTCCAGGTGACTCCATGGCAGCCGTTACCAACGGAGACCTACCTCACCCTGTTCACTTAAGACAGTGAAGCAGGGTGGCTGGAACAGCAGGGAAGCAGGGGGTCTATTCCTGCCCCTCAGCAGGAGAGGTACTGGAATTGAACATCTTTACTTTGAAGTCATTAAACACGTATTGATTGCATTACCTGTTAAAAAAGCAAGTAATTCTACACCATTCTAAAAACATAAATATTAGTCTGTAACAATCAGTAAGTTTCAAATTGTTGTAGATTTATTGAGAAACATGACATGCAGAAAGCTATTTTATTCAGGTCTGAGAAGTAAACGCTCACTCAGAGGTAAAATGCAGTCACAAACTGCACTTGCTGAACACAGAGTACTCCTGGGCTTTCAGCCCTTAATTAATCCAGGCCTCTGGGTATCATGATGTGACTGGGCTGCTCATCTGCATGTGTGACTCAATTAGGCTATGTTGTGAAGCAGAGGTGCAACTTCAATGTTGCTCCGAGTCTACGCTATTGTACTGCCGGCAGTCGACTTTTGTACTGCGTGAAAACCAAGACGATCACAAACACACTCATATCTTTTTTTGCCTGTATTGAAAATATGCTGTGATAGCAGAAACGTGTCTTAACTTTGGACGACAACTTTAAAGCACATATTTACTTAAAAGTCTTAGCTTTGCACATTTCAGGTCGATGGATAAAACTGTGTACGTGTATATTTACAGAGTAAATGTGTATCAACAGAGTAAATATATATTAGCTACACTCAAGTGTACAGACTACAACTATGCTTGGAAAATGATGCTTTTGATGAATTATAATTGGAAAGGTGCATGCAAGATTTTAGTTATGTTTCTTACAAAATATTTTCCTTCACCAACCAAGTCTGCTCAGCTAGTTAAGAGTGTAATTAGCGGCACATGTCAGCTCAAAGAATCTGATCCAGTCTCATCTTTGAACATACCCAAATTATTTTGCCTCTTTCTACAGTGTAACCTAAAAGCACTGAAGCTAAAAAAATGTATTTGTACTCTTTGTATGGATGCTATTGAAGTGCACTTTGATAGTTCTTTGCTTCAAAAATAATTAAAGAATACACTAGTCCACTGATTTTTTAAATTCCATGCACTGAGTATATCTCACCTTGTTGTGTCCAGCTGGGCTGAGCTTCTGCCTTCGATCACTTCCTCTGCCTCTTCGACTTTTCCAGTCTCTCTTCATGCAGAAACTCTGCACACACTTACATCTCTGCCAGCTGATCCCTGAAAAACACCATGCATAACAGAGCTGTCACATGCAATAATTTCTATTGGATTCTTTTTTTTTCATGAAGTTCTCAAAGCGAATACCACCCAGACAAATCAGCATTCAGTTCACGTGACAGCTTTTATATATCATTTTATATTAGTTTTGTCAATGGCTTGTTTTTACACTGGATTTTTACGAACAGCGCTGCTTTTCGAACGGCACAATAACCGCTTTCATTTCATTGTAAAATCCGCCAAAAGCCCAATTAGATGTTTAGAGAGAAAAATACGACTTTCAATTTACCAAAACAAACCACTCAGTAAGTTAATAAAAAGACATTATCATCCATCTTGTGCGCTTATTAGATTGTGCATTTCTGCATGCAACCCTTTCAAAGGGAAAACAGGGGCTTCTGGCTTTATAAAAAAAACAAAAAAAAGACGTAAGAGAGCATTCAGCAGGCGGAGAAGCTTACTGACAGAGACAGCCTGAGTGATAAAAAGGAATTATATAGCCTTTTAGAGACATCTCATGGCTAAAAACCCTTTTGGGTTTTTTTTTTTCTAAAGTAGGAAGTGTCTGTCTATGTAGACTACCATTTACAGACAGCTTCATCTATGTACTGCTGAAACAACGCAGCTCTTATTCTCTCATATAAAGTTCTTTGGAGAGTCAACTGAATTAGTCTATCCTCAAGGGAAAACTAATTTGCCATTCATCTCTTCTTTGCCAAGGGCTCTCCAGAAACTCTGGTCACATTCGCATTAGAATGGATGTCAGATCGAGTCTTTTTTCCCACAATCACAATATAGTATAAGAGATCATTGGGATATGGTAAAAGAGCATGGATCGAATGGATATGGTATAGGAGATAAGTGAGGTATTATTTAAGAACATAAGCAGAGTGGATAAGGTTTAAGAGTATGGATATGGTATAAAAGTATGAGTTGAGTGGATACGGTATAAGAGATCACTGGTATATGGTAAATGAGTATAGTCAGAGTGGTTACGGTATAAGAGATCATATGGATATGGTAAAAGTGTATGGACTAAGTGGATAAGGTATTATAGAGATTATTGGAATATGGTATCAGAGTATGGATAATGTATATATTTAAGAGTATGAAGTGTTTGGATATACAGTGAGGAAAATAAGTATTTGAACACGCTGCTATTTTGCAAGTTCTCCCACTTAGAACTCATTAGGGGTCTGAAATTGTCATCGTAGGTGCATGTCCACTGTGAGAGACATAATATAAAAAAAAAAATCCAGAAATCACAATATATGCTTTTTAAACTATTTATTTGTATGATACAGCTGCAAATAAGTATTTGAACACCTGAGAAAGTCAATGTTAATATTTGGTACAGTAGCCTTTGTTTGCAATTACAGAGGGCAAACGTTTCCTGTAGTTTTTCACCAGGTTTGCACACACTGCAGGAGGGATTTTGGCCCACTCCTCCACACAGATCTTCTCTAGATCAGTCAGGTTTCTGGCCTGTCGCTGAGAAACAGGGAGTTTGAGCTCCCTCCAAAGATTCTCTATTGGGTTTAGGTCTGGAGACTGGCTAGGCCATGCCAGAACCTTGATATGCTTCTTACAGAGCCACTCCTTGGTTATCCTGGCTGTGTGCTTCGGGTCATTGTCATGTTGGAAGACCCAGCCTCGACCCATCTTTAATGCTCTAACTGAGGGAAGGAGGTTGTTCCCCAAAATCTCGCAATACATGGCCCTGGTCATCCTCTCCTTAATACAGTGCAGTCCCCCTGTCTCATGTGCAGAAAAACACCCCCAAAGCATGATGCTACCACCCCCATGCTTCACAGTAGGGATGGTGTTCTTGGGATGGTACTCATCATTCTTCTTCCTCCAAACACGTTTAGTGGAATTATGACCCAAAAGTTCTATTTTGGTCTCATCTGACCAGATGACTTTCTCCCATGACTCCTCTGGATCATCCAAATGGTCATTGGCAAACTTAAGACGTGCCTGGACATGTGCTGGTTTAAGCAGGGGAACCTTCTGTGCCATGCATGATTTTAAAACATGACGTCTTAGTGTATTACCAACAGTAACCTTGGAAACGGTGGTCCCAGCTCTTTTCAGGTCATTGACCAGCTCCTCCCGTGTAGTCCTGGGCTGATTTCTCACCTTCCTTAGGATCATTGAGACCCCACGAGGTGAGATCTTGCATGGAGCCCCAGTCCGAGGGAGATTGACAGTCATGTTTAGCTTCTTCCATTTTCTAATGATTGCTCCAACAGTGGACCTTTTTTCACCAAGCTGCTTGGCAATTTCCCCGTAGCCCTTTCCAGCACTTGTGGAGGTGTACAATTTTGTCTCTAGTGTCTTTGGACAGCTCTTTGGTCTTGGCCATGTTAGTAGTTGTATTCTTACTGATTGTATGGGGTGGACAGGTGTCTTTATGCAGCTAACGACCTCAAACAGGTGCATCTAATTTAGGATAGTAAATGTGGTGGAGGTGGACATTTTAAAGGCAGACTAACAGGTCTTTAAGGGTCAGAATTCTAGCTGATAGACAGGTGTTCAAATACTTATTTGCAGCTGTATCATACAAATAAATAGTTTAAAAATCATACATTGTGATTTCTGGATTTTTTTTTTTAGATTATGTCTCTCACAGTGGACATGCACCTACGATGGAAATTTTAAACCCCTCCATGATTTTTAAGTGGGAGAACTTGCAAAATAGCAGGGTGTTCAAATACTTATTTTCCTCACTGTAGTATAAGAGATCAGTGGGATAAGATGTAAGAGTCTGGAAGGGGTGGCTATGATACAAGAATACATAGAGTGGATATGGTATTAGAACTCATTTTGTTATTGTATAAGAGTATTGATAAAGTGTATATGGTATTAGAGATCAGTGAGATATGGTACTAAAGTAAGGATTGAGTAAATATGGTATTAGAGATTATTGGGATATGATTCTAGATTAGCATAGAGTTGATATGGTGTTAAAACCTCATTTGGATATGGTATAAGAGTCATGATAGAGTGTATATACTGTATTATTAAATTAATTGTACTTGATTTTGGATCAAGTGGATAAAGTGTAAGAGTGTAAGAAAATATAAAGTATATATAGCCAAAAAGCCAGCATGTACTATAGGTGTGCTTTAATATTCAAACCAACCATCCTAGTTACTGTAGCTTCCACCACCATGCTAACATTGCCATGCCTACACAATATAAGCTAATTTGTAATTACTTTCTTTAAGTAATGTCAGTACTGAAAATCAACATAATAATAAAAAAAAGAGCCACCTAATGGCCCTACATTCCTCTTTTATTTCATATAAATAACCAAAACCATAATAAATAAAAGAAATTATTATAGCCGCTAATTACAATGCTAATTATATTGCTAATTAGCTCGGTGTGATGTATGCCACCATAACAGTTCACACAGAAAGGGCAAGAACAAAGTCAAAATGAACGTCTGAGATGCATGAACGCACCGTGTGTTACGGTCCGAAAATGACATTAGTGCTGAACGACAATCCTTCCATGTTAGTGCAATGTAAAGCTTTTCGCTTTTTAATCTGTTCTCCGATTTGAAGGTCTTAAAAGACTTTTAAAATGTAGTCTGCATTTTGCACTGCGTCATTACACAGGGACATCCGAAGAGTTTGAAATCCGCTAAAAACTAAACTTTTAATTAACGTCATAAGTTGTGAATCTGCTTTGCTTCCTTATCACAAGTACAAAGCGATGAACATATAGGAATTAAATCCTAATCATTATCATCTCTTCTAGTTATCAGCGGTTAAACTTGGTGTCTGATGAAAGCTTTCCCACTCGAAGTAAGCAATATGGCAAGAATATTATATGAAGATTCTCAAAGTTATTTCCATTGCACATTACACATATAACTATATACATTTATCTTTGAAAAACAGGAGAGTTGCTTTCATTATAAACAAAGTCTTAAAAAAATATATATTATAGTATAATATTATAATATAATAAATAGTATAAGATTAAACACTGAAAAGAAAAAACAACAAAACAATCTGTGAAATAAAAAACTGACTGTACAACAATTTTACTTTTCTTCCCTAATAATCAAATCCCTGTAGGAACATTTAGTCTTCAATAAGAACAAAAAAAAAGCATGCATACACACACACACACACACACACACACACACACACACACACACACACACACACACACACACACAGAAACCGAGTGTGCACGGAGGATAAACAAGTGTCATTGTTGTCTTTGATCAAATGAAGCCGCATTATTTGCCTATACACTGCATTGCAGTGCTTCTAACAACCTACAGAAAAAAGTACAGAACCATAAAATCTTCTATAGAGCACACTGCCAAGTTTAATTCACCTGAATCAAACGGATCCAGTACAGGCAAAACTGAGAGAGGACTAAAAAAAAAAGGCACACCAGACAGAAGAAGAATGGGATATTCAACGCATGTTTAGTGACTGTCTGGTCGGATATGAAAGAAGAAGATGATTATATAGGAGCAAGCGTTGATGTGTTGCAACATGAAATGTTTTTTGCCACATTTTTGAAGCATGATCTCACAAACTGCAAATAAGCACACACCCAAAAGGTACTTTTAGAAAAAAATATTTCAAAACGGCCTGCTTGGGAACATAAAGATATACAGCTCTTTTTAAAATAATAAACACACACACACACACACACACACACACACACACACACACACAAGGCCTTATTGTGATACAGTAAACATTTCAAGTTTAACAAAAAAAAAAAAAAAACAAGTGATGGCGCTAAAAGAAAACTCAATTATCCTTTCTTCATCTCGGATGTTTCAGATTCACTTCCTGATAATAAAGCAGTTACAAGAAATGCTAAAACAATAGGACAAACTTTACTGTGTCAATCAGAGAACTTGAGTCGATCCAGAAAAACATCTCATTTTGAAGCTGACGTTTTATTTGCCTTAAAAACGGTGTGGCGTATCAGCTAATAAGAGGGTGTATATTTGCAATGGCTTGTGTTTAGATCCGTGTTCAGAGGTTACATGAGAAACCTTATCTGAACCTCCTGAAGCTTATCAAAGTAATAAAGTCTAGTAATGTTCTGCTGAAATTATCGTACTATTTGTGACAACAGCATACACCACATTTGATATAAAACTGAGAATTTATTACATGAGCTAAAAAAAACATTAGCACATACATACATGTCCAACTATTGCTCTATTTATTGTCTGTTCATCTCTCTTTCCATCAGTTAGCCCCTCTTTTTATACCTCTAGCTCTTTGCCTATCTGTCCATCATACACAGCTGACAATCAGTTTACAGGCATGGGGTAAGACAGACAGGCAGATAGACAGACAGATTAATAAGAAGAGAGTTGGATGGACAGGTAGATGGAAAAATAGAATAACAGACAGACATACAGATTGAGAGACAACCATATAGGTAGAGAGAAAGAGTTGGCACAATGAGCGGGTTGATGGATATTGTATTCAAGCAGACAGAAATAGATAGACTGATTTAGAGGCAAACAGACAGACAGACAGACAGACAGACAGACAGACAGACAGACAGACAGACAGACAGACAGACAGACAGACAGATATGTGGATTAATACACTAGAAGACAAAAGTTTGTTTACACCTGCCCATAAATTTATATGTGCTATTTGAACATCCAATTCCACATTCACATTTATAGTTTCTAGGTTTTGATCTCTTAGTTCAAGTGAAGGAAAAACGTCATGCTACCAAATGCATCCAAAGACATCCTATACAGTTGTGCACCTCCACTGTTACAACAGTTTTAAAAAGATATGGATGGAAAAGTCAAATGTCCCAATAATTTGGCGGATAGATTTGTTGTTACATTCCTTGAAGTCCTAAATACATTCATAGCTTCATAACACATTGTATGCTTAACATTTATGGCATTTGGCAGACGCCCTTTTCCGGAGTGCCTTACAATTAACGCAATTATATAATTGAGCAGTTGATGGTTAAGGGCCTTGCTCAAGGGCCCAGAAAGGGTACTTTGCTAGTGCTGGGATTTGAACTCATGACCTTCCGATCAGAAGTCCGACATCTTAATCTCCCACTTCCCCAAGATATAACTTAAATCTTATATATAATTACTTGCTGGACGTTCAAGTCGAGTCAAGCAATAAATTCCACTGCGCCAACTGAATGATTATGATGCAGTTTGTGCAATTTTGTATTTGAATATTTATTTTTTATGATTTCTATACATTTTTGTGTAGACCCTGGAAGAATTCTGTGATACAAAGGCAAAAGCAAAGCCATGAAACTGAGGAAAAGGAAATCAAAGAAATCGCTATTAAAGTCGATGATGGAGCCAGAAGTTCCAGCGCACCCAGCGAATTAGCACACTCTGATGTTTTTATTCATTCTCTCTCTCGCTTTCTCTTTAGCATTTCTTGTATTTCTACTCATACTCTGCCCCACCTGTGGCAAATAAAATAGTTTTATATTACCGATTAGAGTTATATAATTACCGATCATCAAGTGATCTGCAACCAGAAGCACTTCACGGTATCGAAACCTTTCTTTTAAAAAGTTTTGTGGATTCCAGTCATTTAGTGTCTGCGTTAAATGTAACTAATTCCAGCTAATGGTGGATCTGAGAAACGAATGATCAAGCTTCAATCTCTTTCGTTCCAGATGTAATGTGAGCCTTCATTCTTTTTATCTATTAATGATTTCAAAGGCCTCCAACCAGTATTGCTTTTATTCAGAGAAATAAAACCCAGCTGCTCCCTTTGTAGTTTGTGTGTGAGTGTGTCTGTGTGTGTGGTTTGTGTGTGTGTGTGTGTGTGTGTGTGTGTGTGTGTGTGTGTGTTCTGAATGCACTTTTGGTGCTGGGATAGGATAAGATCGTGTAAGGGGTGAAGGAAAAGAGTATAACTATAATTATGTGAAATTGCATATATGTGTTTTTTGTATGAAATGTTTGATTTATATCTATTTTACACACCAATCAGCCATAACATTAAAACCAGTGCGAGAAAGTAATTAGCGCTGATTATCTCGCCACAGTTGCACTTATCATGGGGTGAAACATATTGGACAGCAAGGGTCCATTTAGTTCGTGTTTATGTGAGCGCACATGGACATCAGATCTGATGAATACTGTTTCCTTTTATATTGTGTGAACAGCTGTTATATGTGTCACTTACCTGGGAAGAAATGACACCAGGATGCCCTATAAGAACATGGCAAGACTGAATACATGTGAATACAGTGTGATGCCATGGGCACTGTTGTGCTAGTACACCTTTGGTCCTAGGATTATGTGAATGTTACTGTTACATGTACCACCTACCAAAACACTGTCTGAACACACGTCTGAACCACAGATGCACCACCTTACAATTTTACTGCCAGATACTACAGCACCCCTTCAGAGGGTCTGGTGAAGTTTGTATATACTGTATATAGCGTGACCATTTTTATTAAAACTATAAAAAAGATAAGAGGCAAATAGAAAACATAGAATAATATATATATATATATATATATATATATATATATATATATATATATATATATATATATATATATATATATATATATATATATACACACACTGTATATATATCGGAAAAGAAATAATTATTTAAGAGCAATACTAAATAAACAAGAGAAAAATAAGTCTTAAAAAGAACAAGTTATTTGTTTCCTTTATAGAAAAATTTTAATTGTATTCCTAAAATTGCATACAAGAATATCTTTGTCATATATATCATATAAAAATACATTATAAATCATTTTAAAAAAAGTAAAGGCACTGTAAGTTTTTTTTATTTTTTATGTTTTAGCTTGAAATTATCCCAAACTTTGGAAACTTTATGTTGTTTGGAAATGGAAGCCCCTTTCTGCCACATAAAAAAAAAAAGTACCGACTCGCAATTCTGAGTTTATTTTGCATATTTCTGAAATTTTTTTTTTACAATTCTGACTTTATTTCTGATAAACATCCAAATTCTGGTGCATCCACCAGATCAGCTTTGGAGGAGACGGAACAAGACAGATGAAGGAGGAGCCTTTCTGGCACTACAGAGGGGGTGACGCTGCCCGAAACAAAACAAAATTAAATTTGAATTGCAAGAATAATAAATCGGAATTGGCAGAAATAAAGTTGGAAATGCGAGAAATAAAGTCGGAATTGCAAAAGAAAAACGTTCAGAATTGCAAAAAAAAAAGAAAACGAAATTAGGCACACTTTTTTCCCCGGCTTTTCATGTGAATCTTCTCCTCGTCTCTCTGTGTTTTCTCCACGTTCATTATATTTCATTTTGCAGCGTCTTCTGTGTTTACCTGTCCAGAGTGCTCCAGAGATCAGCGGGTGGTGCGTCAGTAAAAATGGTACGCAGGGAAACACAACGCTCCATGTGTAGTTAAATGGACTAAACAAAGCATTGAATTTATATATTTATATAAAAAATATGGTGATCAATATGGGGTAGTATATTGTAATTTGTTGATAATTTAACAACTTACACTACACAATTTAGCAAAACAGAGCAATTTACAGTACAGTACAGTATTAGCTGTACAGTATATACCATATGTAAGTGGCATCGGACACATGGACAAGTGCGGGTTCAATAGTGGAGGGTAGAGCGCACACACTGCTTCGTTTGCATGCTGCATGAAACTTAAAATATCTTTACAGTTGAATCATCATAACTCGAGGTACATAAGTACATAGGTACATTATACAGTATATTAGTAAAAAACTGTATTAGTATATAAGTATCAGTAAAAAAGATTTTTCTCAGACTGATCTCACAGGCTTGTGGATTATATATGCAAAGACAGCATCTTTTTTTTATTGTAAAATAAAATAAAAAAAGCTATAAAATTCTAATTGTTCATTTAATTTGAAAGTGTATCGTCCATTAAGGATATATTTGGTAATAGGGAACTTTTTTAATCAAGCCTTTCATATGGATGAGTTGACATCTGAGTGGTGCGGTGGTCAGTCAGGTCCATGATATTGCTGCTGCTATAATTTAATCTAATATGATATAAAAAGCCAGACTCTGCTATATAGTACCCAAACTTCCCACCCCCACAGCAAAAAAAAAAAAGCTTTAAAGCAGGCCATGACTTCCTAAACATATGGCTCGATGATGAAGGTCAGCCAATAATCTGTAAAATCTCATCTGAGGTCGTATTTTAATAAAATGTGCAAATATTGTGTAAAACAGAGGTGGTTTGGAACAGCTGGTCCAATAATTACAAAAAATGTATGAGTCAGTGTTCTGTCTGGCTCGGCTTAAGAAGACAATTTCAATAAAACAAAGGCACATTTTACTCAAACAGAATAACGCATGAGTAAACCCAGTTTCCCAAGAGCTCATAATTTAGGGTTGAGGAACAAAATCTTAAATGTGATATCCAGAATTTTATAAAATTGTAGAATAAACATAAAATATATGATATGGGATAAAGGAGTTAATATTAGACAAATTGTCATCAAATTGAATCATATATATATATATTATATTGCACGCTAGAGTAAATAAGTTTTTTACATTACATTTAATTTCATTACAATGCCTTCACTTGAATTAGGGGAGACTCAAACCTCAAACCCCAGCAGGACAATGCCCCATGCACAAAAGCCAGCTCCATGAAAATATGCTTTATATTTGTTGGAATGGAAGATCTTCAGTGGCCTGCGAGAGAGCTCTAAGCCTGCTGAAAACTTCTGAGATTAAATGAAACACTGACTGCACCCCAGACATCCTAACCCTTTTACAAACCTTTTATACCCTTGTGGCTGAATAAGCATCAATCTCCACAAAAATCTAGTGGAACATCCTCTCAGAAGAGTGGAGTATATTATAACAGCAAATGGGGTCTAAATGTGAAATGGGGAAAGCACTTAAATCTTATAGGCCAATGTCCACAAACCTGTTTGTTTTATGTAATAACATCATAATTAGATACACTGTTAGGACTAAAAAGCTCATAAAATCCTGAAACTCTTTTTAGCTCTCTTATATACATTTAGCGTAATGTGGCATGAGCCTGAACCTTTCTTTCGCCTTGCTTGTCACTCCAGCAGCATTATAGACTACCTTTAAAATGAGTGTGAGCAGTGTCTCCGCACCACAACCCCTCCAGTGTGTCGATTAGACTGGACCTACCCGACCAGGCTACAACTACCGTTACTGTAAATCCTGCTACATACTCCTGCCCCGACTCGGGTAATTAATAAAAGCCCTATTACATGCCTGGTGCACGTTGTTTGCTATTTCAACACCCCATTTGTGCCACGATTACAGTCATTATCAGTCACCGCCATTAATTCAGCCACCAATGCCAGAACTGCATTCTAATAAATTGGGCTCTAAAAAAATTTTTTTTCCACCTTTCAAGGAGTTTGGAGCATTGGAGCCAGGCCAGGACGTGCCACTCCTGATTATGGTTTTCTTCTCCTGCCTCTGAAAAGGGGCTCTTTGAATAGTGACTGCTGCATCTTTGGAGATAGTTTGAAATTCCCCCCCTTCCATTTGATTATTCTCTTCCCCACCAAAATGAATCTTTATTAGGCTTAAATCCTAAATAAAATGAAATTAGCAGAGTGCAAAATATTGCTTTCTCTTTTTTCCCCCCTCACCATATTCCCTGGTGCCTCCATGCAAATTATAATGCTTATTTATGTAAATGAGGTGTCGTCTTTAATTAGTTTTGCTTGAAGGCATTAAAATACATGTATTCTCTCCCCAAAATTTATTTGTTTTGTTGCTCTCTCCAGTCAAGTTCAAAATGACTGATTATGCCAGCTAAAAAGCTTTATTAATTTCATACTTTTTGCCCCCCCCCCCCCCCACCACCACCACTCATTTCAGAGCATTATCTTCTCCACCCACGGTGTAAGTGCAGTGCTGGGTGTTATGTATGGAGTCAGGTAATGGAGATTTTCTCTCCTCAGGCTGTGGAGCGAGTCTAAATGTCTGCACAGACATTAAAACTGCTTACTGAAGTTCCAAAGAGAACCTTACACTTAACCTGTGCCTGGTTTCTGCCTATGCATCAGTCTATGGCAACATTTATACATACATTTATAGCATAGGCAACATTTTCTTTGAATGCTTCAATGCTTCTAATTTCTAGAAAATATTAACTGTCCACTACTCAATCATGCGATTATTCATCAGTCAAATGTACAGCAGCACTACAATATGCAGATACGAATCACGCAGATACAAATCTAAAGTCACAGTTAATGATCACATGAAGAAAAAACTCCCAGCGACCTCAGGGACAAGATTGTTGTTGCCAGTCAGGCTAGTTTCAGTTTTTCGGAGTCTCTGGATTTTCCGTGATTTTTGCATAAGCAACTGTTAGACTTTTTTCGACTCTTCAGCTTTTTTATTGCCTCAGATTCCTTTTCAAGGACGACGCACTGAAACCGTGTGCACTTCTGCTGTTCTGAAATGCTTTTCAAGAGTTATTTGGATGGTCAAAGCCTTCATTTTATCTTAAACCTCTCTTTTCAACAAGGTGTTTCATCGCTGAACTAAACTCACTAGATTTCTTTTGTTTGCTTGTTCTCTGAATCATTCTGGGTTAATAAAATCCCAAAGGTCTGAATATCAATCTGTCCATAAACATGCCACTGTTAAAGTCACAAGGCTAACATTTCTCCTTATTCTGATATTTGATGTGCACATTAATTGAAGCACTTGACCTGTATCCTCATGATTTTAATCACTGGACTGTTCTTACATGATTGACAGATTAAATAATTGCAGGGATGAACATGGGAACAGGCGTTTTAAAGTGGCCGGTGGGTAAATACATTTTAATAGATACCGGATTTTATGTCTTTAGAATCCGTGTTTCCTGTCTCTCTAACTACACAGACTTGGCAGAACGCAACTGCACAATGCACTCCGCCTCAGCGCCACCTTCCCAACTTAACAAAGTGCGTGCATAGTGTCATCAATCAAATGCTAATACCAATGTAAATTCAGACAGCCTGTCAGCTTTCACTGCTCTCGTCCGAACTGAAGTGCGATGCCCTCTTAAACGACTTTCAGGCGCCTTGTTGCCTTATTTTAATATTTGTTTAAAAGGATTTTCAGCGTTACAGTAAATCTCTCGCTCGACACCATTTTTATGCATTTACTGGTGATTTACAGCTGAACGCTGAGCGGCTATCCAACATCCAGCACGCCGCAGCTCGGAGTCACGGCCGAATGTGCAAGAGCCGACGCAGTCACCCAGAAATACACGCTGTTATACGCTGTACTTGGCCATGAGACATGAGAGGTGGAGGAAAAAACCCTATTTTATTATTGTTTACTATCACATCAATATTCAGTGTCCTCAACAGCCTGAAAGGGCTGAAATAGCATATTCGACAAAGTTAAGTCATCCTCATAATAAACACACACACACACACACACACACGTACGCACACACATATACGCCTCACTGTACCCCCTGCACAATGATTTATGAAAAGGAAGCTAAAGCCATTATAGCATTTTTATTATTATTGTTCTTTCAAGGCTAATGCAACAATAGATTTTTGCATGATTGATGCTACACACTAAACATTACAGGATTCCATTAACTTAGCAAAGAGAAGCTAAATGGCACGAGTTTGATTATTGTTGCACAGCTTTCTTGAATTTTTTTTTTTTTGTTGAATAAAACAAAAAGCATATCCATATCAATTTCCGGAATAAATCCGCGCTGCTTAGATCTCACTTCAAAGCCAGCAAAAATTCATCTGGCCGTCTACGCAACTGCTGGTAATTGAGCTGATCACATAAATCAGTTAGTCACTGGAAGCCACTTCTGAAAAAAAAAAGAAAAAGAAATAAAAAAACCTTCACAGCGGAAGCGTATTATGACAAAAATGGTCGTTTGTGGCGCGCTTACACTAAACCAAGTGACTTTGAAACTGTACGCACATGGCCCAGTACCGTGAGAGAGTAGAAAAAAATTAAGCCTCCATTTTGCAATGCTCCCCTTTTCCTATGCTCCAAAAATCTTTAAAAGTCTTTGCTCTTCTGTGGGAGGGAGTGTGGCAGCAATATGCTGGAACTTCAATCAGCATGGAGGAAATTCCACTTGTAATAAGAAGGAACTGGTTTTAATCGTAAGCTCTGCATCCGTGTGCCGTGGCCATGGGCCTGGACTCACACTGCCCCACGTATGACATCCATTTCTCTCCACGAACAAATCTGTGAGCAAAATGCTCCTGGCACAGGACTGCCTGCCTAATTGAGACCTTATGCGTGGCCCTCATGGGAATGGTAGCGGTTACGACCCGGATGAAAGACGCTCTATTGCCTCCCTCTTCTCTCTCTCTCTCTCTCTCTCTCTCTCTCTCTCTCTCTCTCTCTCTCTCTCTCTTTCTCTCTCTCTGTCGTTCTCCCTCTCCAGCGTGTGTCATATCCTTTGCTGGAAACGAATACAGAGCAACTCTCCTCACCCATGCTTTGTATTAAGCAACAGTTCCCAAACCTGCTCTTGGAGATCTTTTCCACACTTCAATACACCCTGACTACAGGAAATAGCTGTTAATTAGCTTGTTAGTTGGATTTGATCATGTAGGGCAGGTGTAGGTCAGGATCAGGGTTGGGAACTATCGATTTAAGGTATTCAGCTTCAACTGTATGTTTAACTCTACTAGTGTATTACGTCTGTGTCCCTTATTTTAATGCATTGCGATTGTAAAACAATATTGTTCTTCTGCAAACTGCAAAACGTGTTCTGTATTAAACTCAAAGTAAAAAATATTAAAAGGATCCACTTACAAACTAGCTTTTTTTAATTCTTTTTTTTTTTTTTTTTTTTGCATCAACAAAATCAAGTCACCCCTCTGCACGTTAGCTGCAAGACGTGTCAAACTTCACAAATCGGATTTGAACAAATGAAATAGAAGTTCTGGTTCTGACTAGGAGCAGGCAATATGAAAAAATACCCTCTTACAATTCTGATTTACAAAACATGATAGATGTCACGATATACATGCAAACCATTTGTATTTTTGAAAAGATTTACATTTGAAAATCATCGTATTATGTTACTATAGCAACACAATTTTTTTTACATCCTTCATGATTTTTTTTATGAATTATAAATGCCATTTTTACAGTTTATATCAAATCAACCGTTTCCAGTCAGTTTGTAAATTATACTATATTAAAATAAGTGCTTTTTTATTACACACAATAAAATCGAGAACTATATTGATCATGAATTAATTGAATATGTTTTGCATATGTTTATGCTTAAAACTTTCTTTTCGGCTTCTCCCGTTAGGGGTCGCCACAGCGGATCCTCCGCACGTTTGATTTGGCACATGTTTTACGCTGGATGCCCTTCCTAACGCAACCCTCCCCAATTTATCCGGGCTTGGGACCGGCACTAAGAGTGCTTAAGTGATCTAAAATTTGGTTCCTCTTACATTAATTAGCCACATTTTTATTTATCAAAAAAAGATTATGTAGTTTATATTTACATATACAATGCATCTTATCTTTTGCAAAATAGCTATATAATTCGATTCAATTCAAGTTTATTTCTAGTGTTTTTCACATGATCTGAAAGTGTCTATTCAGGACGTAAGAATTACAACATTTTTTTTTTTTATGTTTAAATTTATGTGCATTTATCCCTGATAAATACTGTCATAAAGATACAAATTTGCTCTGTTTCTGGGAAACCACACAGCCACCATCCTGAGGCCTGAAACTTTTTTCTGAAAAATTCAAGTTACATATTTGTTTTTTCATAAAAACCCATTTTTACATCATTTCACATTTCTCACGTTGAATGTATCAACACTGTTTTAGCTGTTACTATAAAACAATAAATTCAAATAAAAATTATGTGTACTTTCCTGTTTAACAAAATCATTGGTCAGAAACAAAACTCCTGAGAGTCTCTTTTGCCGCTGTTTGCTCTTTTACTTGTTGAATTGTTTGGGGAAAAGCTAAAAACAGATACATTTACACAAATGCATGCAGACTTTATTAGTGAATAGGACAACACTGACTCAGCTTTCGATAAAAAAAAAAAAAAAAAAGTCTACCACAAGAATAAAAATTGAAAAGGACAGGCATCCCATAATAATTTAGATTATCTACTTCTTTAAACTTGATTAAATTTCCTGACCAATGATTTGTTATTAAGACCATTATAATCTACATATTTTGTCAGTTTTGTCAGTTTCAGCTTAGACCCAGAAGAGTAGATAAAAAAACATGTGATTGCTACATGTTTTTCTCCGTTACATTGTACACACACCTTTATTAGCAATGTAATTGCTACCTCAGACACACCTTTATTTATCATTAAATGGCATTTGAGCTGCTCACGGTCTTCATTAACATTAAACTGAAGACTGAAGACATACTGTATTTTACTTCCTATTTCTTTTTGATCCAGGTTTAGTAACAACCGTTCATAAAAACATACTGCGTTATTATTTGACCCATTTTGTCAATTCATCTTTCTTTTTATTATTTTTTTTTGCTTCTATCAGGACCATGGTTAATTTTTTTCACATTTCAGACTTTTTCAACAAAAGACCGAAGGAAGGAAATGACTAAAACTTTGTCAGCAATGACATGAGGCATACTCAGTGCAGTGCAAACTGCTCATAACCTAAACGCTAGCAGCTAGTGACTACTAAGCTTTATGATTCATTCAGTAAAATATGTGTGCTTTGATAAAACACTGAGTGAACACAGAGAAAAATGTTTTGTGATCAAATCTAGACAAAGAGTTTTTTTTATGTAGGATGTAAATAATTCATGTCACAGTCATTCCAAAAAACAGGAAGAAAGCTAATCAGAGCAAACTACAGTTGGGTGCTATGTGGTATCGTGTCCGTTGAATTATATTAATCTTTTCTTAAACTGACATTATTTAGCACATTAATGCGATCAATTGATGAAAGTCAGTATTAATATGACAGAAGTAACAATAACAAAGTAACTACACTTTTTTTTAGCTGAATCATTTTTACAGGAAACTAAAGAGCAACAAATAACGAACACCTGCATTTATCCATTTCCAGATGATACAGAATTAAGCACACAATGACTAACATTAACCAACACCTTAATGCGGTTGTTAATTGCCACAATTCAAAATTGAGTGCCAATGTTTACACCCGGAGTTCAGTTGTCAATATTTAGAAACATTCTGTAATTCAAATTGTAAGAAATTAATATGAACTTGTTTTTTCATACATGGATTGAACAAACATTATTCAATACAGGCTGATTTTAATAACATTTTAAAACTATTCAATTAAACAAATGCTAAATTACCTAATAATATGTTAACGTTTGTTAATATGTTAATGTTAGTGAAGTTAGGGTTCCTTAAAAGATGCACAGAATGGCCTGCGATCGTGTAAAATAAAAGAGTAAGGGTGGTAAGTGGATTATTCTTATACAGCAGCAAAATCCTTAGTTTGTTATTTTTAAGTGTAGATAGTAGCAAAGTATTTTTACATTGTTACTGTACTTAAGTACACAAGTCTATCAGAGTATCATTTTAATTCAATTGTAGTTCCCATTCCACATTTAGTCCCCTTTTACGGGTATATATATACCTCCACTCTTCTGAGAAGATGTTCCACTAGATTTTGGAGTGTGCCTGTGGAGATTTGTATTCATTCAGCCACAAGAGTGTTAGTAAAGTCAGGTACTGATGTAGGTGAGGTGAAAAGGCCTGGGGTGCAGTTAGCATTCCAATTCATCCCAAAGGTGTTCAATCGGTTTGAGGTCAGAGGTCTACAGCAGTCAGATCTTTCACTCTAATTCATTTAAACCATATCTTCATGGAATGGGCATTCAAAGACATTTGGTGACAGTTTGAGAAAAAAACACATATAGTTGTTCCAATACGTTTGTCTACAGAGTGTACTTTTCTTTGTACTCCACTACATTTAAGAAAAAACATGCTGTTTCTAGATACAGTGAAGTGAATGCATAAATTGCATTAAATGAGAACCCGTCTAGGACTAAGATTTGTCAAAGTTTCAGCTTGTTTCAATTTATAAATAAACAACTCACCATCGTTTTTTAACTAGTCTTAGGTACATTTAATGGTTATGAAACATCCACAAGACAAGAATATTTAACACGGCCTATCATGTGACTGAGAAAATCCAAAACACAAACTCCTCTGTCCTGAAAAACTCTCCAATGTTAAAAACGTGGTGACTGGTACAAAGCATGGACACCAGGAACTCCTTCTGTAAATATTACACAAACGTCTCCTCCTAAGTGAAACCTTAACCACATCAAAGCAAGTATTTTTACTTTGTTTAACGAAACATTTATTGATTTAATCTGCTTATTATCATTTATAGATTACAAAGTGTTTAATAGGGATCTGGTCAAACACATTGAGAGCTAATTTTATAGAAAAAAACATATGTTATAGCCAATTAATAGAAAATAAATGAATCGAGAATTCACCCCACAGTGGTATGGTGTCAGAAATTCAGTACAGAATCTCAGTCTAGAAACCTTTAATGTGAAATGGTAGCAAAAATATAAGATCTAAAAATACATGTACTCTGAGATGAAAGAATTATGAAAAAAAGTGTGTGTTTCTGGTATTTTGGTCCTACATTATTTAAGACAATTTAGAATCATTCATATAAACCTGATGGCTGAGAGTTAGTAATTGTTTTTTTTATTCCCAAAAGGTGTCATTTTACAATTGAGAGATAACTAAATGGAAACCCTTTTGAAGTTAATGTGAAGCTGTTTTGCAAAGAAAAGTACATTTTTCTTTGTTTGTCCACATACTTACTGCCAGCTACACCCACAGTGTTTAGAAATAAGCAGCTAATGTCAAAATACTTCAGGGTAAGACATAATCCAACCTTTATAATGTGACATATATAATGTGTGCTATAGGTTAGAGAGTGCGAAATGGCGTGAGAAACGTTGCGTACATGCAAATGAGTGTGTGCCTGGCTGAATGAGTGTGTGCATGCGTGCAAACGTGTGTATTATCTCCCTCTTATGTACTGGCGATAGACTGGTGCTGACGGGCACGAAGCCAACTGATCTTTTGCCCAAAGTGTTGATTTGTGAGACTTGGTGTGCACAAAGCTGTTATTAACTGAAAACGTAAACTGGAAGCTATGCCTCACTATAACAAGATTCTGCAATAAAAATCATGTTTTAGGGCTTGATCATGTGCAGAGGTATAAGACATTAATGGGGTTGTTGAGGAAGATGGCACATTTCCATTTGACTTCTGGAAAAATAAATCTAAGCTAAACACCTGGTACACACCTATGGCTTTAGATTATTAACTAAAAGTGGCAGCTCAGGAGCCTCTGGCGTCTTGCATAGACATTGTGCTTACTTGTCAAAATGTCAAAAAGTCGAAATAAGAAATAGAGATAAAAAACATTTTGATGGGTCTGTGTATATTATGAAAGTGAAATCAGTTAGGATATACATTAAATAAAACACTATCATTTCTGAATTATTGAGAAAGAGACTCTGTGATGTCATCATAGTTGTGTCAACATACCTGACAATTCTTTGCCAAGAAAGGGATATTTTTTCCTTGCATAATCTTTAAGCCGGAAGCAATTATCATTTTGAATGTTTTCAGAAAAACTACTTAATTCAGGGAAGAATACTGAAGTGAAAATGCGAAGTGAACGAATAAATGTGAAATAAATACATTAACAAAACCTCTGTTTTCTGTTTTTTCTCTACTGCATGCATCTCTACTGCATGCTGTGTACACAATTACTGTCATAAGAGTGTGTGGTTTTAGATATGTTTAGAGCAGTGTGTGGTTACTGATGCATTTTTTCAGCACATTTTGAAACGCCTGTCAACAGCTTGAAAAAAATGAAAGCCAAACCTAAAGACTGAGGGCTTATTTCATGTGGGCTGCATGGTTGGGCAGCACTATTGGGTGTGAAATGTTATCTCTGAAGCCTCGTGTTTCAAAGGGCTGGAGGGCCTGTCTACCCTTGCCCACCATGCGGACACACAAGAAATGCTTTCTGTCCCAGAATTTCACAAAATGTCCAGTCGAATCCTCATCACTTGTTTGTGAGCGCTGTAGCCAATCAATCTAGGGGAGAAAATTAAATAAATGGACTCAGTTCAGGTCACATACAGAATGGCCCATGAAATCTGCCATGGGGTTATTTGGGATCGTTTTTTTTTTTTTTTCTATTTTATTATGGTAAACAAGATGTCTTTTAGATCACAGAAACAAGACAAACTGCCTGGTGGACAATGTGAAAGATGTAATTATTTCAATAAAAGTGTTCCTGAGTCAAACATTCAAATATTCCCCAGGTGCACAATAAAGTTGGAACGAATGCCAGGTTTTTCACAAACCTCCCCCAACCCCACCCTTCCTTTTTTTTCTTCGGTTATCCTGTTTTCTGTCTTCTTTTAGGTGTAAGCCTACAAGATCTGAATTGCCAATGTAATATACATATATGTGTGTGTGTGTATGTGTGTGTATATATATATATATATATATATATATATATATATATATATATATATATATATATATATATATATAAACATACATATATATATATATATATATATATATATATATATATATACACACACATACACACACAGACATAGTGATACTTCACATTTTATATAGTGTACTTTACATATATGAAAGTATCACTATATATATATATATATATATATATATATATATATATATATATATATATATATATATATATATATACACACACACACACACACAGTGATACTTTCATTTTAGACAAAGAGATGCTGAACGTGTTAAGCTTTCCATCATTTTGTGACGGCGACATGAAAACCAATAGAAATCAATCGACCGATCATATATCATTAAGTAGCTTCGAAGCACAATAGTGTGTCAAGCTTGTTCCAAGAGAAAGGAAGCAGGAAAGAAAAATCCCAAATAACCACATGCCTTTTATCTTTTCAGAAATCACCGGTCTCTTTGCCTTACCTCAGATTTTATTCCCTAAATGTGCCCCCGTTCATCTTCACAACATGAGACGCAATCTGATCCGCACACAGAGGCCTAGAACGGAGCAGAAAAGTGAACTCCGGGCTAAACTTTAAAAGGAAAGGAAAATCAACCTCCTTTGATGTTGGAATAGAAACAAAACACTGTAGGACATGTTCTGAAAGTGGGTTGAACATAAATTTCCGCAGAGAGAGATAACTCTCACATTCAACTTTGTCTTCCACATTCCTCGTACAAGAATTTTTTTTCTTGATTCTTCTCTACTAGCAACTGTCTCTTATTTAATTTGAGTTTGTGAGAGCCGACGTGGCATCAACAATGAACATGTTTACTCGCTGCAGCAACTGGCTGAAACAAGCAGGCTGTATGCACTTTTTGTCCTTTTAGAATTTTTTTCACTCTTGACACATAAAAGGGATGAGACGATTTATCATGAAAACACCCAATGCTTGGTTTTGCAGATTAAAAAAAGCATCGCTCCGGCATTGTGCAAGCCACAAGTATTCGAATGTTGTAAAAAAATAAAAAATAAAATAAAGCACGCATGTCGAGGCCAGCGAGAGAGAAGTGAGCCGATTCTGGCATGGCCTGTAAAAAGTCATAAAAATATTTTCCTTTTTATTTATCGTCGCCCGTAATTCATCGCCAGGAAAAGCTAATCAATAGCACCTTAATGAAAACTGGAGCCATATTTTATTTTGCTGCAGAGAAGGCCCGGATCAGCATTTGTCGCCTTGTTGTGTGCTGGATTTGGCCCCTCGGGCTGCGAAACAGATGTGCATCACACCCGAGGACACCTTAAATATTTGCTCCCTTCAATCCGGGACTGGATTATCAACAAAAGCAAAAGCTGGAAGTCAGATTTCTTATAGAGAGGCGTGCAATCGAAAATAAATAAATAAAAAAGCGATAAAAAGCGCATCTATATTTCATCATTTCAGTTCTTATCCCGCTGCCAAATGGCTTCATATGGCAGAGTGAGGCTTGCAATGATAAGTTATGACTTCTACTCTATAACATATTCCACCTACATCAGAGCAATGGCTGGTCCACAAAGTCCAAAAATAAAGATATATAGCTGCTTCTGTTGTGCAGCGTAACCATGCACACTATCAACAGCAACTGTATTAACACAGAAGTTAGCCTTATCTTATACATATATTGTACATATTATACAATACATATATCATGACCACAATTTGTTGTATAATTCTCAGAATGAACAGCTAACACCACCACCATGTGTGTGCTTCATTGAACAGAATGTTTCGAATTCGCTGGGATGGAATGGTATGAATTTCATATGAGGAGGATGTCATGTTAATTGTTTCCAGTTGCACTTCAGCTTCCAATAGATATTACAACGCGCGAGAATTACGCTGAGAAAGGTCATTTTTCTGTGAACCAAAAGTCATTTCCAACAAACTGCTCTTGACCTTCTCGCAACTTTCCACTCAATTAATCAAACCATAACTTTTCATATTAGATCGCCTCATATCTTCTTGTCAAACCGAATGAGAGAGCAAATTCCTTTTTTTCCCCGCCACGTGTCAAAAAGATGGCAAAGGCTGCGTCAGAAAAAAAGGCGAAAGTCTCCACAAAAAAGGCGCTCTCATCTGATTCGGAGGCACAGCGACAACAGTTATTCATCAAAGAGGAAACTAATAACTCAAAGGTCAAGTCATAAAAAGACAATATCAGCCTTCCCTCTGATGCACTGTGCATGAGTCACATTATGTCAAAGCAAAAGAGAGCTCTTTAACCGCCAGGGCTGAGATAACTGAAAAAGCTTAGCCAAGAAAAGAACACAGCCTCTGTTCCACTGTACTCGATCACAGCACAAATACCACCATGAATACTCGACCTCGTGCCTCGAGTTCATACTATAAACACAGTGCTTTCAGCTATAATGTGTCCTTAGTTTGTATTACTTTCTATCAAATTTTATTCTAATTCTTCGACAAATATGAAAAAACACAAAAGGCTTTCTCAAGCTTGACTGCCCAATGACAATAACCAACACCACAACTATAACAAGGAATCAGAGCTTAAACTCAGATTAAACCTGACTGAAATCTTTGAAAACCTGAAAACTGTATTACAGTGAAGCTTTCCTTTCAAAGATTTTAAATCTTCTGCAGAAATGAGAAAGGCAGTAATCACTGGGATTTTCTGAATACTAGCGCAAATAATTCATTAATTCTTTTTCAGTAACCACTTTACCCTGGTTGGGGGTCGCCAGAGATAGAGGCTATCCCAGGGAAACTGCTTATATGATGGGAATAAATTATTGATGAACGGCCAGTAGATCACAGGGTGTGATGAACATTCTCATCACAGTAGATAGATTGATGATTCTGAGTGTAATTTAGACAAGGTGCAAATCACCAATCCACTTACTGGCATATTTTCTGGAAACTGTTAGAAACCAGAAAACACCCCCCTCACACACACATAGAGAACATACAGAATTTCTAGATTCAACTCAAGATAATTTGAGTAATGTGTTACACTATTGCAATATTTCAGAGCTGTATTATTTATTAAATACATTTTTAAAGCAAATCTAAATTCAAATATAAAATCTGACTGTCTTTTGTTTGATGGACTGTGGGTTGTGTGAACATGTCAAAAGCAACACTGACAAAGTGGTAAAAAAATTAGTCAGAGAATGAACATTAGAAGGGAATTGGTGAAAAAGCAAAAAAAGAGACCGCTCAAAAGAAGTCTGACTGATTACTGAGTGAATTTTGACTTCAGACTACAAGGCAAAGGAAGTGGTAGCTCAGTGGGTAAAATGATGGACTGCTCACCAAAAGGTCATGAGTTCAAACCCCAGCACTGCGAAGTTGTTGCCCTTGAACAAGCCCCTCTACTTGTATAAATAAGATAATTTTAGTCGCCTCCTGCCAAATACCATAAATGTAAACTTCTTTTGACACCAGTCAAAGGATCTCTGGTGGATGATTTAGTGAGATTATAAGTAATGATAAATGTGGGAGATCATTTGGAACATGAGGAGAGCCACTAAAATATGCTTTGTGACTTGCACACCCAATGAAAGAGCTAAATTTGGCATAACCAAAAACCAACATGGCTCAATGGTCAAGTGGGTAGCATTGCCACCTCACAGCTCTAGATTTCCCAGTTCCTGAACTTTCACATGTTCTCAGTTTTCACATGATCTCTTGGTTATCTGTTTTCCACCCATATCCTCAACCAAAATGTGTTGGTGAACTGCCAAACTTCAAATAAATTGCCCCTGGGTGTGAATGAGACTGTGCATGGTGACCTGTGATGGACCGGCGTATCATCAAGACCAAGTGTTTCCGGGTCCACGGCATACCTGACTAGGATAAAAAGTTCTTTGGAGTAAATGAAAAAACAAAGTATTTGGGAAGAGATTAAAATTGCAACGGGGAGTTTTTTTTGTAATTCAGGTTTTTACTCATATGTGGGTTAAAAAAGTTTTTTTAGCATTTTCATTTCCTTTATGTAAATCCAAAGCTATATGACAAGTGTAGGGCATTGATACAGAGCGGGCACAGAGAACTGTCTGCCAGTGAAGTGTTATTTGCATGGATTTGCATGATCCAGTTGCAGTGAGGTAAGAGACGCAATGACAATCTAACTGCACTGTGATGCTACAGGAGCTGACATTGGATGTCAATCGCATGCCAAGCACACACACGCATATACCAGCAATAACCAGTCTCACACTGGCCCAGGGAGTGGTGAACTCATCAGATGGAGACAAGTAAAATGATAGATTTTTATATGAATAAACAGATGTCTGTGTATATGTATATAAAAGCAGCTTGTAAAAATGTCAGTTAATTATCAACTGGGTTTACAAGTGAAATGTACCAAAGAAATCGTAAAACACAAATGACTGGAGAACAAACCTTGCTTATCTAGCTGTTTCGGGTTATTCGCGACAGTTTTGAAAGAATGATTCCACCAGCTGTTAAACTAATCATTTGTGGTTTAAACCCATTTTGCCACCATTATCCATTATCCATTGTAATCAGCTTCTGTAGTACTTGAACATGCTATTGCAGTCCATTGTAGGAACATTAAAAAGTCTTAAAAATAACACTATGACCTCAGGAATACTCCCACTTTAGCCCAAAGAAGGAGCATTTGATGGTCATTATACAATAAACAATTGAAGAGGAATACAGTCAGCGAGTGATTCCTTCTCTCTCCTTCGTTCTCACAGTCTCAGCTCTGGAGGCAGTCTGTGTTTACGCTCATCCCCCAGGCCATTTGTTTGTAGCACTTCCTTGCCCCAGAGCAGCATGCATAATGCAGGAATGAAAATGTTAACAGTGGCAAATAAAATCGGCAAGGTGCCCCCACAAATCAGGCCGGTTTAGGAGCACGTTTAATCATCCATCCGTTGGGGAGGTGCTGCAATTTATTGTGGCATTTCCAAGAAGATCAGGACCCCATTTTTCCAATTCTTTTTTTCCATCCCCTAGCCGTTCTGCTCCGCCGTCTTTTCTTATAAGAATGTGATGGGAAAGATCTTTCTTGATCATAGAGAGATGGATACTTGGATATGTATTTCATTCACTCAAATATGTTTTTTAAAGAAAAAGGATAACCCCTTGTGTATCACATACAGTGTACAGTATATCCCTGGAAGCTGGGGTCAGAGAGCAGGGTCAGTCATGATACAGCATACCTGAAGCAGAGAAGGTCAAAGCGGTGTTCAATGACCGAGCATAAGCATTTGTGGCTCTTGAAGCCCTGATCAATAACCCAGAGTCTTTAACCACTGTACTGACACTGCCCCAGCTGTGCTTTGATTATAATTTGTTTTGAATAATGTACTCCAAATGCTGGACATTCCAAAATACTCATCGCTGTTACAAAGAGCAAGTGCAGAGACAAAAAAAGTTGCAAGGCATATGGCAGAGGGATGATAAAAATAAAAAAAAATTTTAAACAATGTGCACAGCACACGAGTGACCACAGAAATACCAACACAGAGCTCCTCATATTTAACCCTGCTAATCAGGACCTGAGGGGGAGTTTGGGGAGAACGAGATATGCCAGTCAGGCTCTAACTAGATTGAAGACCACTTTGCCATTCAAAAGAGGAGGACTGGCAACTGTCTGTGGGTCTGCACGTGGCGCTCCTCATAGCGATGCTATCGCCACTGCCTTTCAGCGCTTCCTGTGGAACAGACAGTGTAATCAAATAAGGCAGGGCGAGAGCTGCCCAAGCTTTTAGCCCAAAAGCCCCCCTCACATCCAGCCACTGTTAAAGCCACTCTGCCTACCCTTCTTCTCCTTCTCCTTCACGTTCAAGTTTTATTTTCTTCCCTCGAGGTGCACTCATCATTGTGGGCCTTGAGTCATTTGTTCCAGTCTTAACACGGATGTGGGTAGGGGGGTTGGGAGAGCACCCAGAAGCTGGTGGCAAGGTTACAGCCAGGCAGACAAGACACTCATATTCTGCTAAGCTGGCAAAAAAACTTGCAGAAGGGTGGGAGAAAGAGGAATGAAAGGGTTGAGAAGGAAGATGAAGTGCACTATGTTGACAAGCTAGCTGTCAACTAGCTGCACCGGCGAGCTGCATCGCAATAACTATATAACTATTGTCACATTACAAGAATTATAAAGTTTGCAGACTTAGGCTTAAAAACCAGGTTTATGTTAACATATATTCTGATAAGTTGTTGTTTCCCATAAAGCTCATTTACCTCATTTAAAGAGAGAAAAAGATTGGCAGCCTTTTGGTGCTAATTTTTACCAAACACACCAATGTTGTTCGCAAGAAGTTCAATTTGACCTGAAGACACAAGCTGGAGTTCCCTAAACTTCAGGTTCAGGTTCAGCTCTCAGACGTTTGTTTTCAGGACAGCCTTATTTCATGCAATCGTTCTAAACAGATTAAAGCATGACAATGCCAAGAATCCAATTTTACTGTGTTGTTTATTGTTGTTATCTTTGGGTGCCTTTTTGCCTTCAATTCCTTGTCATTGTGCATTCTATGTGCTTATGAATTATCTTCATGTCAAAGCATCGTATTTTTATTTTTTTTTAAACTTCTCTTTTGTTGTACACCATGATTGTGGATTTTTTATATCCAATAACTCAAATTTGTCCATACATTGTGTTGAATGGAGTTAATGTCAAAAACAGAATACGTGGAGATCGTCATTAATTTTAGTTGACAGACAGACAGACAGACAGACAGACAGACAGACAGACAGACAGACAGACAGACAGACAGACAGACAGACAGATAGATAGATAGATAGATAGATAGATAGATAGATAGATAGATAGATTCTGTATGTGTGAGATTGAGAGATTGAGAGAGAGAGAAAGAGAGAGAGAGAGAAAGAGAGAGAGAGAGAGAGAGAGAGAGAGAGAGAGAGAGAGAGAGAGAGAGAGAGAGAGAGAGAGTCTAAATCGTATTTCCTACTTTTCGGGAATTTATTTACAGTTTTGACTTGTAAAATTAGAGATAAGTTTAATTAAAGACTCTCAGAGATTTAATACTCTGCCAAATATATATTCCTTTGCATTCATCCTGTTTTCTTTTTACTTTTACAAAAGGTCAGTAATAATAGATAACAAACCGCAAACCGAGGTCCTGGTTCCGATATAGGATAATCTATTTCTAGAAAATTCCCTTGCTTTCCTATTTTTTTCTTCAATAAATTAATGACTCGGTATACGTAATCATTAAATAAAGAGTTCAGAGCAGCTGAGGCTCTTATTAAACATCTGGAGAGCATGAAGGAGTCATGTCTGAAACAAGAACTCTAGGCTGATGAACTGCAGGCCTTTCCCACACCTGGATTTAGCAGCATGCCTGAGGGCAGCCTTGGCCACTACAAAAACTCTTTATTAAAGATTAGAGAAAAAAAGCCAAACAATGATCACCATTCCTACATGGTAAACTTAAGTACAATGAATACTACAGAATCAGGCTGCTTTTCATTGACTTTTTTAAGCTGTTGTTTTCTAGAAGTTTGTCAAAAACGACCAGCTCTGAGTCATCTAACTGCCTTTTTTGATAGATAGCCAAAAAATCTTTGTTATGCACAGTAAACATTCAGCTCCATAGAAACCTTACACACGAAAAACGCAGGTAGTCGGATTTAGACATATTGACGAGGAAGCGATGAAAATTCCATGGCAAGACTTAAACTTTTGTTGCATCAGACATATATCTCAACCACCTCGCACTAATTTCAAATAGTGCTCCGTTCAATTAAAGTGATTTCATACTGGTACTCATAACAGGACACTCACGCCTCGCTATAAACACAAAAACACGCCTTGGAAGTCATCGCTCGTGGCTCACGGCACCACAAAATTTAAAGCATTTAACAATAAAAAGATAAGGAGCACTTTAAAAGATGTTAAAAGTACGCCCGTGACGTACAGTACACCATCAGAGTGATTGTCTTACTGATGCGCTGCCGGGACCCTTCGTGTCGGTCCCTGATGTATCATGACTTATAAAATTTACCAGGTTTCAAACAATGTTTAAGCATTTACCGAGCGCATCAGGACAAACGGGATAAGATAAAAAAAAAAAAAAAAAAAAAAAAAAAAACATGTCCTAAGTTGTTCTGCCATAAATCATGGCCATTTTATTGCCTCTAATAAGTTGATGCAAGGCCATTTTTCTTGTTGCCCATCATTCAAACATTTAAGGCATATTTACAAGGAACTTGTTAAAATATTTAATAATATTTAGTGCCAATTTCCGAGCGGCCTGTCAGCGACGAATTTATTTCCTTTAAGTGTTTAAAAAGGCGACAGCATGAATAACGAACTGTCAAAATTGCCTTATTTGCATAGACAGGCCATAACTCTGATACCTTGCATTTAAAAAAAAAAAGAGTTTTTTAACAAAACGAGCCATAAAACTAGTGCTTGGCGTGATTGATGGTGCACAAGTCGTCGGTAACAAGTCGCAGCAAACACAAGCAGCTCCATAGCTACAGATGCTGGCGAGATCATGGCAGCTAATAAAGGGGCATATATCTATGGCTCTGACTTATTTATCCCACACGGATGAGCACAAGATGGAACAACTCCTTTAATTAATTGTGATAAAAAGCTAATTCAGAAAGCGCAGCTCGGCGATGAAGCCCAAGTAGCCTTTTTGCTGCAAATCATCCGCGGATGTCAAATGTTTTATCCATAACTTTCTCATTTGAAGTCAGCTGTACGTGAGTCAGTTGTTGAGTTGTAGCTCCGTGTCAGGGTCGAACAATGCGCTAAAATTTTTACGACAATCTGATGGCTGAATCTTCTTAGCAAAGACTGAGATGGACCCCTCCATGACATTCAGTAGCTAGCTGAGATGTTTTCGCTTGTCCTTTGGGGTGCGCGAGTTAGAAGTGGAGCCTTTTGACCTGACAGTGGCCTGGCTGGTGTATGGAGAGAAGGGCCCCGTTGACGCTGATTGCAGGGCTATGAGTAGTCTATCCCCTGTGCCCTCTCAGCGCAACTCTAATTAATAGCCTATTCATCTTCTCCGATCTGAGCCTGTACACGGCGTAATATATGGTTAGTTTGGCGAGCAAGCTATTAAAGTGCAATAACCAAGTGCAGGCACTCAATTTGGGAGAGTAGCACCTTCTTACCATGGAGGGGAAACAATTAATTTGTTTGATGATCCTCTGCAGCCAATCGCTCGCCTGAATTTGTTAAAGGCCTCAAGACGTGCGAACAATCACGTGTCGATCTAGGGTTTTTTTATTTCTTAACATTGTCACCACAAGTTCTCTGGATGGATGTCTCCCAGGTAAAGACCTGTGCCTAACCCCTCTTCAGTAGCCTTTTCATTAATAAAAAAAAAAAAAAAAGGTTATCCTGAATGATGAACATATTTCATTTGCAATCATAGTTCTTCCACGATGAGGACTCTTTAACCGAGAAGAACAGCGAGTCAAAGTGTCCATTACGATACTTCAAAATAGATAGCACAGATTAGATTGCTGTCACATCTCTGATTTCGCTAACTGCAGTAATACCAGGAGTGTTTTTTTTTTTTTTTTTTTTGTCTGTTTCACTTAGCAGGTGCCAGTCACCTGCTGCTTGACATTGGGGCAATTTCTTTCTGTCTATATCAAATATCCTAAAGGTATATCACAGGGTGTGGCTGTTGTATGCAGAGCAAGCATGCAAAGCAAACAATTATTTAGAAATCACATCCCATAATACAGCAGGATCCCAAAAAACTCACTGGCAACGGACCAGTGAGATAATGAACACTAATGCAAACACAAAGTGGTTAAACCTAGCACGTAATTTAGTTCTCACTTAATAATTGGGTAAATTCATTCTAAAGGTAGTTTTTTCTTTTGTTTTCCTCCTGTTTTATATATATATATATTGTACTGTACTGTACTGGACAGACAGACAGACAGACAGACAGACAGACAGACAGACAGACAGACAGACAGAGATAGATAGATAGATAGATAGATAGATAGATAGATAGATAGATAGATAGATAGATAGATAGATAGATAGATAGATAGATAGATAGATAGATAGATAGATAGATTGATTGATTGATAGATTCCATTCCACATTTAGTCCCTATTTGCTGTTACAAAAACTACCACACTTTTGGAAAGATGTTTGGAGTGTGCTTAATATTTGGGCTCATTCAGCCACAAAGGTGTTAGTAAAGTCAAAAGCCTTTTGTGCAGTTCTATTTCATCCCAAATGTGTTCAATAGAGTTGAGATCAGTGCTCTGCAGCAGGCTACTCAAGATCTTCTACTCCAACCTATGTTAAGCATATCTTCATATCTTTGTGCACAGGGGCATTGTCATGCTGGAACAGGTTTGGGTCTCCTAGTTCAAGTGAAGAGGAACAATTGAAGCTTAAGGCATCAAGACATCCTTTTACGATTACGTGCCTTAAACTTTTTCAATCATTTTGGGCCAACATTTGCATCTCATACAAAACATTTTAAACCCATTATTATTACAACTAATAATTTTCTTTGTTTCTGCAGCTTAAGACACTAATTGACTAGGGCTTTTTTTTTTTTTTTGGAGGATAGCCAAGATGGAAAAATAAGTACCCTTTAAAGACCCCATTTCCAACTCCCCTTGCTCAGCTTTAATTCTCTTATTAATTAAACTTCTACCAAATCAGGGGTGTTTATTTGGAAAGAGAACACCTCTAAAACCTGCTTTAAAAAGGCACACATTACGGTAATATGTCAATTTTTTAGAAGACATTAGCCGTATGTATGACGTTACCAGATAACAACTGCAATTTTGCCAGACGCATGTCTCTGAGAACGTGTGTTCGTGACCAGCATGGGTGACACGGGGCGCGCCACAGATTTATCAGCCTGGCATGATCCACTTCATTGATCCATTCATTAACATTGCACTATCAGCCCGAGGACAATATTTGCGAATCAATGTCACGTGACATGACCTCGCACTGACTGGCCTTTTACCATTACAGCCACTAAAAAGCAGCTCTTTTAGAATATATGCAAAAAAAAAAAAAGAACAAAAATAATAGTTGCGTAGACTTTAATTTCAGAAGCCGATGATGTACAGGGCAGGAGACAGAGCTGATATTCACACAAAGCCAAACACGTCTTTCCTGTCTGTCCATACATACTGTGCTGTATAACACTGTATCACAAAACCCAAAATAGAGCAGCTAAAGAGCAGGCCATGAGCCATAAGTGTTTGGAATGTCGATTTCAAAGAGACTGACAGCAGAGGCTGTTTCAGAGTTTCTTTATCCCAATAAAACGAGCTACTTATTTCTAAAAGCAACACGGCCTCCATGGTTGAAAATAATCACCCGCTCCAGAAGGCCAAAGCTTCTCAATTCCCATCCTCCCTGATTAACATGTACACTTGTTTTTAGTTTTTTTTTGTGCTTTTTGTCACACTGGTTCTTTCTTTAACTAAAAGGACAGGTTATGTTGACAAAAAGAAAAAGTTCCCCACCCATATTTTTTCTCCACCCAAGTTAAATTCTGTATTCGGTTAAGGTGCGGCTGAAGAATAAACATCAAAAATGTTTTTTTCCTTCTCTCATTTTTCTTTTTTAATTTTCCTATAATCATCACATGACAAAGCATAATTGTCTTTGGCGTGTTCCAGGTGACATGCTACACAGAGTGCACTGTCATCACGCCAAGACTCGGTTTTTACATCTACCTCACATCAAGACAAACATGAAGCGGATTGATTTACTAGTTATCAAATAAGAAATTGTGGTTGCACCGTTTATGGGTGTAAAATAATGGCTGATCAGTATTGCTACACAAACCACCTACTGTTCAATTCCAGTCTACTTCTTGTTATTGCAGGTTTGGAAATCTATTCCTTTAGCACTTATCAAGGTTCCTCAAATTAATTTCAAGCTGATCGTGTACGAGCTGTTACTGCGAGGCAGGATCAACCAGATGGATAAGACTGAATCACCCAAGATAACTGTATTCTCACGAAAACAATGGTGTGAACACTTAAAAAATATATTTAGGAAAAAAAGAAGTATACCGCCACTATCAGTTAGAAGGTGTTGAATACCTTTCTGGAAAATAAGCTCTGATCATAGTTCTGATTCTAATTCTTTTCCTGTTTTTAATTATTATTATTGAATAGACTCATTCTAATATGCTATCGTTTCTATAGTAACAGCTGTTTGTATTGCAGATTCTCCACGTCATCCAAGAATAACAGAAGAAGTACAGATTTGACAAATGTCCTGTTCAGCAAAATCATATCAAAAATATGGTGAATTTTTTAACGTAAGAAAATGTTGATGTCATATTCATGCAAGTGGTCTCAAGTGTCAGTGCTTTGTAACAGTTTTCTAGCATGGGTAAATCTTCAGAAGAATTTTTTTGCACTTTTTGGGGTCTTTTGTACATAACAAGCAAATCAAATCAAATCAAACCTGATGCACATGATGAAATGATTTATTAATCAAATGAAAAGAATTGGCAAATGTTGACAAACTGGGACATGCTTTTATTGAAAAATGATCGACCAGAGTGACAGTAGCTGTGTTATGCATCAAGCCTCATCTCACCAACCCCTTTACAGACACAGAATTTACCAAAGCAATCACAGTGCTTTATATGCCCTCCCAGTACAACATCCTAATGCTGCTACACACAGTTCAGGGTTTCACAATACTATCAAAGACGTTAGAGAGAAGTTAGAGAGAGAGAAGAGAGCGTTACTTCAGCAAAAGCAGTATATCTCAGGGGTTATTTTTGATTATTTGTCAATACTCTTTGTTTCAGTGATTTAGAGGAAGTGTGATGGCAAACATTTACTAAGAAGAGACAGAGAAAGAGCCTGCAGCCATTCCATGCCAGAGAGAGGTGAAACAGGCCTGAAAACAAACGTCTCATTTCATTTGAGGAGAATTTCCCCTCCTAGACATTCTGCATGACAAACAGCTCCAGGGCTGCTCTCTCATTTTTTCCCTCAGTTATCTGTTTTCTGCTAACGAGACGTCACTAATATGTTCTGGTATGCCGGGTGAATGGGCAATTTGATTGGCTACAAGGAACTTAATGATGTATATCAAATGTGTAAGGACAGCTTCGATTTTTTTGCCTTTTCGGCAACTGAATGCACTTTGTTGACAAGATTTTTAGGGTGAGATTTCCATTTCAAGAAGATTTTAATCTCAAATTAGGTCTGAAGAATATTTCAGCATTGCCACCTCGTTTTTTTGCCGATCTATGAGCTTTCTGCTTGTGCATATTTTTCTTCAGTTAGTTAAATTGCAAGGACATGCACACAAGCACAACAGAGGCGGTATAATTAAAAACAAAAAAAAAAATGTTTTCTTGCCTCTTAACGCAAACACATGCCTGATTGTATACCTGTGTTCCTTTTAACTAATTAAAACAGCAAATCAAATACTGTAAGTTGACGTTTACTTAAGCCCGCAAGACAGTCGAGATGCAGATTGTGTTTTATTGTTCCTCTCTGAGAAAAAAAACAAAAACAGTGCCGTATTCTGACTTAATTTGCACCAGTGTGTCTTCCTGAGAACAGTCTGCAGTCGTCTTTAAACGGCTCCATTTAAAATGCAATTTGATTAGCTGCCAAATTGCTACCAAGTCTGTGCCGCTGCAGTGCCGGGGTGGGGCTAAAAATTTAATTAGCATTTTGACATAAAAGAGAGATCTTTGTCATGTTTTGCATGATGCATCCCAAAATGACCAGCGCTTTCAAAGCCCTTTTGCTCTTGTGAGTTATAAATCGATCTGAAGGGGGCTAACAAAAAAAAAAGTGGAGGAAATTATTTTTAAAAAATTAAAAAGAACTAAAGAAAGAAAAGAAAACCAAGCCGGAGGCACAGAAAGGTCCTTAGTGGCATGGCAAACCCAGAGGACTTTACATGTTTTAAATAATCCAAAACTTCTTTAATCACAGTTTAGAAAATTGGCTCGTACTACAGTAAGGGGACGGCCACAACGTCCCACAGCCATTAATGAGATTCGCCCAGGATTTCCCCTTAAAATATTTATGTCGTCCCAAGGCACAGCAATATTGTCCTAGAACGAGGACATAAGAGCTGAGGAGGTGTGCTGAAGTTCTCCTAATCAATTTGCTAATTATTATAGGAGAAGAGAGGAATCCCTTCTGGCAGACTGGATTCTAACAAATGCTGAAAATTTTATTTACTCAGTGTGCCAAGTGGAATTCTGAAGTGGAATTAGCGCAGAATGCTGATTGGGAAAGGCTATGCAGAGGCAGTGGTCTTCTTTGAAGGGGACTAAACAAATGCAGTGTCCAGAGGGAACACAACAGAGCATCCATGCGTCTAACTCTACTGCTCTATTAGAAAAAAAAAGCTTTTCATCCAGCATCCTAGCGTGTACTTCGGTGTGTCTTTCCTGGAAAAACCCCTAAAGACTTAGATGGTTTCTTTTTCATAAAACAGAAAGCTTGGGTCATTAACTATCCAAAGAACCATAAAGACATGAGTGTAGTACTGAGTGCCTTTAAAGGGCCTTTAAAGTAAACCTGAAATCAAACATATGGCTGTTTGGTTATTGTTAATGTCAGTGAAAATAAGTCTCAGTCTGTCTGTGACTAACATGAGGTTTTCATAAAAGTTTCATACCGCAACACCAGAACATGGAGGTGTTTCTGATTTGCATATTCATGTAGATAAATGCATATTCATAAACCATGGCATTTTAATAAGGGTGAAGGTGTAAAATTGTTCCTGGGCCATTTTTAGTCCGTTCTTGGGCATTAAAAACACAATAAACAATTTAATATTAGCATTGATTATTTTAATGCGTTAAAATGAAATGTTAAGGAGTGTGTTAAAATCCAAATGAATTAATAACCAAATGTAGTATGTGGGAAGAGAAGAGAAGAGAAGAGAAGAGAAGAGAAGAGAAGAGAAGAGAAGAGAAGAGAAGAGAAGAGAAGAGAAGAGAAGAGAAGAGAATTCTGTTAAAAAAAAATTATAAAAAAAATAGGAGAAAAGGTGAGATGCCCAGGAAGCAAAGAAAGAAAGAAAGAAAGAAAGAAAGAAAGAAAGAAAGAAAGAAAGAAAGAAAGAAAGAAAGAAAGAAAGAAAGAAAGAAAGAAAGAAAGAAAGAAAGAAAGAAAGAAAGAAAGAAAGAAAGAAAGAAAGAATATAAATTAGAAAAGTCAGAATACTGTAATGAGTGTCAGGCTCATGCTGTGTGTGTGTGTGTGTGTGTGTGTGTGTGTGTGTGTGTGTGTGTGTGTGTGTGTGTGTGTGTGTGTGTGTAGAAAGCAAGAGTAGCTGTAATAGTAGTAGTAATTGGCAGTGTGTGTGTGTGTGTGTGTTTGTGTGTGTGTGTGTGTAAGAGTGTGTGGAGAGAGAGAGAGAGAGAGAGTAGAGAGAGAGAGAGAGAGAGAGAGAGAGAGAGAGAGAGAGAGAGAGAGAGAGAGAGAGAGAGAGAGAGAGAGAGAAAGCGTGATGGCTCGGCTGCACTGTGAGTCCGAGCGCTTGGCCCCTTCGCTGCACTGGAGGCCAAACTCAACACTGAGCCTGTCAGCCACAGCGGCCTGCCTGCTCCTACAGGTTCAGGGGAAGAGCAGCCCCTTTCCCTGACCTGCGCCGTGGCCGCGGCCCTCACGCCCTGCCTGTCACACCCCACCGTATGTCACCTACCACACCGGCATCAATTACCATAAAATAAACACTCAGCGCAACACCACGCAGCCTGTGATACACAACAGACTGATAGGAGGGAATACTCTACTTTACAGCACAGTCTCAGAAGTCTGACAGCTGCTCAGGAAAAATGTTTGAACATTCTCACAGGAAGTGCGATTTACTGAGAGTAAAGCGCTAACCAGAAACATGGGATTGAATTCTAGTTTTCAGGACTTCTCTCTAAAATCACAGTCTCACAGAACGGGTTCTCATCGGCAGAACATAGTCCACTTACTGCCCCTAGTGGAGCACAAGTGCACTTGGAATAAGTAACAGATTTAAAAGTAAAAACATTCTAAAGAACTAAAACATTTTGTCTATTTGGTTTGGCTTTATTTTCTTTATGTTTATCTTTGAGTTATTTAACTGTAAAAAGACCAATGGCTCTGGTTATCGGCTTTTTTTTTTTTTACATCCTAACTGTCTCCGTATGTATAAATATTAAAACAATATTGTATTTTTTATGTTTTAAGAATTCATATTACTCTGTAATGATCACTTTTATTCACATACATTACTTTATTAAGAACAACTGTACACCTGCAGGTTTAGACATCAGTCAGTGAATAATAATCATGCAGATACAGGTAAAAAAGCTTCAGCTAATTGCTCACATAAATGAAGAAAACCAGATGGGCTGGTTCAAGTATTTCCAAAACTATTCATCTAAAGGAGATTTTCACACACAACTGTCTGTAAAGTTTATACAGGATGGCGCAAAAAGAATAAAAAAATATCCTGCGAGTGTCAGTCTTGTTGTCGGGAATGTTTTATTGATGACAGGTTGGAAAAAACATGACCCTCTCTGTCCCTCTGATTACATTTATCGCATTTGGAAGATGCCCGTGTTAAGGGGCCCATGAGCGGCAGGTTGGTGTGGATGGGATTTGAACTCAAAACCTTCGAATCTAAAGGACAATGCCTTAAGCGTTAAGCCACCACCTCCTTCACCTTACGAACACCCTTGTGGCTGAACAAGCACAAATGTCCACAAAGACTCTCCAAAATGGTCACATGTCAGATTTTAGCTGGTGTACAATACCCTGTAAACGTGGCTTTAAAAAAATATTTTCCAACACACTCTATTTTGTCAACTGACTTCTGATGCAAATCGACATCACACTTCCACCTGCTTTCGAGCGCTGCTTATCCTGCACAAGAGCATGCTCGCCAACCCAAAACGGAGGACTTAAAAGAGGCAATTAAGCGATATCACACACAGCTCGTTTAGCAGACCGCGGCACAGATGAATCAAAGGCTAAACAAACCCCACTGGGCCTTCAAGACAAAAACAACAAAAAGAAAAAAAGAAGAGCCCGTTGCTGTGACATTTTGTTCCTCTCACCTCAACGCACGCCAGTCACAATGGACTGCTTTGTGCAGGTTCTGGGCTCTGATCACCATGGCGATGGGTCTGTGCCACCCGGCTCGTCCCCTGTGGGGGCACGGCTGCATGTTGCCATCCTGAGCCAAGCCAGGAAATACGGCGGGGGAGAAAAGATGCTCCTACAGGTGCCTGCCATGATGTAATCTTACTAACCTGCACAAGTCCCAGAGGCTCATCTCCAAAGCTTCCTCAACACTTTCCATCTGAGAGCCGGAAAAATAACAGCGCCACAAACACAGGGTGGAGGGAGGTGGCGGGCGGTTAGTTCGGTGTTTCACTTATAACCTCTGAAAGGGCAAAAAATAGAACAAATGGCCTGTGCTGAAGGCTCTGAACATCTGTTTGGATGTAAATCATCTTTACAGTGACACACAGACACAGACATGGCATGACTATGAACCAGACAAAGGGCAGCTCCTTTTCTGAGCTCTGCCTCGATTGGCGCATTTTGTTTGCCGTGGTGCATAATTGTGTATTATTCAGCTGTGGACTGATTAGAAATGCAGCAGAGTGTATGCACTACATCACTATACACTTCTCAAACGCGGGTCGCCTCAAAACACTAAATCAGCCGAGCTTCCAAAATGCACAGACTAAAAAAAATAGGAATATAACACACAGCATAAAGTGTAACCTGACACGGTGGTGAGAGTAATGTAGTGTTTGTGAGAGGAAAATCAACTTTTCTCAAGAGGGGAGTAAAAAAAAAAAAAAAAAAAAAGGACGCAACACAAAGAGACAAATATCAGTAATACAAATGTGCCACTGTAAATGATTTGTCACTGTATATGTGTCCACGTGCTCTAAATCCCTCTCAACTAGTCAACCTCCTCAGCGTGATAATTCACTAAACTCACTCGTAAGCTAAACACAGCTTTCCTCATGCAATCACTTAATCTTCTCGCAATTGTAATAAATACCTGGCAGTCTAAACAAGTGTGCGCCCCGGTACCTGTTTACCGTTCACTCCTGCTCTGCTAACGCAAACAGCCTCCCATTTCCTTCCCTAGTGCATGCTTTATATTGGAAAAAAAAAGAGGGGGACAAAGATAAGTTCAAATAAGAAATGAATCTATTACGAGGATGGGGGCTTTGAAATCATCTTACTAATATTTTCCGATTGAGGCAGCAGCTTGCCGTCGGAGTGCGAGCTCAGTATTTTACAGCGTGTTTAATTTTCTGTCTCTCCAGATTTACAGAAAGAGTCGCTTCATTTCGGACGCCAGAGTTTCTGCAAATTCCCTGCGCAGGAGAATGGGCGTATGTGTCCGTGTCCCCGCTAACCTTGGCCAGTGTTAGGATTACCTTGCATTTACACTCAGTGCTCCTTCTTTCCTTAAGACTTATTAAGAATGATAATGAGCTCGAAAAGGGGCAGCATGTCCCTTTCTCTGTCTCGTTAGCCTGGTCTCCTCTCCTTTCCTCCCTCCCCTCCTGTCTCTCTCTCTCTCTCTCTCTCTCTCTCTCTCTCTCTCTCTCTCTGTCTGTCACTCCCTTCTTCCATCCACTCCCCCCTCCCTCTCTCTGTCTCACACACACACACTCTATCTCTTTCTCGTATTGAAAGGGCCTTGGACAAATTACCAAAATGGGCATTTTTATCTATGAAGCGAAGGCTTAAATCGATACTTATTTCATGCCTTCAAAATCAACCCTATATTACTGTTGTCGCTGTGATTTGTTTATTTTGCTCAAGATCCCCCAGTTGCTGGCTTTCGGTCAAGGGGAAGCGCTCGGAACGCAATTCACCTTGAACCTCAATTATATTGGATTTCTCCACTGGTTGATCAAGCATGCAAAGAGGACATTTCCCCTGCACTAAAATAAAAATAATAACGATGATTAAACAAACACGAGGCCCCGGCGTGCTCCTGCGTCAAGAGCAGTAGATTTTACACACGCCGCAATGGTGTGAATACAGATACCAAATCATTGCATTGTTTTACAAAGTAGAGGTATGAAAAAGCAATTACACTACATCTCGACTTGTGTCAGGTATAGTGCGAAATTATGAGCGTATATGTGCGGCGCAACGGCCGAAGGTCAGATAAAAAGGACAAAAAAACAAAACAAAAAACTAAACATCCCCTAAGCCGTAAAAGTCGACTGCCAGAGCGGAAAAGGATGTATATAATCTATACTGACAAGCAACAAAGGTGTTATTTAATCTGGGACTCGATACAGATTTCATAAAACTGGACACGATACCTGAGATGTCAGACATTCTTACAGTATTATCTGCTGTATAATACTGTCAGGTTCTTGTGTTGGATTCCTGTACTATCTAACAATGTCTATTCCTGTACTATCTAAAAAAGAAAAAAAAAAAGAAATTAACCATTTCAAGAACTGGCAATTCCATCTGTTAAAATGAATGGCATGGTTTTATCGTTTGTGTGTTTATTCCAAATATATATAGAATAGAATAGAATAGAATAGAATAAATAAATAAATAAATAAATAAATAAATAAATAAATAAATAAATAAATAAATATCTATCTATCTATCTATCTATCTATCTATCTATCTATCTATCTATCTATCTATCTATCTATCTATCTATCTATCTATCTATCTATCTATCTATATCTATATATATATGTATGTATGTATATATATATATATATATATATATATATATATATATATATATATATATATATATATATATATATATATATAAAATGTCTGTGTTATATGAGATATATTCACAGTTTGCTTCCAGATACCCTGAGATGTCATTTATATTCAATTTCATAATTGACAGCAAGGCCCTGCATCCTCCTGATTCAGGTACAAAGGGAGGGAGAGGAGGAAGGCAGGAGGAAGTGTCACAGGAAGAAAATAAGTGACAGATGGGCATGACAGTGCTTCATCAACACGGAGACAGCTGAGCACCTGTACAAGTGCTCGGGCCAGTGTGAGATGGCTGGCTGTCCAGATGGAAGCACACCTTCAGACACGAGCCACATACCGCTACATTCCACAGCCACACACTGCCACCACTGCTGTACGAATGCCACACACTAATCAACTGTTACATACTGCCTGTCGATAATCACCCAGAGAAAGGCAACACTGACTTGCTCAGTGGCGGAATTTCACTAATAGACCTGAATTCTGTCCAAACACGTGTTTTGGTCGTAATGCCCATGTAGAATTCATGCTTTATGACAGTGGGAAAGGATCGCAGAGCCCCAGACGCATGACAGCAGTGCACAAGCACAAACACGCATCGTGCTGCGTCTCTGTTTCATTTACAAACAAATAAAATTAGGCATATTGCTTATAAAGCACAAAAGACATTCAGAAGAAATCCATTAAAAAAAGAACAATTTATACATGATTGAAAATATGATTTGTCTTTACCTTCACCTTGATACCACAGGCATTTTAAATATGAGATGGCTTTCCCCGAATGATTGGTTTACTGAAAGCACAGAGAGAGAGAGAGAGAGAGAGAGAGAGAGAGAGAGAGAGAGTAATTAATTACTTATGTGAGCCATTGCATGAGAAAGACAATAAACCTGCCTGGTCACCATGGATATGACATATTTGCTCTGAAAACAACACAATAATTAGCAAAGAAGAAAGATCCGGAGAGAATAAGCACACCCCAGGGTTTAAAGAGCCCGTGATCTTTTCTGACTCTTGGTTGTCTTTAACTTGTGGCCCATTTTGACCACAAAAAAACATATAGATTGCTCATATTTAGCAAGCGCTTGTGGTATGAATATTAGTTATGTAGTTAAAGGGTTATATAAAGGTTTAAAGAATGAACAAAGCAGCAAATAATACATGTAATGTATTTTGTGAAAAGATAGATAGATAGATAGATAGATAGATAGATAGATAGATAGATAGATAGATAGATAGATAGATAGATAGATAGATAGATAGATAGATAGATAGACAGACACAGACAGACAGACAGACAGACAGACAGACAGACAGACAGACAGACAGATAGACAGATAGATAGATAGATAGATAGATAGATAGATAGATAGATAGATACTTTCAGTTATTTAATAAATTATATGTGTGTGTGTTTGTGTGTGTGTGTGTTTGTGTGTGTGTGTGTGTGTGTGTGTGTGTGTGTGTGTGTGTGTGTGTGTGTGTGTGTGTGTGTGTGTGTGTGTGTCATATCAGTCAATTCTTTCATCAGCATAGGAGCCACTGCTCTTCATATATGAAGTGTTAAAGCTGAACATTAGAAGCAGGCTATTTCTGATGATAAGAAATTAGATTTCATCCCACTACTGTACTAAAGTGTGTGTGTGTGTGTGTGTGTGTGTGTGTGTGTGTGTGTGTGTGTGTGTGAGAAAACAGCCTAGCGAGCTAACTTTAGTAACCTAAGCTGGAGTACTAGGCTATTTAGACACTGTGTGTGTGTTTGTGTGTTTGTGAGTGTGTGTAGCCGTGCGCGCGATTTGAGACGCTCAGTATCCGCCTGCACGCGCAAACATGACATACTAGACCGGAACAGAATGTAAACTTAGAGAAAAAAAAGTGCGATTTTGATGTATAAGGTACATGCAGTTCGCTAAAGCTCGCTCCAGTCGTATGTCGAGAATACACACGAATTTATCCTTAAACAAGTGCCGCCAAGTGTCACGAGTCCGCAGCTGTCAGCGCGCGCCGGGAGATCCGCACACTTTCAGCGCTTTTCCTCCAGCGCGCGCTGAGCGTCAACTCCGTCTCGCGCGAACACTGAAACCTGCAACGTTCAGCTCCTGCGTTATAAGACACCATTATTTCTAAAGCGGTTGTGTTTAATGCGCATTTGCAAGCTTTTCCTTATATTTTACTGTTCTTTTTTTTTTCTTTTTTTATTGCATGCGAAACTTCTTTCTTCTTTTCCCGTGCACTCACTTTCATTTCGCGCTGCATCACCTGCTGTTCCGTTCAAGTTCGCTGCTTCCATTTATATTATTTTTCAAATAGAAAATAAACGCACGCCCCAATATAACTAATATAAACGCAAAACCGAAAAGTGTCAGTATGTGATGCAATGCACAAGTTGGACCAGGCACGTGCTTTAAGAGCGCGCAGTCATGCAGAACTTAGTTTGGCAAATGCTCACTCTTTATGCATAAAGTAAAAAAACGATACAAACAATACTAATGCATGCAGTTAACAATGCAAGCTCAGCAATGCATGCAGATCATAGTCTATAAGATCATCAGGAGAAACAGGGATTTCACTGCGTGCATGGAATTAACTTCCAGCTCCCAAAAGCCGACAGGTTCAAAGTGACTTCTGTGTGTGCGCGCGTGCGTGCGAGAGAGAGAGACTTATAGTATAATGAGAGCCGGTCTCCGTGTGATCGTGCATAAACACTTAAGCGCAATAATAACTAAAGAACAATCTACATCTCTTGCATTAAAGCATGTGATCACCTGGTAATATTAAAGTTTATAGATCTCGACCACGTTTTTTAGCAAAAAGAAAAAAGGAGGAGAAGAAGAAGAAGATGAAGAAGAAGAAGTAATCAGAACAGTTAGTCGATGGTCGGAAATAAAAGTCTTACCTGTGGACAAGACTTCACTCGCGCTTTCGTTGACTTTCCAACTTAGGGAGAAATGTGGGGAGGAAAAAAAAAAAGGTGGACGCCAAGGGAGCATGCGTGATCAAAGTTGCCTCTTTTTTTTTTTTCTTGTGTTGTGTTATTATAGCATTTTCCTATTTCTAGCAGAAGGGCGAGTGGGCAGGAAGATGTGCCCTGGATAGAGAACTGGGAAGCGGAGTCATTAATTGAATTTCACAGCGCGCGCCTGCGAGGCAGAAAAGCCGGAACGGATTCATGTGCACTGACCCGGGGCCTTAACCTACACATGGTACAAGGGTGTGTCCCAAACCTCAGTGCAACTAACGGCCTCTGAGACAGCTTTAAGAATGCCTGCACTCAATGCTCTGTTTTTATGGATGGTTTACCGATTACTATTACATGGCACAATGCTGCTGAACTTCAGTAGATGTTGATTCATTTTCTTTATACCATGGTCTGTCTGTATACTCGATTGAGAACTTGAAATCAAATTACCTGTATATAAAGTAATTACTAAACAATTACAGACAATCAGTCTAATACAGTACATTACATCATTTTAATTCCACGTTGCATCAGGTTGTTTTTTGCCTCTACATCGTGCATTAAAGTCGTGTAAGTGCAGTAGTAAATTATCCCTAAATTATACCCTAGCTTATACCATAACTTATACCACAGCATTAGTGAATGCCAAGATCTAAATGGTCAGAAATTTTATATTTTCACTGAACAGCATGGTTTGGGTGGCTCTAGCATGAAGCTATAATTATATATTTACATATTTAAATTAAATATTAATGCGTTTTGTCTAAATACGGTATTGTTTCTATGTGAACTTCTCATTCACAAAGACTTGATAATTTATTAGTTGATTGCCGACCATCGTTGGCCAGTGTTAATTTTTTTCTAATAACAGCACCCCATGTATATTTTTACTTCTTCTTTGTACAATCATCATGACATGCAAATGTTTAGAGGAAGACAGCACCAAATTGTAATTGTATGCCCCCATGTTGTATGCTACATTATATTGGTGCCAGATAATTGGTAGTGCTGTTCTCATTATGCAACTATATACATTTTTAGTAATTCCCATAGTTCACTATAAATCAACTGTAAAAAAAAAATAAGCACACTATAGTATATTATAGTATAGTATAGTATAGTATAGTATAGTATAGTATAGTGTATATAACCCAACACACTGTAGTATAGTATAGTATAGTATAGTGTAGTATAGTGTAGTACAGTGTATATAACCCAACACACTAGTATTGTATAGTATAGTATAGTATAGTATAGTATAGTATAGTATAGTATAGTATAGTATAGTGTATATAACCCAACACACTCTAGTATAGTATAGTATAGTATAGTATAGTATAGTATAGTATAGTATAGTATAGTATAGTATAGTATAGTGTAGTATAGTGTAGTACAGTGTATATAACCCAACATACTATAGTATAGTATAGTATAGTATAGTATAGTATAGTATAGTATAGTATAGTATAGTGTATATAACCCAACACACTCTAGTATAGTATAGTATAGAATAGTATAGTATAGTACAGTGTATATAACCCAACATACTCTAGTATAGTATAGTATAGTATAGTATAGTATAGTATAGTATAGTATAGTATAGTATAGTATAGTATAGTACAGTGTATATAACCCAACATACTCTAGTATTGTATAGTATAGTATAGTATTGTATAGTATTGTATAGTATAGTGTATATAACCCAACACACTATAGTAGAGTATAGTATAGTATAGTATAGTATAGTATAGTATAGTATAGTATAGTATAGTGTATATAACCCAACACACGCTAGTATATTTTAGTATAGTATAGTATAGTATAGTATAGTATAGTATAGTATAGTATAGTATAGTATAGTAAAGTATATTATAGTGTATATAACCCAACACACTATAGTATAGTATAATATAGTATAGTATAGTGTATATAACCCAACATACTACAGTATGGTATAGTATAGTATAGTATAGTATAGTATAGTATAGTATAGTATAGTATAGTATAGTATAGTATAGTGTATATAACCCAACACACTATAGTATAGTATAGTATAGTATAGTATAGTATAGTATAGTATAGTATAGTATAGTACAGTATAGTGTATATAACCCAACACACTATAGTATAGTATAGTATAGTATAGTGTATATAACCCAACACACTATAGAATAGTATAGTATAGTATAGTATAGTATAGTATAGTATAGTATAGTGTATATAACCCAACACACTATAGTATAGTATAGTATTGTATTGTATAGTATAGTATAGTATAGTATAGTATAGTATAGTATAGTATAGTATAGTATAGTATAGTACAGTGTATATAACCCAACACACTATAGTATAGTATAGTATAGTATAGTATAGTATAGTATAGTATAGTATAGTATAGTATAGTATAGTGTAGTATAGTATAGTGTATATAACCCAACACACTATAGTATAGTATTGTATAGTATAGTATAGTATAGTACAGTGTATATAACCCAACACACTATAGTATAGTATAGTATAGTATAGTATAGTATAGTATAGTATAGTATAGTATAGTATAGTATAGTGTATATAACCCAACACACTATAGTATAGTATAGTATTGTATAGTATAGTATAGTATAGTATAGTATAGTATAGTATAGTATAGTACAGTGTATATAACCCAACACACTATAGTATAGTATAGTATAGTATAGTATAGTATAGTATAGTATAGTATAGTATAGTATAGTATAGTATAGTGTATATAACCCAACACACTATAGTATAGTATAGTATAGTATAGTATAGTATAGTATAGTATAGTATAGTATAGTATAGTATAGTATAGTGTATATAACCCAACACACGATATTATAGAATAGTATAGTGTAGTATATATAGATTAATAAATACAAATTTTAGCTGCAGAACCTTTGTGCTACACATGCTAAACTAAAACTAAATATAGGGTGTTCTATTTTGTTATGAAAGACTATATTTAAACTATTGTTAAATAAAAAATCCTAAAAATTGAGCAATGAAAATGATAAGTAAATCAAAACTGAATTTCCTGTTGTGTTCACCTGCGAAAACTAAGTGTAAACAGTTTCCTAGATGGCTGCTTCATTTAATTAAGTTGTTATAAACTAATCTGTAACAGGTGTAGAATATGCTGACATTTGTTATAATGCATATTATCTAGCTGGCTTTCTGTGTCTGAAGAGGACATGAAGGTATTTTCATGTTGCATAATCATGTGTATTTATAGATCCTGCATATGTATTTTTATAGGCATTTCTAATGAGAGTTAAGGTGTAGCTATTTTTGGTGGTTAATTGGTTACTACAATATATTAAAAAAAAAATTTAATCATTTTTAATAGCTTCAGTTGATGTAACAGACTTGTTAAAAAGAAACGTCTGTTTAGGACAGAAACAACAGACTGAAGGAATAACTACTATCAAACATATTGGCTGCAAGCTAAAAGGCTAATTAGCAGACAACGAGACAACGCATACATAAATCAAGGCACTCACTTCTGTGTGTGTGTGTGTGTGTGTGTGTGTGTGTGTGTGTGTGTGTGTGTGTGTGTGTGTGTGTGAGTGAACCTTTGTAAAGTAAAGAAAATACAATGCATCATACATTTTTCCACAGATTAAAAACGCAAAACAGGATAAAAACTACTGTATATAACAATAACATATACTGTTATACATTATAAACAGCCCTTACGTTAGCAAATGGTGTATGACACCTTACTGGAACTGGAACTGGAACGTGTGGTCATTATTAATTAATTACCTCTGAAGTTGAATGTAAAACTAGCTCAAATTAAGCATGTTTGATAGATAGATAGATAGATAGATAGATAGATAGATAGATAGATAGATAGATAGATAGATAGATAGATAGATAGATAGATAGATAGATAGATAGATAGATAGATAGATAGATAAAAGTGCTGATATTAACAATTGTGCACATTAACAAGTGCAGATAAATGTGCAAATATATGTACAACATGTAATATATAATGTTCGCTGTTAAATAAGTGCAACGTATCAAATAAAATTATAAAAACATGCTTTAAAATTGTTACCAAATAGTGTAAAATTGCTTTTAAAACTGAGATTTTTTTCTATAGTCATTGTTAATTAGTCCTTTAATAAGTGTTAGTCTAGTAATCTAATGGAACCTAAACTAAACTGTGTCACAGGAAGTAAAACATAACCTGAAAATAGAAAGTGAATTAAGTACAATACAATAATGTCAGAATCATGACTGTAAGTGGGTTGATGGCTGAGAACTTGAAGGAAACCCATACTAACACAGGTAGACCATGTGTATCTCCAAACAGACAGAACCCTGAGCAAAGGATCAAATTAGGGACCCAGGAGGCTGTGAGGAACCAATGGTATCTGCTGTAAAGCACTCTTTTATTTGATTAATTTTATTTTGGAACAGTTTTCAAAGGTTGCTGTGTGCCAGTAAAACAACAGTGTTATTTACAGGCTCTCTGTATCTGGTTTAGATATCTGCTAATAATAAAACAACCAGATGGTCAATAATCAAAAGCTACTGATGATATCCTAAATATCTACAGAAATGACATTTATGATGACAAAAAAACAGTCAAGAAGTATTTAGTTCAGTTGTGGTGAACAGAAGAGCAGAACTGCTGTGCTTTTCTGGTCACCATGGTTGGATAGTTCGTTGGATTATTTGAGGTTCCTGGCAGCTCAAACCAGTTTGGCCATTCTTCTCTGACCCCTTACCTCCATTCTCCTCTGACCCCTTACCGCCACCTACCTACTCTGACCTCTTACCTCCACCGTTTATCTCCTTACCTCTGCCTGCAGAAAGGGTGCTCAATGTATGCTTTTTTTGTTTGTTTTTTGGGGCGTGTACAATATTTTAGGAGATCAGCAGTTTCTGAAAAATTCTTGCCATCCCATATTGAAACAACTATTTTCTGGTCAAAGTCACAGAGAACACATTTTCCCCTTTTTTTTTTTTAAATCAGTCCTAGAACTACCGATCAGTGGTCTTAGACTTATTGTCATAAACTCGTGTCACTACTTCTACCACTAGTTCCTGCTGTAATGTTCTTGTTACAGTGCAAAATGTAAATGTCTGTTTGCTCTGCATATGAAGCATCTTTATAGAATCTGTAAAGTTTGTGACTATGTTTAAAAAAACAAGAAGGGCTGTGGCAGCCTAGTGGTTAAAGCTCTGGGTTACTAACCAGGAAGTTGGAGGTTCAAGACTTGGTATTGGCAAGCTGCCACTCTTGTGCCCCTTAGCAAGGCTCTGAACCCTCAGTGTTGGTGTATCATTGCTGACCCTATGCCTGGACCCCAGCTTCCTAACATCTCTGGGATATGTGAAGAACAAAATTCACTGTGCTGTAAAGTACATGTGATAAGAATAAAGCTCCTTTCTAATGCATAATGTTAAATATATACACTATATTGCCAAAAGTAATGGGTCACCTGACTTTTCCTGCTATATGTGGTTCTTTTCCAAACTGTTACCACAACGCTGGAGGCACTCTTTTTTATAGGACGTCTTCAGATGCGCTATAATACAATTTAGCATTCACTTGAACTTGGAAACCCAAACCCTTTCCAGCATGGCAGTGCCCCTTTGCACAAAGTGAGCTCCTTAAACATCTGGTTTACATGCTTTGGAGAATAAGATCTTGAATGGACTGCTATATAGCTCTTATCTCATTCTTACTGAACACCTTTGGGATTCAATGGAACACTGACTGCACCCCAGGCCTCCTAACCTACATCAAAACCTGCATTTCGTAATACCCTTGTGGCTGATGATCACAAATATACATAAGCACACTCCAAAATCTATTGGAACATCTTTCCAGAAGAGTGGAGGAAATTATAAGACATATAACAGAAAATAAGCAATAAATGTGGAATGAAATGTTTAAAAGGGCACACATGGTAAGGTGTCCATAAACATTTGTGTGTATAAAATGTATGTAGTTATGTACAAAAATAATTTATCATAACATTATTTAATTATTGTCTCCTAACATGCATCCATCCAGTCATTTCTAAAGGTTTAGTTTGTAGCGTTTACATATGACCAAACGTGAAACAGAAAGAGAGAAGTAAAAGATTGCAGTGATCGTTGCGTTGTCTGACCTTCAGCACACAACAATACAATGCTCGGAATTCACAAATACTTTTTATGACGTTCATGTTCCCTTACAAATGTACAGATACTGATAAAGAACACACCCAAACCGCTCTTTTTATATATTGCTTATAACGTTAATTACAGGTAATAATATTTGCACACTTTCCAGTTCCTCATGCACTTTCACTTTAAAAGAATACAATAGAGCTTTTAACCCTAATCTTAACCATGCATGTATTAATGTAATCTACTGTACATCTTAATATATGTATGATTACAACAGACACATTTCTCTTAAATGAGTAAAAAACTCAAAATAACCTTTAATATTATCTTATTGTGAATTTCCCTCTAGATGAAAGTGATTTGTTTCTATTTATAATAGACGTCTAAGGGCAGGTGTTGGGGCAGTTTGTATTACAAAAAAAAAATGTATTTTATTCAGTTATCGTTCTTTGTAAATTAAGCTTTAAATATGTATAACATTTATTTATAGTTGGCTTTATTTTGTCAGACAATCTAGTTCTGATTGCACATGAATGCCAAAATAAGCATTACATTTTACTGTGCTGTTTATAAGTTCTCATATTAAATTCAAGTATCCACTGAACAATTCTTTTCTTGCTACAGACAAAAAAACACACATCATAAAATAATCTTTTGGTCATAAGTTTAGACTGGAGGTCTTAGAACAAAGAACAAGGACCATAAGCCAAAGACAGTTGCCGTCAAAGTTCTGGCAGTGTCATTTTGCTTTTATTAAAAGTGTGATGTCACTGCTAGGACATTTGTCTAGAAGCCACAAATAGGAGGACAGCATAGGATTATGCAAAATTTTAAACGCAAAATTAAATATATTTCTTTTTGAGCAAGAAATTGCTTATCTTTATTACTTAAAGCTCACTTTGTAGAATGGGCATTCCATGTTGTTCTCTCCAAAACGGTTGCGAACAGCTCCGTATTCGACTTTTAAACTTATAAAATCTGTTTTCTCCAAGAATAAAATTGCTAAAATTACTGTATAATGAGGCTTTGTGTCTGTTTTTTCCCCCAAAGGATTTCTGCTAACTAACTAATGCTGAAAGCAGAATGTAGTAGTTTTTTAAGTACAAGCTCTTTCTTCATACAATATATTAATAAAGAAACTAAAACCACTGTTTGAGACATGTGAAAGAGGACAAATAGCTTTATTACACAGCATTATAACAGAAACAATAAGGGGAAAGTAAAAAAAAACAACTACTCTTTGACCCCATTATAAGTATTTGTTTGTCTTAGTACAGGAAAATGTGTGAAAATAATTTCCTTTGTTAATCATAGAAATATGCTTCACGTACAGTGGACAGAGATTCGTTTGGGGCATTTCTTTTAAGTGTTATATTTATTATAGGTTTGGACCTAAAAATGCTTCTGCTTGAGCTTCTGTAACTCTGAGGCTCCAAAGAGACTGATAACTAAATAAGCATTGATAATGTGTTTTAAACCTGGACCTCCCCTTATTTAATTCTGCACTCTTGTTAACTATTGACAAACAGATTATTGCCAATTAGCAGTTTTGTGATGTGTCCTGCTCTACATAATAAGGAATTTGAGGTGATCGATTGCACAGTCCACTAAAGAGTTAGGTCTCCGATCTCTAAGCACAGAGTCTATACAGTGACAGAAATCGCTGAGAAAGTAATGTAAAGAACACAGATAATTATATTGTTGCAAAATCACTGTTATGCCTACTAGGTTGTGAAAATACCTGAGGTACAAATCCTGTAAACAGCTCAAGACACAAGAATGAGTGAATAGATTTGTGTCGAATTCGCACTATGAAAAAAAAAAAAAAGAAATCTCATTATTTCAAGACCGGTATTATGGCATTATATACAATTTGGAATTAAATTGCCTTTAAACCTTTTTCTACATAGCAGTGACCTTCTACACTTTTGGCTATTAATGCTGAATAGAATAATATTTCAAATCTGCAAGTTGATAAATATTACAAGACATGTTCATAGTTCAAATCCCCATCCTATTATTGCCAGTGGGATACTGTTACAAATCGTACATATTTAATGCTGAGAAAGCCCACCATGTTCAGTAGGAGTGCTCATGTTCTGCGGTTTAAACTGTTTCGTTCAACACTTTTAAATAGTCGGTTTTAGCATCATGTCGCAAGAAAGTGCTTCCCCAAGGTAATATAAGAAATCTGCCAGCAGCCAGCATACACACAGGAAGCTGAAGAAGATGTTGATAGTAAACTGATGGGTTTTTTTTTCAGTAAGTTATACTATATCTTATAAACACATTTGTGAAATGTTAATAAAGTGCAGTCTCTGGGTGCTTTAAATGCATCAACAGTATGTTGGTCTGCAGGCAAAAGACAGAATGAAGATGTTGAACTCTGATTATGCCAAGGATTCTGCATACCCATCACTCAATTCCCCTGATGTTGCAATACGGCGATACAGAATAATAATGTAGTAAGAAAGGCCGAAAATCAATACATTATTCTGCAGATCGCTTGATTCAGTAATGACCAGCACAATTATTGCCGTCCATTGATTCATTAGGGCCGCTCTCAAGGGCAGACCCAACAAACCCCCGAGCCTACTGCCTCCTCCGGCAGTGCCATCTCTAATTATGAAACATTAAAGGCTAATAACAAGGTAGCACAAGGTTAGAAGAGCCATACCGCTAAGCTGGACCATTTAGAGCAATTATTTTCCCTTTTTGTTCATCTGGTCAGTTCTTGATCTCTTATGGCAGTATTATCCCGAGCAGAATGTTACAAGCAATTCTGTGTTCATTCGAGCCATTTTACAGCAAATAAATTGTCTTTTCTCTAAGACTAAAGCAGCCTGAAAGACTGGTGAGCACTTATTTGAACAAAGAGATTGTTTTGCATTTCAAATAACCGCGCTAACAATACCGGATCTGCTCGAGCTGATAAACAGAAATTGGCAAATCTGATGAACAATACCTTTGACATTCACATTGACTAAGTGATAAAGTACTGTCCATATGGCAATGCTGATGCGTAAGCATTTTTGACGTAAAGACACCTGTCCTGAACGTAGACAGAAAACCCTGACTCCGGATTTACTGGATATTAACACCCCTAACCGGCTGAGCCGAGACATTTTGACCCCTACAGTATCTATGCAGAATACACTCAGTGTAAAAAGCTTACAAAGTTGTTGTAAAGAAGGACCTTCATCAAAGTTATAGAGTCACAAAAGACTTGGACTTGTGTTACATTAATTTAATATATATATATTTGTAATATTGCACAAAACAGACCTTATTTAAGTTGCATGAGCAGAAAGGCATGTTACACAGGTGTATAAGTAAACAATGTAAATACCAGCATAGAGCCACAGAATCTTATGGAGAGCTTAATGAAGGTCGACGGTGATACTCAGCTGTGTAGAATGGAAGGGCAGGAGACTGGCAATCACCTTAATTAGATGAAGACTTGTACAAAAACAATGTCCTCCAGATGCATGTGTCTGTCTTCACAATGGATGTTAGAGGTGCTGGCAGCTGCCCATGTTCAGTAAATAAGGAGCAGCTCAGAGAGGAGATGGTAAAACTTTCGGCTGAGGAGGAGAAGTTTTTCAGCGATGAGCTGAGAGTTCAATTTAGAAATTTGTTTAACTATTTAAATAAAATCTCCACACTCTAGCACATTAAATATATTTATTGAAATATTTGTTATGGGTTTAGTGATTCTGGTGTGAATTTGTTGGCTTTTGCTTTATTTTCCTTACCATAGAGGACATTGCTAGCACAGTTAGAATAGTGTGTAATGAAAAAAAAAACTTTTCAGTCATCTCAGTGATAAAGCATAATGGTGAGATTTTGATGTTAGCTCCAAAACAAAAAAGGTGCAAGAGCTTTTTTACTCACTCACTATTTTCCTGTGCCACACAATGTCATATTTATCCATGAGATAACTAATGTTTTGGAGAAAGCAAATGTTGGACTCAAAACTATAATGTTTTGCAATGTAATGCATTGATATGATTCAGTTGTGATACATTACAGAAGACTTAACTAAGCTAGTTAGCTAAGGAGCCATTGAGCTACAAGAAGGTATTAATGGCAGTATTAGCATAAAAGTTAATGCTTTGGAGGCTGATCTCTTTAAGAAAAATGTACCGAAACAGAGGAAAGAGAAAGAGATGGCTAAATTAAAGGAGTAAAGTGCTGCTGCATCACTCTCTTTAGAATTACAGTTGAAAGGCTATGTGGGTAACAGGGCACTGTGAAGAAAATAAAGAAATGTATTACAAAATGAATAGTGGACATTGTTAAAAATAATGTTAATTGTAAAAATTACAAAAACATGTAACTCCTTTAAATCTTAATCAAGTTATATTTTAATCTTATTATTGAATAATATCTTAATACTGAATAATTTGTTGTTCAATATTAGTTCATGTTAAACATGTGGCTAACAAGTGTTTGTCCTCCAGAGGTGAAAAGTAATGAAGAACAAATACTTTGTTAAGTAGATTTTTCTGGTATCAGTACTTTACGTAACTATTTATTTTTTCTTAACTTTTAACTTTTACTCATTACATTTTTGTACACAAATATCTTTCTTTTCTACTTCATACATTTTCAAACCAGGCTCGTTACTTTAGTTTTAATCTATTTGGTAACATGATCGATTTTTTTCTTCCCATGTCCTGGCTATAACGCGCCACAGACGTAGGCTAGTTTTCAAATCTAACAACGAGCAAGACAGAAGACAATAAGAAGTATCGGGCTAACATTGATGAGACAGAGCGAGTAAGCAATGTAAACATGACTGAGAACAGAGACATTCCTGATCACCTGATCATCATCATCTTTTCTCTGCTTGTGTTCTATATGGTGGATGTTCAGACTGGATACATACTTTAAGTAACAAAATTTGAAATTCTTTTGTATTAATATATTAAATTATGTGAGGTTCAGTTACCAGCGTGACTCTAAAAACTGATAGTAGTAATAGGTACTTTTTACTTAAGTACATGTCAGAGCCCAAACTTCTTTAATTTAACTTGAGTGAAAACTGTAGTCAGTACTTCAACTTTTACCAGAGTATTTTAAAACATGAGTATCTGTACTTCTACTTAAGTAAAGAATGTGTGTACTTTTGCCATCTCTGTTGTCCTCGAAGCTTTAAAAAGTGTTACAATGAGAACTTGTAAGAGTTGAAAAATTCGACCTTTAAGCAGTCCAGGTCAAGAGTATTAAAAGATGTTTGGGAAGACTGTGTATGAAACAATGTGTTTTTCCAATTTATGAACATGCCTAACATGCAGACAATACCAGGTGGGTGGTCGTTTCCTCAATGGCTTGCTCAGGAAATGAAGGTGTGGGTCATTGTTTACACATTAGACTATCAACTAATCAGAACAAAACAAATTTGAAGACATGCATAGCACAAGAGAGCAAAAACGGTGCTATCGACGGACAAGTTGCGTGAACAAATAACTGTAAACGTGGAACCGATCCAAGAAGCGTGAAAGTGGGTCTGCATTTCGGTCAACGCAAACTGCATTGACGTTTCTTAGGAATGCCTGCTGGAGAGCTCTTCCGTTAATGGAGCCCCGGCTAATTCAGAGTGTTTATTAATGCGGCTCTACCAACAATGATGCCATATGGCGTTGATAAGATATCTGGGGGCAGAGTTAAAATCTAATTTTAATAAATTCTTAATAAGCTTGTAGGATACTGAAACAATACGGTTAATGGGAATGTGTGGAGTCAGCAAGGTCCTTTGCAGTTGTGGTCTTTAATAAGATTTGAGAGGCATTACAACAGCACAGCAGTCAATGTCAAGTCGAGCTGCTCCCTCTGTCTGTAAGACGAGTGCGAAGAGCGAGAGCACAAGCGGAAAGCATGGTCATCTGCGCGAAAAGAGATGGAAGGTGATCTCTAGGGGGGAGAGAGAGAGAGAGAGAGAGAGGCACTGTATATCACATATCATCTTCATCTGATCGTTCACGGTTTCTAATTACTGAAGGTGAGCAGGGCCATCATTTTATCGTATTTGTTTTGCATCACTGCAAAAATAGAAAATGAGGGCTTGTAGAGCTGTACCAATTTACTTCATTTCGACCTTGATTAAAAGAAAATTAATTGCCACATCTCTCATTATGTTGTAAGCGGCATTTGATGACTGGAATGGAACAAACAAAAAAAAGAACCCTAGACAGACAGAGCCTCACTGGGAGTGCAAGCTCGACCTGTTTGTTCAGGAGACAACACACTGCTCTAATGATGAAAATAAACAGGTCTTTTAACACAAGCATCACAAGACAATGTCAAAGATATTAGTTTTAATATTCTCTTCGAGGTGCTTAACAGCGTAAGAGACCTTGTAACTTTGCCTTTTCGTCTAGCGCATGCTTTGCAAAACACAATTAAATCTTTGAACCAAGTTGCTCTGAACGTTGTTCAGATGTGAAGACAAGACAGTGAACATAACTTTTGTTGTGTTGACTGGCAGAACAACAAAGAAAAGCAATTGAAAACGCCCATCTATCGGAGGTGGACTAGGGAGTAATCTTTAAATATTTTTTTATTATTTTTATTTAGCAAATTGCAATTTGAAGAGTGTGCATCCTCTGCTTGTTTTTTTTCTATTTATAAAAATCAATGGTGCTCAAACCTTTTGTACGCAGAGATCTCTCTACCTGTAAAATAAATTCCAACAACCTGTATTTAATGAACATAATCCATGTATTCAAATATCAGGCTCATTATTTATATGTGTACAATAATATTCTGGCTAATTATTGGAGCAAAACAAAAAAATAATAATAACGTGTACCCCCTGACTGTGCTTTGTGGACCCTTGGGGGTCCTCATTCTCCACTCTGAGAACCACTGAACTAAATCTACAAATCCCCTCTGACCTCTTGTCTGCTATTCCCCCCCACACCCCCATCCCAGTCTAAGCCACCATATGTCCCTGAGGATCAACTTTAGTAGTTTTCAGAGCGTCTGGTGTCTCCTTCATTAAAAGTTCCCCCAGACAAACCTCACAAAAAGAAGGAAAAATGGTGAACACTGTTTTAGCAATGAAAACGTCTTTTGATGCCTCTACTTGTCTTTCTCTCAGAGCATCAGACAGCAGATGCCTGATAGAGGAGTTTCGCCCGGGTGCACACCTCATCCTTAAATATTTATATGCTTTTGACACACTCCAATAGGGGGTAAGACAAAGGGCGCACTGCACCCCCTGCGTTTGCTTTGCTGTACTAATCTCTTTAGCTATTTATCTATCTATTTATCTGTGTCAACTAAAACGCTATTTTGTACATTTTATTTAGCAGCTTACCTGCACGACCGAATGAATCAGATCTAAATTAGTGAAACTGGCACAATGTCTAAATAGCTTGTAAGTAGCAACCTGCTTGAAAATGCTCTGCTTGGATAGGATGTGACTAATCAATATATTGCCCTCTGCTTAAACGTGCACTTTTCAGCCTCTGATGATGCCTTCGCTTTGTATTTCCTTTTTGCAGGTGAGGTAAACGATGAGACTCGCACAATGGCATGATGTGTTGAGCTATCACAGGCAAAATGGAGACGTCTGAATAATTAATCTAAATAATGTAAAGTAATCCAACAAGCCTCCCCTACTCCCCTCTCCCTCACCTGTTCGCCTTCCTCAGGGCTTGCAGCAGTGGTGGCAACTCAAGTAAAATAACTGCCCTTCATTTTTACAGTGGAGGGCTTATTTTTCTTTTTTTTAATGGGGACAGGGCTCCAATTCTCTTGCTCAACTGTTCAAGGACATGGTTGCACTGTTTACTTCTGTCATAATAAACCCTGAACACTAGTTTTGAACTTGAATAGTGACTACTGATCTTATACACTTAGTTCCACTAAACTCTTGTCAGACTCAAACGCTGAAAGAGTTCATGGGAAAGTAAGACGTGGAAATGAGCAAAATGGAACGAGATACTCTCTAATTAGAGATGTGCTTCGAATCTCCTCCACATAAAAGCTCACGGTTGAAGAAATGATGCATTGTAATGTGGTCAGTGGTAACGTTTAAAGGCATAAGGCAGTGCACTTATTGTCCATCTAACATTAATATTGAACTTGCACAAAGTAGAAGTCTGGTAAGTCAAATGGACTTTTTCCAATATATCATGTAAAAGGTATGAGTGGGAAATGAGGGATGTTTCGGTACACGTTTTTATTTATTTATTTTTTAACAAGGATCCTCACATCGTAGATAAAACAAAAAATCCAATTTATTCAGCAGACTTTCCACAAAGCAAAATTCGTCCTGTCTGAGCTATAAATCTTCTTGAGTTTTTAAAAATTATTGGTTTAACTGCATCGTGCAAACAACATACTTCTTGTTGGAGACGTGTTTACGAAAGGAAAATAAAATTCGTAATCCAGTCGATGGAAAGGCAACATTAAGTGCATGATGAACGCCTCTATTTTAGTTGGCAGTAAATCCCCTTCTCTCCCCCTCCTTTTTAGATATGAGCCATTGAAAGTGTTCAGTTTTAGGACAGCGAGGTCACACCTGTTGTGGAACTTGATAGAAGGCTTATTTATAAACTTTCAGGCCTCTTCCTTCAGAGAAAACGCTGACATATAAGCAGGGCAACCAGAGGAGGGGCTCGGACGAAAAGCCTGTTTATGAAATGTGCAGCAACTGGAAAATCCATAAAGTTCAGGACTGGTGAAATTAACAAGCCAGATCATCAGGTTTCCATTGATAATTAGTAAAATAAGGGACTTTTTCAGATCTGCATTTCAGACAAACCGCTCCCTATGACGAATAACGAATAACACATATTATTCTTTTTTCTTTTATCGTCAAAAAAGTGAAAAAATTATGCCTCTCTTGTTCTTCTTGGTTACATTTAATATTGTGGTAGTCAAATCTCTCTATAAGTGTTTCTATTATAATGCCTTCTGTTACAACACCAAAAAACAATACATTGTCTATGTACTGGATGTACAAAATATAAATCTACTCTTAGACAGTGCCTTAATAATGCCTAATTTTAGGCTCCGAGTTATGACCTATTGAGCATTTGGGGAGGCTGCGGTGACGTTTGTAAAGATCTAGTAATGCTGAGTGGATTTGCCCTATAAGGGGTAATGTTATGGCACCGGAGGAGATATCAGCTTGTGACGAATAGCAGGACAGGTGCTGGAGGTTGAGCTGAGTGTCAAATTAACTTCTCATTTAGAAATGTGAAAGTTGCTGACTTTTTTTATACTCAAGTAACACTTTTAGCGTTTATAACATTAACTGGGATAGAAATGCAAAGTGTTTTCTGATAATTGCGAACACAATTTTCATTACAGATGTGCATGTTTTTCTTTTAGACATGATCTTTCCTGATCTTACTGGATTCGTTTATAACATTTTGTCAAATTTGGAGTAAAAATTATATAATGTATACATAAAAAAACCACAACAATAACTCTGAAACATTTAGGGTTTATAGGAACAGTCAAGGCAATTGAACAGTTTCACTGTGAAATGAATAGATGAGGCACAAATATTCACAGTTTGAATTTCACAGTAGTTTTCCTGTAATTAAACGCAAGAGGAAAGCTGAGAAACATGCCTCAAATAGAAAAGTGTGTTTTATCCCGCGCTTCATGCTGTGCCATGGAATGTAATGTCATTCCCTTAACATTTAGAGAAGGGCTCATATGATTCTGCACAAGTCAGGAAGTTCTAAGCATTAGATAGGGCACAAGTAAGCAGATACTCTGACTTTATTATGGACTTCAGGGTATAAAATTAGTCATCCGCACGAATCCCACCCAACATAACAGACATACCGTACCACAGGGCATGCTTGTGGACAAATCGATGGAACAAAACAGATTGCGTTGCAAGGATTTCTTTGCTGACAGGCTGCGAGATAGTTGTTTTTAAAAATACTTCGGTCTTTTAAGGTGACCCTGAGTGCACTCGTATTTAAAATGACAAAAGGTAGAGATGTATTTGGAACTCAGGTGTATCTTGAGAATATTTTCTTTCCTCATTTTGAAATGAATACATGTGTTATAATATGTTTATGCTTTAATGGAAATAGATTTTCCAAAAAAGTTTTTGAATTATTAGTCAAATAATAAAGATGAGCAGTTGTGCAGCCCTTATGTAAAAGACATTAAAACTTAATTTATCACAAACTACACACAATAACTACCCACATTTCATGTTAACATTTCTCATGTTAAATCATTTAGGTATCTACTTTATTTTCCAAAAAACGATTGTTTCAGAATTCTGACATTTATTACAGCTTTTATTGTATTGTATTGTATTGTATTGTATTGTATTGTATTGTATTGTATTATTAATGTATTTTTTAGTATATTTTAATTAGTCAAATGTTGTTATATGCTTTATTGGTATTTGGTGGCATTGTCTTTGTAATTGCTTTAAACTTAAATCAAAGATTTGCCTTTTCCTCCTGACAAGATTTGTTACCTTTGATTACTTTCACTTTGTTGTCTGTTGGTCATTTTGTTACAGCTTTATAGGTATGTTTATTACCTTATCTCTACAGGAAGACAAGCTGGAACCAGTTGTAAGTTTTTCTTTGTTAAGTTATGATGTCATTTATTTTCTGAGGTGCACTGCTACAGTCTAGTTTTCAGGGAACCTTCTTTGCTGGGTGATGCTGTGTCTGTGTGGTCCCAATATTTCAAAAACTGTTTGGACACATGCTTGTGGTACCTTTCATTTTTCAGAAATTGCCCCTAAGAGGGAACCACAGTTGTCCCAGTTTAGAGACCTTCCAATGGTGTACTTTCATGAACTCCTTATTATGGTAGTTGGTCGACTTCTGGAGACTGAACTGTTAAAATAGACAGTTACCTTAGTTTAGGTAATTTTCTGACCCACTGAAATTATGATACAGTGAATTAAAGTTGAAATATATTTGTTATATATTTGACATTTTCTGATTTTCAAATGTTCAGTTTGGGTTAGCCTGTGCCCACTTTAGCCTCAGAATCCTGTTCTTGGCTGACATGGTCTTCTGCTGAAGTAACCCACTCACCTCTAGGTTTGACTTGTGTGTCCTGAGATGCTTTTTGGCTCACCACAGTTCTATAAAGTGGTTAAATAGGTTATCATATTCTTCCTGTCAGCCAGCCTCCCTGAACCAGTCTGACCATTCACCTCTGATCTCTCTCATCAACAGGGGGGTTTCACCTACAGAATTGACACTCGCTAAATGTTTTTATAAACTATAGAGTGTTTTGTTCATGAAAATGTCAGGAGATTAGCAGTTTGGGAAATACTCAGAACAGCAATCCTTGGAGCCAACATCCATGGTATCAAAGTCTTCATTTTTACTAGGACAAAGTGGTCATCACTCACTGAGGTACAGTATAAGGCATCCTTTCAGAAAAAACATTTGTACAATTTACCCTGATCCAAAAGATAATGAATTCAGCACTTATGTTCCCTTCTTTTCCAGTATGTGATCTTGACAGCTGACAGCTATCACCTAAAAATGTTAAATGGGGGTCTTATTAAATAATGATGTCTGTACTTTGGTACACATTACATGCACAGAATGCAGCTCAGTTGCCTTAAGGGCTGTTTCACCTAGAACAAAAGTGCTATCTTTTCTTTTATGAAACTTAAGTACACTTCATAAAACTTTAACTCTTAAATGTGCATTTTGGTGACTTTGATGAAAGACTAAATGACAGTTAATGACACTCCTTCATGCAGCGAATACGGGAAAAATGTTTTGGGTTTTAAAATAAAGCACATCAATCACATTCCAGTTACTGTGATATGTTAATTCTTTGACCCTTTATTATGCACAAAATTTCACAAGAACTCACAAGAAACAACATGTCAACAATATAATTTGTCCTTCCCACCTTTACAAGGAAAAATTAATTCAAGGCGGTCTATATGTAGCCGGTGAACATAACAGAAAGTATACAAGGTGCCCCTTGGGCTCAATGTGAGGAGAACAGGTCTGGATGTGGAGGCACAAGGAGCCACATGTCGACATGCATCTCACTACTCACTACATCACCTGGTCATACCGAGGACAGGAAAGAAGAAGCGGAACAGAGGCTCTCCAGATGTTCTCCATCAGCAGGCCACAGGGGAGAGCGGCACTGAGCAGCAACACCTGCTGCAGCACGATTTCTATGAGAGCCCGGACCACTTGCAAATGTAACCTGGCCAAGTGCAACTACAGCAATCTAGCAAATGACAAGAAAAGCCTGTTTCACAGCATATTCTGAATGCTACAATCAAAGTAATTTTGGCCACCTTAAATATGAGCATTATATAAAGTTGCTCATGCTTACACAAATGTTTTGAGCGGAGCTTTTTCCACTCTTATAATGACTAAAATACTATATTACAGTATTGTATAATACATGATTTTTTAAATTTATGTTAGCCTTAAATGGCTTCAATAATTAACATAAAACCGTAAAATAAAAAAAACCACAAAAACATTCCCCTTTTTCTAAAGACATTAAACAGACTAATATTCTGAAAGTTATTCTACCAGATATTGTTACGTCACTTAAACTCTAACCACACCCATAACCACTGGAAAAATATTAGCAATGAAGTAAGTACTCTGCCATCATCACTTTCCTCCACTTCCCTTTACAGAAACCTTGTAAAAGAAGCCATATTATAGTCTGACATGAGTCTATTCTTTCCATATCAGTGTCATAGTTTCCTTTTAAAAGCATCGACTTGAAAAGTCTTTAAGATGCCAAACACAGACAGTCTGCAATTACTCCCATTCCCAAATGCATATGAAATGCAAATGAGGAGAAAACAAAAGGAAAGCTGCAGCAGGTGAGAGAGACAACTGTTCAATAAGCACAATGTTAAATTCTCCTTGACCCAGAGGTCACCAAAGACCAACCCCAAAATCGTTTAATATTTTTCCTTCTAGATCAATGGCAGCATAAATTTGGATTCAATGACAAGCATAATTTAAAACAGATCTATAAATGATAGTGTGCAATTCCCAGGAGAACTGTATGCATGGGTTATTGCTTCAGATGGACAGGGTTATGTCAGAGCAACCTTGGAAAGAAATTACACATTTGTTCACTGAAATCATGTGTTAAAATCAGTACAGTGAGGTTGAATCTTTCTTTAATTAGGGGCTTTAACAGCAAGTGTCCAATGTTTTTCCTCCCGCATACAAATGTGTTTAACAAGTAGCTCTACAAGCCCACAAATCACCAATACTCCAAGATAAGGAGTATTAAGCTTCCCAAACATTCTTGTTTAGTTTCTTTATTTTATTCATGAAAAGTAATCATTCAAAAAAGAGAGAGAGAGAGGGAGTGGAAGAATTCTGAAACACATTTCCAAACATTTCACTTGTCAGTACAGGCGAGCTGTGTAAATACATTTCTGCAGCATAATTCCAGTTCACACTAATACTGTTTTGCAAAGCATATAAAACCCTTGCTGATAAATATTAATTTGAGCCTTCATGATGTATTTGAAATTTCCAGCTAAAATGTCACCACATGGAACATTAATGTAATATTTCAAGGCCTGAGAGCAACGCTCATATTGATTGCATTTATTCCACTCTGGGGATGAGGAATAATTCTTCAGTGTGGGGACACATCTGGTAGCCAAAGATGCGAGGCGGGGAATGAGAGAATGCTAAATAACAATAAAAAATAATAATAGGACTTGGATTAAAATATATCACCGAGACATTGTTTTAATGTGAATGCCTTAATATATGCACCTGCTTTATAGACTTAATCTGTTTGATTCATTTTTGCCTGAGTGCTTGCTTCAAAAAATGCATACTAACATACTATTTTAAATAAATACTAAACCATGGGCTATTATTTATATTGTAGCTGTGTCATTTTTGGGCCTGCTGTTTAATTAAGGTTGTGTTTAATTTGTACGAGGAGGCTGCACTGCTCATGCGCATCCGTTTAACAGTCTCAGGTGAACTCTGAGCCCTTCAGCCATCACCTTTTCGTTATATTGACATTGCTCTTGGATTGCAAATCAGTTTCTGGATTCTTGAGCTGAAAATATACACTCTGTCTCCTTTTCTGCAACTTTAAGCATAGGTGGAGGAGTTTGAGAGCACCCATGCCCTTAAATAGATCCGCTGTTTGTCATTCGCCATATTGACTCTAATTAGGAAGGGCGTCTGGCTGTCTTTAGTGCAAATGGAACGAAATTCGAGTCACACCTTGACCCTGGTCTAGTGCTTTACCTACACTGCCTGTATATAAGATTTAGAACATTTTGAAGCAGGCTATACTATATAAAAATTCGTGGCCATTTTAAAGAATTGGTTTCATCTCGTTATCTTTAGCAAGTTAGGTGAACTGAGATGAGCTGTCGTGACTGTCATGACTCGATCTTCAGTAAAATGGGAAGTTGCAAGACATCACTCTAGAAAAAGTTTTCTAGTTCTTATGATCATCACTCACATTTGAATTCATTTCAGTTTTAAATGCGGCCACTGAAACCATAACCACAACCATCTCGTGTTCATACATCCTAAGCTGCATATGGATATATGGTCAAATAGAATTGGCAAAAAAAATTAACAACGGCTGTAATTCTTCAGTATAGACCTCATTAGCTGAATTTGGGTCCTCTCGAGTTGGGATGAATTGAATAAAATGGCACAAGTTCCCCCTGGATAAATCGGAGGACATTCTCATTTCATATCTATCCTCATATGAAGGCTCATGTGAATTATGCATAGTTACAGCTCCCCCTACTGGTGCTGATAATTCACCTCTACAAGGCTTTTGCAAGTTTCTGTAGATTGTTAAGGTTAGGTTTTACCTTAATACTTATAATGCTTACTGTCATGTATACTAGGAGTCACTGCTTTATTTTACTCTCAATCCATCGATTCAGGCTCAGTTGTTGTTATTTAGATATAGGATATGCATTTTATATAATAATGTAAAATATTTCACATCATTTCAGCAGGCAAATTCCTGTCTTACATGCATCAAGGGTCTGTTCATCAATCCAGTTTGTTTGCCAAAGAAGCAGTTTGCCAAAGAAGCAGCTTTTGTTCTTGTATCACCACCTGTCTAAGACAACTGGCTCCCCACTCTCACAACACAAGGCAAAATGAAGCAAATGTTTTGTAAGTATTCTTTTGGCATCTGTCTATCTGACACACACAAACCACACATGAGCAAATGCACATGTTTACAGCAACGTGCATTTGCAATCCACAGAAAACATTTGTGAGAGAGCTGGAGCCTGCTAAAGAGATCTCAAAAAGTAAGGATTTAATGCAACAGAGAGACAGATGGCACCATGTGTCATCAAAGAACGATCCTTCACAATCATATAAGTTAGCATTAAAAAGAGTTAGACTTTGTCTATTTTTTATCCCACAAGCTGGTAAAATCATATTCGTTTATACTAGATAATACAGGATCTTTCTGGAGCAGGTGTTCCACATAGAGGCAACATTATCTTCCACTTAGTATGATCATCATACTTCTCAACCTGATTCCTAAATCCTACAGTATAATTTGAAATGACAAATGCCTGCTGTGTGGTGGTGTATTGTTTTTAGTCATTTTAAACAAAGTTTAAAAAAAGTCAAATGAAAAAAAGGCAATGACCTCAGAGTTATTCAGCATCTTGGCAGTGAATCCAATCCTTTGAAGTGTATTTGGTGAACTGCTGGAGCCCTTTTTTCTTTCACCAGAAAGATCCAAGACCACATTGAAGCAATACAATCCATTCAAACCAAACCAAAACCCTTCATTCAATGAAGGTCTAATTAGTCTATCTGGTGGTCCATCTCATCTCTGGATGTCCAGCTCCACCATCCTCGCTCTCTCTTGTACACGTCAAGCCCTGGCTATGATTGCTTGTTTCACTTGACACATAATTACTATGGAAATATTTGTGTATTTTGTACATGTGCCACGGAACAGAGATGCGACACGTTTGCCAAAGCGTTCACAGCTCCTGCTGCTGGTACACTAGCCAGGATCTCTGATTAAAAAGAGATGTCTCAAATGGGCCAACTTTGCACAAAATCACTCCCAGAGATCTGTCTCACGCTGCCAAGTCCACTGGCGAAAAGAGAGCAGTAAGCAGCCGCGTCTTTGCACCACGCATAAAAGCGCTAAAGGACTCTTCCCCTCCCCACTTCCCATTCAATTAACTCCTCTCACAAACACCCTGCCACTGCTTGACACTCCTGCTCACTATCCAAACAGAGGGAGTGTCTAGAATGCCAGCACTATAAGACCATATATGTAAATGGGAAGCAGGGCAAATGCCAGATCTTAGATCTAAACCAGTCAAAATAAAAAACAGTCTTACATAGTGCCTTCACATGGCCAATAAAATGAAACAACAACAATTTGGGGGATTTCTGTCATTGGATCCATTAAGTATTGTTAGGATATTTAGTTTTTTTTTTTATTTAGCTACATCAGTAAAAATCAGAACCCAGAACTATCAATGTTGTATACATTTTCAAGTTCCTATAGTTTAAAAGCCTGTTTGATGATCGCTTAAATGGAATGGTTCAAAACCTGAAAAACTTAAAAGCTTGAATTTAATATATTTATTGGTCAATTAAAAAGTTAATTAGTGCAAAGTTCAGGAAGAAAGTTCAGGAAGAAAAAAATGATCCTGATTACAAAAAGAGCCTTTAAATGAACTAATCAAAAGGCCACTCATGTTGCAATACATTTCATCTGTAATGGACTAAAGCATCTGCATGAATAAAGCAAGAGGCACATGCATATATCAGCCACAAGCAGTCTTTATTTCCGAGGTAAAAATACGTCTAATTTTCAGGATAAGTCCACAAAACTTTATATTTTACTGCTGAAAAATTCAGTAAAATTGCTGAGGATAAATCCATTGACGTTAAGAATAAAAGAGCATAATATGAACAGCTGTTAAGGCATGAATACTGCATATGTCTACACCCAAAACCACAAAGGCACCTCTGTAGGTCTGACATACATACATAATAGCTCAAAGCCAAGGAAAAGTTGTATAGTTTGGATCACCTATTATTACTTTATTACCCTTTGTATTACTACCCCACTGCACTAGCAAGTTATACGTCATATTTATTGATTCTTAAGTTATTTATACTAATGACATTTTAAAAGATGTCTGGATAGGGGAAATAAAAGAGAAATTCCACTTCAGTCACTTTTTTCATAACACAGTACATTATGAAGCTGAAGTCTGAAGCTACTAATTCTATTTTATACACTAAACTCAAAAATATGAAAATGATCTTCTTAAATAAAAAATAAAGTGTGAGCCATCATTACATTTCTCTTCCCCACAGAACCTTTAAGGCTTTGCATGGTCTCTAGTTAAAGCCGTAATATTGATTGTGAGCAACTGTGAAAGCGTCTGTCAATAAATTGTAGCAAATTCTAATGCCAACACATAAACACAATAATAATAGTAATGAAATTAAAATCCAATTATATTGATACAACCTGGTTCCTATAAACTTCTCCGACCCTGTTTTACTCATTAAGCTGTCAAGGCGTGGTTTATTAGACAGTAACAATGTGAAACTGTGAAGAAGACGAAGCCCTGTATAAACAACAAGCCCAATTAGTTAGCTATTCAGTCTATTAATGAAATACACTTTAATTGACACAATTAATTCATTCAGTCAGTCAGTTATCTTAAGTAACTGCTTTCTTCTGGTCAGAGACATGGGGTAGCATCATTTTAATGATTCATTGATTTACTAATATGTTTGTAAAGTAAACGATAAATTAATTTTAAACACAGGTAAAGTGTCCAGCACAGTAACCTATGTGCATGTTTCAGAGTAAAAACCTAAATGATTATTACAGAAAACATTATTTTTGCTTATTTCAGTTCTTGATGATTACACTTTTAATTGAAAAGTATAAATTCACAAATATATACTTTCAAACCAGTCATTTTCTTTTTATTAATGTAAATATCTCATGCTCAAAGCACCTTTTGCTTGAGACATCTTTAAAAAATACACAAAAATGTGCTTTTTAGTTCCCACTTACCTAGACACATGAACTATTTGGGAAATTTCACAAGTCATATGCTCAACTGGAAGTTGCATCATTGGAATTTCCAGATCACAGTATGAGAAGTTCTTTCATTGTTTTTTCTTTATTTTTATGTGACACTGTAGTCACTTAAAAATAATAGTCATTGTAAGTACAATCATGTTATCCAAAAAAAGACTGTAAGTAAATCATTAAAATGACTTTATTGTCCTGTTTATATAGTGTTTACAAGGATTCTAGTTAAGTATATTTTGTGTTTGCAGAAATCTCTGCTGGAAAACCCAAGCCTGTCACGCATTTTAGCCCAATTTTGACAGCAATTAACAGCAATTGCGAGCAAACAAATCATGTAAGAAAATATATATTGTTGCATGACATGAAATGACATGTTGAAACATGATAAAAAGATAGATATAATTTTTAAATGTCAAAAATGTTCTTTAAAGCAACTACATAGAATTCTCAGTTTTGGAAATTGTCCACATGGCATAGTTAAATCAAATGGCTAAAGATTAAAAAATGTAATCCAAAAAACATTTCATTAGAATTTTTTTTCAAAGCTAATGGTGGTTCAGCAAAGAACATTATTATTGTTTAACCAAGAACAAGGCATCTGCCTGCACCGCCCTCAAATCAAGCATTATAAATTTCCTGAATAAAATGTAACCATTGCAAAAGAAATTAGCAACAAATTGTACTGATTGCACTCAGAATTAAAATGCATGAAGGTTACTAGCTTAATCACTATTGCAGCAAATTGCTAGTATCAGTGTGTCTGAAAAAAAGGTCCAGGATATAAAATGTAGATTTTTACGTAGTGAAGCGAACATAGCATGGAATATACATTGTAAAGGCTAGAATAGTAAGCTGTAGGTTCAGGACTTATCTTGAAGCCTTCCTTCCAGCACTAAGGATAGAGTGTCATGCTGGAAATCCTCAGACAAATAAAACAAAGTGGGGCCACATTGATGCTCTGTCTTGTTTTATATGATGGCTTGAAATAAATGAACTTTAAATGGAACCTTGGCAAGAACGTGGGCTATTGATCGATCCGGAGGGAAGCTGAAGTTTAAGGGCACAGCTTTACCCAAGCTCGGCTGTAACTGGAGTAATGAAATTGATTGGGCCCAGGGAGGGTGACAAGCCAGTAGAGTCAAGCCCTTGATGTAAGGAAGCAAGAGTGGCATCTAATTGGGGTGTAATATAGGTCTTTAGAGGACATTAAGCTCTCAAAAGCAGAGAATTGACAGACTTCTCACCTAATCCAAAAGGCGACAAAAGCCATCGCTTTTATTTTTAATTTCTCCTAAATCCTTAGCTGAGATTAAACATGACTTTGTATTTTAGTAATTCAATTCAATCTTCCACTGCATTCACTCAATCAACATTTTTTCAGGTTGCAGACATGAGAGCTGTTCCACAAGTCAGATATTTCTCTTCAAGCCTTAGAGTGGCCTATAAATCATTACGTGTATGTGAATTTATCTTTGGTAGAAACATTTTACATTTATATTATTATGGTCATTATGGTTTTTATGGTCATTATTAAAAAGGTAAAAATGCCTTCAGAGAAACCCCTAATGGGAGAAAAATATATTTCTGTTCATATCGTTCAGTACATTTACAATAGTATCATCCTTCAGCATATTATGTCAGAAAGACATTCGTCATTTATGTAAAATGGCCTTATCCACACTGAGAGGGGAAAAAAGTTACGGTGCATTACAAGCACTTAGTGCAGAGATATCAAGGTTCACCTCCGATTTCCAATCTCAGGCCAGGGTGGAGGGTTGGGGGGGCATCATTAAAAAGCCATTACAAGCCCATATTTCATATTCCATGCTCTTCCATGTTTCAAGGTGTTAAAAGCTCAATGTATATTCTCACTATATTTAAGCATCAGGACAGCCGAGCGGCACAGACACCTCGCTTGCAGCCATTGACCTTGGCCTATTCAGCCTTCATTAGCTTTCAGACACTTATCACTCATAACTGGTTTTGTCCTCTCCACCATGCTGCCTTCTTCACTTCACTTAGGCTGGCAAATAATGGCAGGAATCCATTTATCTGCCATTTCCAACAAGTGCGTGACATTAACGAATTATCTGCTTTTCTCTAAGTGTGGCCAAGGTACCCTGGGAAGCATTCCTTCACTCCGGAGGGCCAGGGTCAGCCTTTTAGACCTGCCGTTCTTCATTAGAGCCATTTTCTCCCTAACCTCTTTAAATATTCATTTAGCTTTTTTTTTTCCTTATTTTTGCTTGCTGATTTCTGTTTATGAGCACTGTTGGCTATACACTTTTTTCCCGTAAACAAAAACTTATTCGGTTATTATTATTTAATGGCTTTGTCTGCATTCCCATTTTAGAAAAAAATAAGCATTGATCTGTGTTGGAAATGCATCGAATTTTGGTGCTTCATCCTCTTTGTGGTATTACTCACCTCTTTTAAAAGTTACAAAGCGCACTATAAATTGAGTCATATAAGGAAGGATATTTTGGTTTGTGCCAGACTGGAGTGAGATCACTTTCCAGGAGCCACTTTTCTTTCTACTATCTGCTGACAGTTTAAGCACAGATCGACAAATTAACACGGGATGTAAACACGGCAGGATATTTCAAACAAAGAATTTCTCTTTAAGTGGCATGCGGATCCTTACAGCTCCTCGGTCCAAGGTTGGATGTTCCTGTGAAACATATAATAATGTCCCCATTTCCTTGTAAGTTTACTTCTTTTCTCAAAAACATGCTCCTTGGTGTATTTGCTTTACTAAATAAACCCCTGGTGTCCCATCCCAGTGATTGTCCTGCTTCAAACCCAGTGTTCTCAGGATAGAATCTGGTTCCATCAGGACCAGGATAAAGCAGTTAATGAAAATAAATAAATAAATGTAGTGTAATATGTGAAAAGCAGTGTTTCCTCTGTAGCGGTGGTGTGACGTCGTCTAAAATTTGTTTCTGACCCCCTTCCTCGACCATCCAGAATCTTGCCTTGATCTAAACACAACATGACACTGACAACATTCAGCACAGAAGCTTACACTTCTTCCCAATTCCAACAGACTCAACTGTAAATTCTCTGTAGCATCACATGCAGTCACACTCAATTTAAAATGGTCATGATTATTTTATTTTGTAACATTAATGGAAGTATGTTTGGAAAGGAGGGGGCGGTTGGTGGTACATTTGCAATTCATAATCCCTTGCATGATTACATTAAGAATGTGTTCTGTCATATTTGATTAATGTATCTTGTTTTCCTTAAAACGGGATTAAAATATGAAAACTGACAGAAATGAGGCCATTACAAAGAATTATAAATTTTTAATAAACTACTCAAGAAAGGGAAAATGAAGTGGCATGCACAAAGGGGCTGCTCAGAAATTCAGTAATCAGGATTTTGCTACATTTGCAATCAGTGTTTGGCAGTAAACGAGAAGTAAGCACTGCTGGTTGAAGGCCTTTGGCTGGAACGCAAGCACAATTAACATGAAAGGATCTCTCAATGAGTGCATTCGTACTGTATGGTGGAAAAGGAATATGAATTTCTATTGACCACATGAATAGAACCAGCAAATAAATATATTCTTTCTATTGTTTATATATGATTAATATAAAATTAATAATTTCATGGTTATGAAATAAGTATTTATTTAAATGTCATTGACCTTCTTTATGTACATACACAAGATATAGTGTGTGTGTGTGTGTGTATGTGTGTGTGTGTGTGTGTGTGTGTGTGTGTGTGTGTGTGTGTGTGTGTGTGTGTGTTCCTACAATAATTTACACATTTGCCAACTATTACAATTTTGGTTTCAATCCTTTTTACCAATTTATAGGTATATTTAATGCTGTGGAACATCTGCAAAACAAGACAGTAGTACCTTTTATCACTTACTATATAGCCGCTATTAACAGTTATTTTTGTTCTTCCCTTTCTTGAAGTAGTAAGACAAATGAAAACATCTTGTTATGTTACCAAGACTCTGGAAAGTCTTTAATGACATTAAAAAAAGCAGTGAATCGGAAAATGAAATCGATAAATATTACAGACAACTGCCACATATGGATGATTATATGTTATTCTTTGTTAACTCACAACACGTTTTATTCATCTGTTTATTATTACCCTTGGATTATGTGGAGCGTCCACAGTACAAATCTCTGTAAATTGGTTGTTTCTATAGGAATGATGTAGTAGAGTGCATTAATATAAACCAGCAGCTGCTAGAAAAAACTAAAACCAAACTAATTTTAGAAAGAAATAGTAGAGTCCCATAAAAACAAATACAACTGTGTATGTATGTATGTCAAATCTAAATTGCCAGCTTATTACTTACATAAGTCTAGTAACTAATAAAATGGTAACTCTGCAAATGGCCAGGCAAGTGCTTTGATTCACCCTTTGAAGAAACGGTTTGCGTGAAAACTAAAAGACAAAAAATCCTTCCAAAATGTCACTCATTATTGCTGACTGGAGTCATAGGACAACAAGTGAAAATAATAATGTGTGACTTAGTTAAAAGAAACCATATGTATGAATGTACACCATGACCCTGAGCTCAACAATCAGCTGTTGTTCTGATGTTGGTGTGAATAAAGCAGATCTGTTAGCTGGAATCAACAAAAAGCTGGAAAGCGTCTTCAGCAATATAAATATAAGCTCCAATCTGTTTACAGTTAGTCTACCACAGAGCCAGTAATCTAAATACAAATTATGTAACTTTGCTTGACTTGACACTATTCAAGGGTTTTTAAGATGCTGAAGAGATTATAACTCTGACTTTGTGCCCTTTATTAAGTGGGAAACATTTCTGAACATACTGATTGGCAGAAAATCATTTCTGCATGTGCAACTGAGCCAAGGTTTCTCAAAGTTTTAAATTAAACACTGTAATAGTGAAGCTAATGGAAGTAATACATGAACACATTCATCTCTAGGACCTGCCATTTGTACCAGGACCTGCCAGTGAATTATATTTGGCATTTTAACTATAAATCAGTTGCTATTACTTTCACTGAAGGTTACTGAATGAAGGGATTTGTGAGGGACTGGAACCCAATGTAAGCTTCTGCTGTTGTAGCCCACATTGGGTTCTACTCCTGTCAACCAAGATCCAGAGTCTAAGACTTTATGGGCACAGACTATCCCAAAGAGGACAGTTGAATGATTATAAAAGACTGGTCCAAACTGTCAGGAATGGGCGAGTCTGTGTCCATGCTATCCTCAGCTTCTTGTTCATGGTTAAGAGAAGTGAAACATCTATAAAGTCTTCTGCTAATGTATCCCATTCTCCTGAATGTTTTATTCTGAGATGCTTTTTCTCCCATGGATTGTAGTGATCTTGCCAGATTAAACCAGCTTGTACTTCTGTAAACTCTCTCATCAACAAGGCATGTCTGCCCCTAAAATACTGCCACATACACAATACTATTTTATACCATTCTGTGTAAACTCTATTGTGTGAAAATCTCAGGACACCAGTAGTTCCTGGAATACAAAACCCACCCCATTCTGGCACCAACAATCTTGCCACAGTCAAAGTCACTATCATGTTTTTCCCCTATTGTAATGTTTGATGTGAACATTAAATAAAAGCTCTTGCCTGTATGTGCATGATTTTATGTATTCTACTGTTGTCTGATTAGATAATGGCCAATGTGCGTGTTCATGTATTCCTAATAAAGTGGCTGGTGGGTGCATTCAAAATAAACAAAAGATTAAATTTTATTTGTATCTAAATCGCCAAAAGGCCACTATTAACATGTTTAAAGCTCTTCTAACCTTCTTTTAGGATTCTAATACCCACAGCGACAACATTTTTATTCCAGAAATGTAACACCACCCCCACTCAGCCACTTTGTATCAAAGCGTCTGGCTCTTTCTATAAGCAAACAGAGAGGTATAGAGGTAAAAGTCCCATGAAATGAGAGCAGGCGGATAATTGAGTAGCCTAAAAACAGGAATCTAATTGTGCAGGCCCCTCTGGGGGCTAATATTGAACTATCTTATAATAGGTCCAGGATATTCTCCCCATGATTTATTGCCAAATCCCTGTATTTTTCAATACATTATAGTTCCTAAATTGTGTTTAAATTGAGTGTGGAGGAGCTGAGGCCATTAGGAGATGCAGAAATGAAGATTATATTTAAATATTCATGCACCCTGTACCTTATTATTGAATCTGAACACTAACAAAATCAATATTAAGTGCAGTTTGACATAAATGTATTTATGAATTTCGACTTTCTAAGTAGTGTATTTTTTCACTCAAAAATTGCAAGTATAATGTAGTAATGATATCAAAACAGTGTGTCAGAGTGCATTAGAGGAAGCGCTACATAAAACCACTAGGGCGTCAATGTAAAAGTGCTTAGTGTACAGAACTGTCTCTTTTTACAAACATCACTCATTTTACAGTCCCGTATCCCACGCTACTGCATTGCTGTATGTGATAGTTAGAGAAAGATACAGTTGTCTTGCTTGTGTTAGGGCTGTAATGCTATGCAGTGTGGCCAGTGATTAAAATGGATGTCTCCCAGTCGCTCCACCTGTCCAAATAAGTGTCCTTATTCTGCTTTAAGCCATCATTTTTATTCAAATGTTTAGTGATGCCTTCAAAAGATACAGAGAGGACATTCAAGGCGACAAACCCCATCAGAGGACTCAGTTTTACTTATCCATATTTCACTTATTCTGCATTTTATTGTGCAATGCTCTTTTCTCCTGGCTGAAGTGAAAGTCATCTTGCATTAGTATGCTTTTTAATAGTTTCTTGTCTTGTTGTTTATAGAAACTCTCACGAATGTTAAAAGGGGCTTTATTGGGCAGAAGCCATGTCTCTGGATGCAAGATGATGCAGTAAAAGCTGCATGGGCTGAAGAAAGCATAGCATCAATCCAGGCAAAGGGAAAGCTCTCATAAATCAGAGATAGAGTCACAGCCCGCTGCTTCACCTTTAAAATCGTCTAAACTGACTCTAAGAGCCTGATTCGGTTTGAGGCTGTCTATCAGCAGCGCTTATAAAAGGTTTATGCATTGAAAACACAAGGTATAAAAAGAGAAAAACAGTCGTGCAGAAAGTAAAGCAATTAAGTAATGAAATACAAAAGAAGAACCACATGAAAATCGAACGAATTGCATTGTTAGAGACATGTATATATTAATTTTTAATGGAAATATTGAAGGATTTTCAGGCAAGAACCTTCAAAATCCATTTGATTTAAATTGTGCATTCTCTCTGTTTTGAGTTCTATGGAATTAATCTAAAATGATATTTGGTGTTTCATTTCAAATATTTAACCCTGTTTGTCAAACATTCCCAAAATAAATTTTTAACACAGCCATGATCAGCTACTCTGTTCTGAACTGCATTTATTTCACGACTCTCACTTTTCTTGTTGTTTTAGAAGCAATAGAAAGAGCAATCTGTCAAAGCATAAACATAAAAGTCTTTAGCAGTCTTACCGAAGGCCTGTAGGCATTTCCTTTATCAAGTTAAACTCTTAAAAGCCACAGGCTTAGATTAGCAATATAAAGAACTATATATATATTACTTGCAGAAGAGCTCAGTGTGCAGAATGCAACCCTCTAGACATAAGTCAATTTATATTCGACTTTCCATACATGCGTTTTCCTGCTATCGTCAATATGCAAAAATGGTGCTTACTAACAAATAACGCATAATGTTCCCGAGGCTCGCACATCAATAATTGCATTTAGGCCTTAAAAGAAAATGCAAGAAGGAGTGAGCAAAAAGACGGGTCATATAAAACGTGCAACACATTAAACATGGAAATGTCAAAAATATAAAGCTGGCTCTTCGCTCGTGCGACAGCTTTACCATTTATCTCGCTTGAGACCCGGGCCCCAAAAGGAAATAAATAGCGCCCTGTCTCCTGGTGCATCTCATTGAGTTACAGAGTCAGGGCTTCTCTTTATAGACTATGCTCATATCCAGACCTCCTGAAAAGAGGCATCAGTGTAAGAGGCCAGCAGTGAAAAATGGAGTCGAGGCCGGGTAAATAGAGTAGCCGACTTCTCACAGAGGAGGAAAATAACTCACACACTCAGATCAAGTAGCAGTCAAAGGGTAGGAAAGTTCACATACACACTAAATGGTAATATTTCCTCACTTTACCCTAAAGGTAAGGGTAAGAGGTGCTAAAATAGTGCTTAGTAACAAATAAGACTGATCTGACTGAACAGACTGAAAACCTCTATCTCTAATCTCTAGCTACTATTTTTCCTGCTGTAACAGCTTCTTGAACAAATTCACCACAAGATGTATTTTAGTTTGATTCTTGAATCTCTGACCAGTTTGTCACATCTGGAAGTCACTCTGGGTTCAGGATACCTGCCAAAGGCTGACATCTTTATGACTTATCCTTAAAAAAAATCTCATTTATTTCAAACAGTGTGATTATGTGAAATGCAATTCCCAAAAACTGCCATGTAAATCCAAGTTAGCATGAAAGAATGATTTGTGTGAGAAAATAACTTAAGTAATAAGAAAACACACATGGTCTACATGTGGAAATTTCAAAATGTTCAAAATGTGAATGTCAATACATCTGCATATATATATATATATATATATATATATATATATATATATATATATATATATATATATATATATATATATATATATATATATATACAGTATATCGATAGATAGAGAGTGAATGTAAACATCAAAAGTAAAAATACATAAATCATGCATAAACATTATGTGGAAATCTATGATGTGTCAAAATCACATGTGAAAAACAATTATATAAAGATCACACAAAAACATCTCATGTAAAAATAGACCAATTGTGTAAAGATTATAGGAAGCATGTGTGACAATAACATGTATGTAAACACCACACGAGGAAAGTAAATAAAGGGTAAAAATCACATAAAATTTAGTAATTGAATCATGTGTAATGATCCCAAGTGATACATGGGAAAACTCAATACATGTAAAAAAAAAAAAAAACGAATGTAAATCTAAAATATCTTAAGGCCACATATGAGGTTCATATTACTTGAAGGGGTTGAACAGTTGTCCATGTAAAAGCACTATAAAACCTTGCTAAAAAAATAGCCCTTCTGCAATTTAGCAGCTAATAAAACTCCTTACGCTAAGAAATGGCAAAACTAGATGTTGAAGTTGAATTCAATCCTGATGCTGTGACATCTGTCCTTCCCACACAGCCATCCACTGTGCAGAAGCTGTGTACCTAATGATGGGGGGGCACCGGAGCTTTTTCCAGCATTTGCTCCCACAGGTCTGACATTCAAGATCTCTCAATTATGTATGAACAGCAAGCAATATCCTTTACCATCAAGCCCACACAACATGTTTCATCTTCCTGGGCACAGATGCCCAATCAAATTCTCAGTGTAATTATGATGACTTATTAAAAATGGACCCAAACACATTATTAGTAGGACTGTAGTTAGTCTCGGCGGTCAAAATTAGTGCACCGTATTGCATGCGAATTACTTTAACTACTTTAAGTCGACCAGAAGATGGGTCTCATTTCAGACTCGTGAAAGAAGGTAAAATCCAAAGAGGCCGGGAAATAGGATGCAACCGTAAAAGCACTTATTTGTTTGTGCCTCAAGATGACAGTCTCAGGGAAGTGCTGAAGTCAATGAGGTCGCTCTTAACACTGGATACAGCAGAAAAAAATAATTACACCGCTTTTCTCAAGTGAATTTAAAGACATGGAATGAAAGAGGAATATGTATACATAATAAAAATCATGATTGATTCTATGAGAGTGCCTGTTTTTAGTGTTTAAAACGAAATGCTGACATTGGTACTTAATACTATACTGTAGAGCAGGGTAATGGGAATACACAGCTCAGCAGAGGGAGAACATCTCAAACACCATGTTTATCTCCCACACAACATGGAGCCATTAAATATACATGCACAACCCATCCATTATTCCGAGTCCAAATGGCCAAATCTGGATGAAGCTTAGAGAATCCTTCCGTTAGAAAATAAATAAATAAAGCAGGGCACTTGAAATTTCTATTGTCTTTTTTATAAAGAGGTGGAACATGTGCGCTTGCAGGCAACTCGTCTCTTCATGTCAAACGGCAAAGAGCTTTCTAAACATGTATAAATAAATCACGACATTGTCAATTAAGCTCGCCCGTCTTTTCGGTAAATTCAAATGATTTTGTCACTAGTCCTAAGCAATGCATGCAATATTTAAACAAAGTTCATTTTTCTTCATTCTTAATGGAAATGTGCTGCAGAAACCAGCTCCTGTCAGATGTGATTTTGGTGTAATGTTTGTAATTATAAGTCGCATCAATCTGATGTGAAATATTAAATATTTAGATGCATGAAGAGGGAAATGCATGTCGAAACAAAAAAATATTCTTGATTTATAAGTCATGTTTTACTCGTTTAATAACTCGTGCTGTTTCTTTAGTGCCTTGTGTATAAGTATTTATGTGCTATTTGCTTTTTTTATTTTTTAGAGAGAATCTCACCATGACCACTCTTTTGAACTCCTAACAGTCAAACTACCCACCTGTGATGAACTAAGGGTTTCGAAACACTGCATCACACATCATTAAAACTCACAAACCCACAGGTATTCAAAATGTATATGACGTGAACAACATATGGTCACATCTGAAAAAGAATCATTGGTGTTTTTGAATTCATTGTTTGGGAAATCATATGTGAAATATGAAACTGCATTCCCTATATCTGGAAAAGCTTCTATGTGAAAATAAATGAAATGTGCAAAAATCATGTGGGAAGATAAATCAATTATGTGGAAATGTGTGCAAAGACAAATCAAGTGTGTCTGAACATCAAATGTAAAATTAACTTATTGGGTGTCTGTATATGTGGAAATAAATGAATTGTGCCAAAAAATCAAGTGAAAATAGTGAATTGTACCGAACTTATATATGAAAAATGATTACCGAATTATTTACACTCACATGTGAAATACAATAATTAAATAATATGCAAAATCACATGTGAAATTTGTGTTTAAATGAATGTCTGTATGTTGTGTAAAATGACGAAATAATCATGAATCTGAAAATCATGTTTGAAATGAATTGTGTGTAATAATCACGTGAAAAGAATAAAATTGAGTAAGATCAAGTGGAAAATTGTAATAATGTTGTGCAACCGTTACATGTGAAAATGAATCAATCCTTTGTAAATAACCAATGCAAAAAGAAATGCAGTGTGTGAATATTACCGCATGTCACACACATCACACACATACTGTACATGTGAAGAATATGTGCAAGAATGTATGATGGATCTGAAATTCATGTGATTTCTCTGTATAGAAAAGCTCTACAATAATAGTGATGGGGGGGCTTTTTTCCCATGAAATAGCAATGAAGAGTGTGTTTAAATGCATACAAAGCTGCAAAATCTATTCAAAATTCTCTAAATGATGAAAGATCATCTTGCAGAGGCTCCAAAGATAAAAAGCGGACATAGAAATACGAGACAAGCGATTGGATGGTATGGTCAAATTCACATTCACAGAGGCTTACCAGACGCACTTGAGATAATTAGCTGCAGAAAAAGGAAAAAGAACTTTGTATCTAACACTGCTGACCTGTGCCTGTCATTACTGAACACACGAGGACCTTCAAACAACTTTTCTTCTACTGTAATTGCTGTGTAATTCATTACATGTTTGCAAAGTGGATTGACCTTCATGTAAACTTATATTTACTAAGTTGCTGTTAATGACTAATGCTTTGATTAGCTTTCCTCTGCTGAACCCCACTCAGAGACCTCACACTCGCTGAAGCTTTATAGCTTGTGAAGAGGTTCTTCTCCTCTGGTGTGAGAATGGAAGGAAAACAAACAAATTAAGTAGGCGCATTTAATAGTTCACATCCAAACCTAATTGATTGATTAAACCCGGTTAAAAGCATTCAGATGGATTTTCTCATGCATGACCAAATGAAGGCAGTCTCGCTGTTTATAGTAAAGTAATAATATCCTTTTTTTTTTTAGACATACCCTTTGACAGGCTCGGATACTGTTTTAGGAACATTAGTGTAAGAAAAGCACTCTGTAACTCAGAAATGCTCGTGCGAAAGAACATAAAACGTATTGAAATATTGGTTCTTTTGGCCTCAGGCAAAAAAAAGCATCAACATTGCCTCCATGAGCTCATTTCTTGCAGTTTTGGTTATGCCTTCAACACTCATAATTAAATTTCATTGTTAAGTTTTAAAAGTCTTTATTAGAGTGGCTGTTAGTATAAATTATATGTGATCTATCTGGGGATTTTCACCCATTAAGGTGCTTAATTGTGACAAGCGCTTTTTAGTCACCTTCCGCTTTCATGCATAATTCCCTTTTATTTCCATTGACAGTTTTTTTCCCCTTTTGTAGACACTGTGTCTGTGTGAAACGTGTACTTTACACACACTTAGACAATTTTTTCATTTCAAGTGAGGAAGAAATATGCTTCACTGCAGCGCTCAGGTGTTATACTGATTTATATCAGCAAACTATTAAAAATATGTTAGTCTTATCAAATCTATATCTAATAAAAAAACTCAAAATGTTCTATAAGAACACACTTTTGAATTTAACATGGGTTTGATTGTACCGTGGTATGACTTTTCTCTAATTTGTCCTTAGTGTATTTTTTTTTCTAAGTCAAATTTATTAATGTAAATTGAATGGTATGTCTAGATATATGTACATTGAAATGTTCACGGTAAGGCTGAATTGGTTACATCTAATATAAAGGAAAGTTTTTCCAAACAACACACACACAAAAGTGAAAAACCTAAACAAACAGATCAATATGAATTGACAGTCACCATCCACAGTATTAGGCGCACCTATTCAGTATTAACACGTTCATGTAGTTTCCTAATCAGCCAATCATGTGATGGGAGCACACTGCAAAAAATCATGAAGATACTCTTCAGTTACTGATCATATCGAACATCAGAATGGGGCAGAGTGTGATCTTTGTAACTTTAACCATGGATTAGTGTTATTGACAAATGGGTTGGTTTGAATATTTTAGAAACAATACCCCCTTGGCTTTTCACATACATGCCACTCTAGGTTTGACACAGATTGGTGGAAAAAGAAAAAAACATCCTGCAAGTGTAGCCTGTTAATGAGAGAGATCAGAGAAGGGCACAGGTATTCTACAATAGGAGAAATAACAAGTCTTTTCAACAACCTTTACAACAAGGCATTTCTTTTCATGCTAACTAAAGATACTATATACATTCACACAAGTAAAAGACACATACTAAAGGTTGTACTGAGCAGACGACCAAAGGCACAAATGCCAGAAGTGGAGGTAATGTAAATCTCACTGTCTCCATCTAGTGCCTCAAAAAAAAACTCTCTTACATCATGCAACTAGCTGCCAGTGTGTGCTGTCAGTCTCATCTCCTTAAAGAAGAAGTTCTAGTTATCATTCAGGAAACAAATCCAATACCTGTTAGGAAGATATCCTGCTAGCATAATGCATCAGTAGATAAAGGTCCGCTGGAAAACCTTGCTATCCCTATAAACCCTTATTCAACTGACCTCCAGTGCCTTATCCATACACATACATACACATTAGCTCCTAATATTTGGGACACAAATGGAAAATGACTTTTAGCCACTGAAGGCTCTTGGACCTGAAATCGTTTGTACAGTTTTTTTTTCAGCACTGTGACGCCTGGCTCTGATGTCAAAGACATTGGCTGTATGTTTAGAACAATCATGAACTACTGAATTTCCTATTTTTTGAAGCACTTTGGGTCCACCCTGCAAGTAAAAACAGGATGGCTGTTTGTTGGGAGTTCAAGAGTTTCAGTGAGCAGTGCTCAAAAATAGACCTTTAAATAGACATCTTTATTAAGGGTTGTATATACATTCTGAAACAGAGACACAATTTACCAGATAATGTGAGCGGGAAGACGCTTGACCCGGTACTTCCTTTGTTGTTTGGTCAGGAAAAGGGAAGGTAAGTGTGAAGCGGCCCAAGAGTAAATAATCCTGAGTTTCCATGGCAAAGGCGCAAACACGCTCTGCTGAGAACAAAGGATGAAACGCAATCAATCTGATGACTGTCAATTCTGTTTAGTTTTCAAAGTGTTTTTAAGGGGAAATTCAGTTTCAGAACAAAAGACCACCATCATTTTTCCATGCACGAAGGGAAATCGGTTGTTTTGCTGTTTTTAAGGTCTTTTTTTGGACCAATTCTTTTTTTAAAAGTGTGCCTTTTCCTGCCAATCCTATGCTGATCTGTAATGGATACATGCTTGCATGGCTGTTTGTTTTGCCATTGTGTCAGGAAGTCATTCCACTGTTTCAGGCTTTCGCATATGTGTCACATTTCAAGATATTTGAGAGCACTTGAAGCCTACGCTCTAAATCAGAACTGTCAGTAAATGGCATGATCCCTGGATGGGTGCTTTGTTTAAAGGAAATCTTCACTCTGAACCATTTGCATGTCTTTGTAATTAACATTTGATCTTTAGTGGCATCCAAGATGTATTTTGAAATAGAATTCTATGTTGACTTTTTAACATTTATTTCATGTTTTCTTGGGTCATAGTTTCTTACAATAAATGCCTTTCGACTGCCTGCTGATAGTGGTGTCAATAGTAACTAGCCCTTTCCTCTCTCTCTAAAGAGAAAGATGGAGCAGCACTTAAGTCCTTCAGTCTGTCCAGCTTCCTCACCTCCTTATTTGTACACTTGTCATATCTAAGACCTTGGACTAGATGAGCCTGATCACTGCTGCAGATCAGTGCAACTCCTTCACCTACCAGCTTTACATTCTGGATCTTAGAATCTAATGATTGTTATCTGTGAGATTTCTTATTAATATGACATCACTGGAATTAGCGTGTGAAAGGATGCTCTTAATGTTTTGTTTTTAGAAGCTGATTCAAAACTGTGACCTTTAGCGCTAATGTTGTGTATTGTTTTTTTCTCCTATTAAACATTACTGTAACTGTGCTAACAGGGTCATATGATGTCATCTACTAACTACTTACAGAAATAACAAAAATATAGAATCAACCAACAACAGAACTGCTAAACAGTTTTGCACATAATTTAATAGAAACCATTCAATCATTTTTAAAGTGAACTTTTCCAAATTCTGAAATGCACCAGTCTATGGATGTGCACAGTGCCTGATCTAGTCTCTATGTCCAATACAGACAATGTCAATCACCCAGCCTCTTTAAACTCACCAGGGAGACAAGGCTGGTTAGTGAAACCAATGCTGTCTTATCAGTCTAATACCTGAGCAAACACTGAAGCATTGACGGCACTGTACGTCATGCGCGGCTTTAGAAAAACCTGAGAGACATGATTGTTTAGGAGTGGTATTCTACCTTGGCAGTCACTGTATTTGTGTTTCTCTCAAGCCTTGGGATAAAAGAGCAGTCTAGATGCCATGGTTCCGATTAAGAGCTAATTGTTAACATTCAGCGTGCCTTATTATCAGCCTTCTGCCTTACGCTGAACAGTTATAGCTTTGTATCAGCAAAGAGAAACTACTTTTGCCACCAGTGCATTACAGAAGTACTGGTTAGCACCAAGGTGGCATGAGAGGAACCCCACCGCCTTCAACAACAACAACAACAACAACATCAACAAACAAACAGGAATTGATGGCGAGTGTTTATTATCTGCATTAATTGCTCATCATCTGGAGGATCTGACAGTTTGTGGTTAATGAGAGAGAGAGAGCGAGAGAGAGAGAGAGAGAGAGAGAGAGAGAGAGAGAGAGAGAGAGAGAGAGAGAGAGAGAGAGAGAGGGAGAGAGAGAGAGAGAGAGAGAGAGAGAGAGAAGGCACAAGCTGTTGGCAGAAAACTTCACAGCAAGCAGCGGCAGTTAAAGGGGGAGTCATGTACATTTGAAGAGCATGAGTTCGTCGCTGGTCCACGATAAGATCACTTATTTTAGTAATCAGATATATGACATGGAAGGGTCTCAGATTATGTTTATTATATCACACATTTGTGAACTTCAATGTCAACAACACATAGAAGAATTGAGCCCTGCGTGTAATCAGATGGCGAACACACACAGGATATCACAGAAACTGACCCCTTTCCTGCATGTCTCATCTGGATTGCAGGCAGGGATAAGCTCCAAACAACGATGACCTCCCAGACACTGTGAAATGTCACACATAAAAAAGGCCATTCACAATCAGGCCAGAGATGAAGATAAAAAAGTGATGATCAGGTAAAAAAAAAAAAAAAAAGTACATTAGATCAATAGGGCATAAAGTGTGCATCACGTATACAGGGCTTCAAAAGTGTCTTAAAGCATCTCATAGTATCTATTAACAGCTAGTGCATAAAGTGCATGGGAATTGTACAATTTACGGTCTGTTAGGCTTTTTCATTCTTTTTTATCGTATTAATTCTTTCAGCTTATGTTCAACATCAGTTATCTTTGTTGAATTGCCTTGAGATGTAACTTGATCAAGGTCATATTTATAGTTTTAGCATTGTTGAATTCTTGACAAATCACAGTTTTACATTAAGGCACTCATTCTGATATAATCATATTTATAGGTTTTCAGCTATTTAAACAAAGACTATAAAAACCAGACGCTGTTTAACCAAAAAAAAACGCTGATATTGCATTACATTTTCTGTGAGGAGATATTTAACTGTAATGGAAGGAGTCTATAGTTTCAGTAATTTGTAACAGTGAAGCTGTTTCTTTATGGGTTTCTGACACAGAAAAAAACTTCAGGAAAGTAAATCATGTTTTTAGGTAACATAACAACCAAGAGTAAGTAAATGATCAATTCTAGCTGCATAATGTACAGTTATATATTCGAAATTTCTATAATATATAATAAAGCATAGAAGAGCTTATTTGTTTTGGAGCACATTGGACAAATCTCTCTCTATATATATATATATATATATATATATATATACAGTGAGGAAAATAAGTATTTGAACACCCTGCTATTTTGCAAGTTCTCCCACTTAGAAATCATGGAGGGGTCTGAAATTGTCATCGTAGGTGCATGTCCACTGTGAGAGACATAATCTAAAAAAAACAAAAAACAGAAATCACAATGTATGATTTTTTAACTATTTATTTGTATGATACAGCTGCAAATAAGTATTTGAACACCTGAGAAAGTCAATGTTAATATTTGGTACAGTAGCCTTTGTTTGCATTTACAGAGGTCAAACGTTTCCTGTAGTTTTTCACCAGGTTTGCACACACTGCTAAAGGGATTTTGGCCCACTCCTCCACACAGATCTTCTCTAGATCAGTCAGGTTTCTGGCCTGTCGCTGAGAAACACAGAGTTTGAGCTCCCTCCAAAGATTCTCTATTGGGTTTAGGTCTGGAGACTGGCTAGGCCACGCCAGAACCTTGATATACTTCTTACAGAGCCACTCCTTGGTTATCCTGGCTGTGTACTTTGGGTCATTGTCATGTTGGAAGACCCAGCCTCGACCCATCTTCAATGCTCTAACTGAGGGAAGGAGGTTTGGTCCCCAAAATCTCGCAATACATGGCCCCGGTCATTCTCTCCTTAATACAGTGCAGTCGCCCTGTCCCATGTGCAGGAAAACACCCCCAAAGCATGATGCTACCACCCCCATGCTTCACAGTAGGGATGGTGTTCTTGGGATGGTACTCATCATTCTTCTTCCTCCAAACACGTTTAGTGGAATTATGACCCAAAAGTTCTATTTTGGTCTCATCTGACCACATGACTTTCTCCCATGACTCCTCTGGATCATCCAAATGGTCACTGGCAAACTTAAGACGTGCCTGGACATGTGCTGGTTTAAGCAGGGGAACCTTCTGTGCCATGCATGATTTCAAACCATGACGTCGTAGTGTATTACCAACAGTAACCTTGGAAACGGTGGTCCCAGCTCTTTTCAGGTCATTGACCAGCTCCTCCCGTGTAGTTCTGGGCTGATTTCTCACCTTCCTTAGGATCATTGAGACCCCACGAGCTGAGATCTTGCATGGAGCCCCAGTCCGAGGGAGATTGACAGTCATGTTTAGCTTCTTCCATTTTCTAAAGATTGCTCCAACAGTGGACCTTTTTTCACCAAGTTGCTTGGCAATTTCCCCGTAGCCCTTTCCAGCCTTGTGGAGGTGTACAATTTTGTCTCTAGTGTCTTTGGACAGCTCTTTGGTCTTGGCCATGTTAGTAGTTGGATTCTTACTGATTGTATGGGGTGGACAGGTGTCTTTATGCAGCTAACGACCTTAAACGGGTGCATCTAATTTAGGATAATAAATATAGTGGAGGTGGACATTTTAAAGGCAGACTAACAGGTCTTTGAGAGTCAGAATTCTAGCTGATAGACAGGTGTTCAAATACTTATTTGCAGCTGTATCATACAAATAAATTGTTTAAAAATCATATATTGTGATTTCTGGATTTTTTTTTTTAGATTATGTCTCTCACAGTGGACATGCACCTACGATGACAATTTCAGACCTCTCCATGATTTGTAAGTGGGAGAACTTGCAAAATAGCAGGGTGTTCAAATACTTATTTTCCTCACTGTATATAGCCATATCTGAAGAGATACTTGACATCAAAAGTCTGTAGACTTCCTTGCACCAATACAACCAGGAACATGCTAGTAAAGCTAGGAACATGCATGAGCAAAGACGCTATGTCAGCCTATTTACTCTTCAAAAAAAAGCCCTGATGACATGAGGTCTCAGGAAAAGAAAAGTTAATTTCATTCTCAGATTTCCCACTGAGTACTAGAATTGAGTTGCTGAAACATGGCATTTCGCTGCATGCAACCCTTCACTCCAGCCCCACAGCCACATATGGAAATGATTAGGGAGCACACTTTTGGCGAAGGTCTCTAGAAACCAGCTGCATCTGTTTTTGTTTATGTTCATGCTCTTACCCGATAATGCCATGAACACATCTGCTACTGTGTAACATAGCTGTGGTTGCATGTATGGCTAACCTTTGATCCTTTAATTACCCACTAAGTAATATGAAGAGGAAGAGCTGAAGTGCTCCATAATTTTTCTTTCTTAGCACTTTTAAATTCCAAAACACACTTGGTATGGTTCTCATGGTGTGGGATCAACAGTGGTCATTGTTGTTCATGCTTAACTGCCCTTATAAAGTCTTTTATGTCAGATACATAACACAATGTCCTTTATTTTGATTAGTGAACCTAGATCTTTTCTAAAATTTGTATTGTTACAATCTGGATGGAAAATGGATGCAACTATAATTATACTATGTCATGTATATACATAAAATAGCCCTTAATGCTGGAAAAGAAAATTAAGTTCAAATTGCATAAATATCCCTCCATGTATCATGTAGTTACTCTGAAGATTTAAATTCTTCAAAAACAGTTTGTCCCTTGCTTTAGTGAATCAATTCTCATTTATACTGTAGACTATAACTGCTGGTATTATTGTGTACAACCATGACTCTTATTCAGAACTACCTACAGACTACTATTACTATAAAACTACTAAATGTTCAAAGAGGGGTGAATAGTTCTGCAAGGCACTGTAACATGTTAGAGTAAATGTGTTGTACAGCCTGTAGTTTTTGCACTGTGAGACACTTTCCATGTGCGCAATGCATATAAGAAATAATAGCAGAAAAAAAACATAAAAGGGATTTTAAACTTAATAGCCTACACAGATAATGTAATGGCATTAAGGACCACATGAAAAGCTTTAGATATTAGTGTACTTTGTGATCCTGTAATGTTTCCTGTTCACAAGTTCATGCACCAGATGCCAATTAAAAGCAGACGGCCAGCCTGCCCGCATACAGTATTTCTCTCTTAGATATACAGTGTGTCCAATGGGAATTGGTTAAAAGGCTAGGACTGGGATGATGGCACACAATTATATTATTACAATTGAAGGTTGTTTCTAGGCACAAGAAAAAAAAGATGAATACGTGTGTTTAATATTTGGGCAACGAATGTCTGATATTGGTGTCCCTCCCTCCCGATTGATTTTTTTACTTACTTACTTACTCACTTATTTATATATCGAGCCTGCGTTAGGCCTACATTAAAACAGCATGCCCTTTCTGGGGTCTAATTGAATGCAGCCAAGCATGGAAAATTGCGCAGTAAAGGCAAATTAGCCAAGCACCCATCTGAGGTCAGATTGTTTTCGCAGCAGAATAATACACATGTGTACATCAGTAACTACTGTTTATTCTCCCAGTAGCAAAACTTAACCATAGCTCGTATATAGTAAGTAAGTAATGACAGGACAGTGACAGTATGTTAATGACAAATACAAATGAGTAAAAAAAAAAAAAAATAATAATAATAATAATAATAATAATAATAATAATAATAATAATAATAATAATACAAATGATAAGAGGAGTAGTAGTTGTAGTAGAAGTCGTAGATTTACTGTTTACAACTTCATGTCTTTTGGCTCATTTTTGAGTTTGGGTTACTGTCTTTGTAATGCGTCATGTGTTTTTCCTGTGTCCCCATGGATTTCCTCCAGGTTTTTCAGGTTTCCTCTTAAAGAAATGCCAGTAGCTTCCAATATATGTAAATAAACTGGTTATTAAAAAGTGTTCTTTATAAATAATAATATTAATACTTTTACTATTAGTAGAACTAGCAGTGTGTATTTAGCCTTTTATTCTACAATATCTATAAGGTTCTGATAAGGTTTATTAGTATAATATTAGGGAAATAATATTATAACATCAGGCGGTGACATATTGTGACAAATGCTGTTTGCCATTCAACAATTAGAATATACAGTAAAGGTTTTCGGCAGGTGTATGCTGTAAAGTAATTCGATTGTAATTTTTTTGTACTCATTTACAAAATGCAAAGTGAGCAAACAGAATAAAAATATAAATGATAAAAATAGGAATAAATGACGAGGTTATTAGAGGGACCGCGCACGTAGGACGTTTTGGAGACAAGTTGAGAGAGGTTAGATCGAGATGGTTTGGACATGTGCAGAGAAAAAAAATTTAGGTTTATGGATGCGATGAAGAAAGACATGCCGGTAGTTTGTTTGAAAGAGGCAGATGTAGAGGACGGGGGGGGGTATGGAGATGGATGATCCGCTGTGGCGACCCCTAATGGGAGCAGCCGAAAGAAGAAGACGACCCTTTGGTTTAAATTCTAACACTTGTACACTTTGTGCACTTGCACAAAGTCAGGGATTTTGTAGGCTTAGAGTCAGGTGTATGATTAAGCAATTACTTCAAGCAGGTGCAAATGTTCATCAATCATATGTAGCTTGTAACAGAGTCATTAACTAAAACAGAAACAGCTGTGTAGGAGCTTAAAACTGGTTGAGGAACAGGCAAACTCTGTAACTAATGTGAGGCTGTGGAAGACAGTTTCATGTCACAGGTCAAACACCATGGCAAGACTGAGCACAGTGACAAGAAACAAGATAATTATACTGCATCAGCAAAAGGTTTAAAGCAGACTGGGCTGTGCTGTTTAGGCTATTTTGAAGAAAAAGAAAGAGGCAGTGTTAAGGACCGTAGAGGCGGTGGTCAGTAAAGGAAACTTAAGCAGATGCTTACTTCCCTTTGACATCAGAAAATGTCCATCAATGCCATTAGCACAAAACTGGCTGAAAACAGTGGGACCCTCGTGCACCCATGCACTGTCTGGAGAAGTCTGGCCAGAAGTTGGCTTTATGGAAGAATTTCAGCCAAAAAGGCATACTGCCGACGTGGAAACAAATCAAATACAGTTTTCACAACAACATAGGAACTGTACTGATGGGTCAAAACTTTAAATATTGGCTCTTGCAGGAGGTAGTTAGTTTGCTGAATGGCTGAAGAGTATCTGCAGGCATAATTAGTGTATATAATTAGTGTCTGCAGGCAATGGTAAAGCATGGTGGAGGTTCCTTGCAAGTTTGGGGTTGCATTTCTGCAAATGGAGTTGGAGATTTGATCAGGATTAATAGTGCCCCCAATGCTAAGAAATACAGACACATACTTATTTATCATGTAATAACATCTGATTGGCCCCAAATGTATTTTGCAGCAGAAAACGATCCTAAACATACAGCCAATGTAATTAAGAAATATCTTTTTCGCAGAAAAGAACAAGCAATCCTGGAGATGATGGTTTTGCCCCCACAGAGCCCTGATCTGGAGGTTTTGAGGCAGCATACATTTATGATTAGTTGTCCAAGATGCTTGGAACAACCTATCTGCCAAGTTCCTATGGACCTAGAAGAATTTATGCTGTTTTGTTGTGGTCACACCAAATATTTATTTGATTTCAAATATATATTTATCTTTTGTTCATTTCGTTTTCATTTTAGTAACTGATTAAAAATAAACTATCAACACTTCTATTTTTGGAAGCATTTCCTGGCACACACTGGGTTTTTCTTTTACACTGAACAATTTGTACAAGCTGTGTGTCTTGTTTAACAAAATGTAGAAAATGGCGCCATCTGCCGACCAAACCATATACATTCTATTGCAAACACCAAGCCACGGTTTTCAATTTCAATTTTAAAGTTTTTTTTTTATTTTTTATCTCATCTCAAGCCTGAAGAAGAAGAAGAAAAAAACTCACTGTAATTTACATAATCATTTCCTCTTTTTTTAACGATAGTCCCTTTGTGTCTGAAGTCTTGTTTGACCTGCAGGGAGATTGTGCCTGAATTTGGTTAAGCAAATATCAAATGTGTTTGAAAATGTTTACTGACATTTATGTTCTCAAAAGATTGTATTACCATTATGTCAATGTTTAAGTAAAAACTACTTTAAAATGGAATAGAAATCCAGATCTGATGAAAAAGAAAGACGTGTACTAGTATAAATGATGTACTAGTATATTTATGGTTTTTGCAATAGTTATTTTATAGATTTTAAAATCCTTGTGTTTTTAGATATGGTATTTAAATTATTTTCCCTGTTTCCCTGTTGTTGTCATTTGTAAATTTGTCGTTTGGAAGTTGGGTTAATGTCTATTTAGTTAATAGTAGTCACCTACAATTAATATGCAAACACCATAAACACCATAAAGTCTGTAAACACATTTCTTTATTCCTATATCTGGTTCTTCCCCAAACAGTGTGCACAAAGTTGAAAGTACACAAGTGTATAGAAAGTATTTGTACATTGATTCATTACAATTTCCCTTCAGCAACATAAAGAAGCTCAAAGCAATGCCTCTGTGCACAAAAGGAGATGTATAACGACATGGTTTACCAATGCTGACATAAAAGAACGCAAAAGTCCTAAAAGTCTAAATGAACACTTTTTTAAATTAACTTGAACACTGACTGCACCAAAAACCTCCTCATGCAAAATCAGCTTCTGACCTAATTAATACCCCTGTGGCTGAATGTTTAGAAATCCTCACAGCCTTTAAAGAAGAGTGGAGCTTATTGTAACATCAAAAAGGGAATACATCTGAATAAGATGTTCAACAAGCATATATGAATGTTACCATCAGAATTCAAACTACTTGCCATATAGTTTATATATTTATATGAAATCATTTGGTCCTTATTTTTATTTCAATTTTTTATTCCTGGTAGCATTGTATAATCATACTGGATAAAGATAAAATGCTCTGCTTTCTGAGTGCAAGCCATGTAAAATAAAAACATTAGAACATAGTTAACTTTTTTTTTTTTTTACTTACTTGACCTTAAAAAGAACTACATGGAAAAGTAAATATAGTAAGGGCATACAAACAAGACATTTACTTCAGCTGAAAAAAAACACTAACAAACCTTAAATAAAAAAAATTAAAAAAAAGCTTTAGCAACTAGAATAGACTACATTTCAGATTGTGGTATACAGTTTTTGATGTGTGCATTTATTATTCAAATACACTTTGGAGAATTCTTTACTTTGATCTTTCAGTACTTCCTTTTTTTAAGGCATACAACAATAGTACATATTATGTGGTATACAGTTTTCACATCTAAGTTGTAGTTATAAAAAGTTAAAAGGCTATATGTTTATATCAAGCCTCTAGGCATTACAAGGAACGACACTGCAGAATCCTGTTTTCTGTCAACAGTCAGACACTGCACTTATTTACATCAAGTAAATATATAATATATTATGAGTGTTCAGTGGTGACAGGTATCAGAGTTGCTGTTTTGTCTTGTCTTTGGCTGATTTTCATTTTTTGGTAACACAGTGGCACAGCGGGTTTGTTGATTTCTCACAGCTCCAGGGTTCAATATTATGATTAGCATATTCTCCATATGATTGAAGGGATTTTTCTCTGAGAAAAAATTGTTGGTAGGTAAATTAGCTACTCTTAATCTGTGTAATGGTGAAGTGAAAGTATGAAGCAAGTATATTATCTTCTTTACTACACCTTCAAGACCTATGTGATACTGTAACAGTCTCTGGATTCACAAATGTACTGTCATGTGTTGTGTGAATAATTGTGGTCTTATTTAGGTCTGCTGAATGCACTATAATATCAGACTGTGGGGAGGACTGTGATGGTTGAGTGACTCCAATTAGTTGCAGGGGTGTCAGGGATGCAGGTGGAGTGTTTAAAGTGATGTCTGGGACAGTATTTGAAATAATATTAGTACTGGTGTTTTCAAAATACGTCACAGGGTTCCACTTGGTTTCAGCTTCAGAAGGAAATTTAGTGAAAAGTACAGCTGGGTTAATCTTACTATTTGTGTTTGACCTTACAGTGTTATCTGTGGTGGACCGAGATGGTACTGTTGACATTTCTCTGACATTAGTCAAGTCCATGAATTGCTCAGGGTGAGTTCTAAATGAAGGATTTGGTAAACTAATCAGTGTTGTATCTGAATCCATGCTAACAGATGTTAAAAGATTCCCAAGATTCCAATGGATGTCAGGATTTATATGATCAGTGCTGGTATCAGTCTTGGATGAGGTAGTTCTGTAAACATAATGTGTATCAATGTCTAATGAACCAGTACTCAATGGAAATCCTGATGCCACCCCAGGCATCAAGCTAGTATCCTGAAAAACATTGCTAGTCTTGCTAAATCCTTTCTCAGTTCCAGATGATGCCCAGGACTCAGTGTGGGAAGAAAGCATTTGCACTTCTGTGACTGAATTGAGGAGTGTGAGGTTTAGAGGAGTAATTGCCACAGGAGACTTAGGAGTTATTGATGGATGAGGCTTTTCTGAAGAAATGTGATCATCTGAAACAAACACAAATTGTCAAAGTCCGATGTATGGTGTCTACTTCTGACTAGAAAACCACATCCATGTTTTTTGGGTGGTTACCAGATCATAAATAGCTAAGTTGAAACAATAGCAAACGCTTCCACGATTAAAACAAGTACATGTCAGGATTTTAAATAGTAATTGCTTAGCTCCTTTATTTTTACATTAAAGGAAAGCTTCACCCTGAAACACATTAAATATATATTTATAAAAAAATATTGGTAATGTGTTTAATGATTCGTGTGGTATTCCGTGGATGTTACTGTATTATTGTTATTCCTTGTGAGGGGTTAGTGATGTCTGCCTCCCTGATTTCTGGTACAGTTAGAGTGTCATTTAATAGTTGATATAAAGGCTAACAGATTTTTCTAGCATTTTCTAAACATTTTCCAGCATTATTTAATGTCTTATTTACATTCACATCAGCTAAAATCAAAGATCCAAAATGCACTGCAGCTATCTGGCACCATTGCAGCAGACGTGTCTCTGTTAGTTAGCAATTCCACCAGATGTGCATAATGATGATGCTGACTGTATTATTAACATGGAGGTTGAATCCTTGGAAGCCAATCAGTTTTTACAGTGTATGGGAGAAGAAGGGTTCCCAAAGCTCCTGCATTGCTTACTACTGCATACTCAAATGCCATTGTGAGCAATGAAGGAAACAGTAAAAATAGGCCAACATATTAATGAATTATTAAACTTAAAATTTCATTACAATTAAGGATTATGTGTTTGTGTTCTTAATACTGGGAAGCAAGTAGGGTTTAAGGTTGATTTTTCCTTTAATTGCATGATAAATACTATAGCTTAGACATTTTTGGATGTTATTTAGATATTTATACAGTATGTAAAGATGGTGAATCTGTCTATTAAAAATGGTTCATTATCTTGCAATATTGCCATATTTATGTCTCAACATGAACATACAAAACTTTTACACATTCATAGCTTTCATTAGACAAACCTTAGGGGAAAAAATGATTGTTCCATTTACTAACTTGAGCATGGTGAAGTGTTCTCCATCGTCCAGAGCATCCTGTTATTTGTCTCTTTAAAAGTAAGCACAACATCTATTCTGAAGAATGACTGTTGGAGATTCTCACCATCCTTGCCGACGCATGTCTGCGGTTCAAAAAAGAAAATACGATGCTTATAAAATGCACAAAATGATAATGTGATAATAAAACTATATACAATATATAATTAAGGAAAGCAAGTTAATTCACCTTTGTCTTTTGAATGAGCGCAGTGGGAATGATAAGCTTTACAAAGCTGGTGGTCTCAGACCAGGTAAATGTGTTTGTCTGGTTTATAGACACACTTGTTACTGACAGGGTCTCATTATCACAGCCTCCTCTCTTAGTCAATCCCATGTGACGTTTGTAAATGTGCAGTACTGTGTCCTCAAATGAGGGCTGAATCACTGAACCATCAAATACAGAAACATCCGGAAATCAACATGTTATGCAGACACAGAAACAAAAATATATAAAAATGAATAATGACAAATATAAGTAATGATATGATCAGTACACACTGTTTGGGCAAGTGGCTTCCATGCTATAGGCGTACTGCCCACTGACCAACTTAAGAGGTAAGAACAGGCCCTCAGTTTGTAGAACCTAAACAATAAAAATCACAGTGTTTACTTCAATGTTTACTTAAGAATACTCCAACACTATAGACATAAACCACAGAATGAGTGACAAGCTTTATAAATTCATAATACTTACAACATACAAGCTATTTCATATATCCTAATGGCCACAAGATGGCAGAAAAGAAAATATTTTCTTCTTCTTCTTTCGGCTTCTCCCATTAGGGGTCGCCACAGTGGATCATCCGTCTCCATATCCCCCTGTCCTCTACATCTGCCTCTTTTAAATCAACTACCTGCATGTTTTCCCTCACCACATCCATAAACCTCCTCCTTGGTCTTTCTCTTTTCCTCCTTCCTGATGGCTCCATCCACAGCATTCTCCTATCGATTTACCCCATGTCCCTCCTCTGCACATGTCCAAACCATCTCAATCTCACCTCCCTCACCTTGTCTCCAAAACGTCCTACATGTGCTGTCCCTCTAATAAAACTCGTTTCTAACCCTGTCCATCCTCGTCACTCCCAACGAAAACCTCAACATCTTCAGCTCTGCTACCTCCAGCTCCACCTCCTGTCTTTTAGTTAATGCCAATGTCTCTAATCCATACAACATCACAGGTCTCACACCACAGTCCTATAAACTTTCCCTTTCACTCCTGCAGATACCCTTCTATCACAAATCACTCCTGCCACTCTTCTCCACCCACTCCACCCTTCAGTCCTGCCACTCTTCACTTCTCTAACTCACTCTCCATTACTTTGCACTGTTGATCCCAGGTACCTGAACTCCTTCACCTTCTCCACCTTTTATCCCTGCAACCGCACCACTCCACTGCCCTCCCTCTCATTCACACACATGTAGTCTGTCTTACTCCCACTGACTTTCATTCCCCTTCTCTCCAGCACATACCTCCACCTCTCCAGCCTCTTCTCAACCTGCTACCTACTCTCACCACAAATCACAATATCATCCGCAAACATCATAGTCCATGGAGACTACTGTCTGACCTCGTCTGTCAACCTGTCCATCACCACTGCAAACAGGAAAGGGCTCAGAGCCGATCCTTGATGCGGTCCAACCTCCACCTTGAACCAGTCTGTCGTTCCTACTGCACACTTCACTGCTGTCACACTGTCCTCATACATGTCCTGCACCACCCCTTACATACCTTTCTGACACACCCGACTTACTCATACAATACCACAACTTCTCTCTCGGCACCCTGTCTTACGCTTTCTCTAAATCCACAAAAACACAATGCATCTCCTTCCGACCTTCTCTATACTTCTTCATCAACAGAAAGGAAAATATATTTCAAGTTAGAATTAAAGAGATAAACAGATAACAGAATAGATAATTTAATCCTAAATTTTCTATTAGTACTGTCATGTATTTTTTGTCATGTAACTCACAGCAGTCACAGTAACTTTTCTGTGGCAATGATGTTATTTACACTGTAACATATGTATACATACACATATATTATATATGTATATTGCAGAGCCTCTTCTTCTCTAGGTGCATGTGTAAATGGCTCTAAACATGTGACCAATGTGATGCATTCTGAGAGCTTTTCATTGGTTAAAAAAGTGCCAAAATATAGAGAAAGCACAATTACACATTATCTCACCTGCACAGGACTGAGAACTGTACTCCTCCTGCCTTGAACAGTAATAAGTGGTTTATGAATGTCAACATTTACTTGAATAAGACTTGCATCTTCCAGTGCCACAACAAGACTCCCTCTCAAAGCAAGAGACCATCTGAGCTAAAAGAAATAAAACATATTTTAGTTTGTTTTCTACGTTTACCAACACTTAATTTACAGAGCGGTTAAATTCTTGATTCTGATCAGTAAGAACGTATACAGGGTATACACTCATATAGCATACAAAGTTAACTTCTGTACAGTTGTACATACAATGTACATATTGCATATTGTAAATTATATACCCCTCATTCTCTACACATATTGTGCATATGTGTATCTATATATACCTTACATACTGTAGAGCCTGCTTAATATATCACATATACGTATATATATATATATATATATATATATATATATATATATATATATATATATATATATTAGATGCTTAAATGCCTAACTGCATTTCATTGCTGTGTACCTGTACTATACAATGACAATAAAGTTCTCACTCTCACTCTTTCACTCTTTCACTCTCTCACTCTCTCTCAGAGCACAATCCCCATAGTCAGGTAAACCTGTGCCTGTAATTTGTTTATCAATTAGTGTGGTGCAAATGATCAGAAAAGTTTCAGACATATTTTGGAATATGACGAGATGCTTTTTTTTTTTGTATTATTAAACATGTTAAAATAAAATATGTTGTAACTTTTATAAAGGAAGTAATAATGGGAACTTGTTTTGAGGATGTTCTTCAACATTAAATGTAACTATAAATCAATAATATCTTTTTTTTAAAGTTATCATTGGCAATTTGCTGTAAATAGCGACATTTCGATCTTCATGATGAGTCCAAATAAATCACCTAAAATATTTTTTATTTATCACCAAATTCCAGGTTTTTTACTGAATACATCAGACACATTTTAATCAAACATGCAAACCAATAAGCCAGTATTACCTCATTGTTCCAGCTGTCTACTGGGATCTGTCTGGTAACCTTTGGATATAAAATAATGCAAATGTTTAAAAAGGAACAATCACATGCTGTTTTGTTCTTAGATTTACAAAGCAGTTTTTTAAAGGCTCTACCTGGATGAAATCAGAGTCACACTGAATATGTTCTGTGTTGGGTGGTGCTGGAACTACAGGACATTTCATTACATAATTATGTGTCCTGCCTCCAAAGCGGCTTATTCTCTTCATCAAGTTCAGTACAATTACATAATAGCCATGCTATAAAAAAGCACATTGAAAGTTTGTAATTAAACAATAATGTAGTGAGGAATGTTATACTTGTCACTGGCCCAAACTATGACTATAAAACTCTGTGTGCTATAGTAATAAAATGGTTCAGAATTAAAATGGGGTTTACCTCTTGTTGCACAAAGCACCCATTGTACATCACTCTGAAGATGTAGTTTCTGTCAGGATCTTTATGCAGGCTAAAGCCACATGCTGACAGCTGCTGGTTTAATATCTCCAAAGATCTAAGGGTAACTAAAAAAAGGCGTATTTAATGAAATACTCTATTGTCAATTGCAACCATTATATTAAACCTTTTGCCAGTGAATCTGATAAGCTCTTATATTTTGTAATGCAATAACTATATCTCCAATAAGATTTTCCAATCGCATTTTTGGTCTCCCTGTTTCCTGCAGAAAGTTTTTTCCTGTTCTGTTCTTAATGTAACAATTGCATTATTCTGATAGAGAAATGAGAAAGATGCATATTTGGGGACTATCCAGTTCTTGCCACTCACATTTAGTCCATATTTGATATAATAATAACCTCCACTCTCCTGGGAACATGGTTCACTAGATTTTGGAGTTTGATTGTGGAGATTTGTGTTCATTCAGACACAAGGGTTTTAGAACATTTGGGTACTGATGTAGGGTGAGGAGGCCTGGGGTACAGTCAGTATTTCATTTCATCGAAAATGTCTTAAATAGTGTTGAAATTAATAATCTGTAGCAGACCAAGCTCAAGATGTTCCACTCCAACCCATATAAATCATATCTTCATGCAGCTGGCTTTGGGCACAGGTGCATCATCATGCTGGAACAGGTTTGGGACTTCTAGTTCAAGTGAAGGAAAAATGTATTGCTTCTGCACCTAAAAACATCATTTACAATTGTGTGCATTCAACGTTGCGGTAACAGTACCACATACGGCTGGAAAATTTAGGTGTCCAAGTACTTTTTTTGGTCTAAAGTCTCTTCAAGATAATGAATTTTAATTTTACAACAGTAAAATTTATGGAATTTTTTTTAAACACACTGGAATTAAAAAGAGCATGCATTAGACATAACGTATTAACAAGAAACATATATTTTTCTTCTGTTCTTTTCCTTAGAATTGGTTTTAATATATATATTTTTGGTCTAATTATCATGTGTGTGTGTGTGTGTGTGTGTGTGTGTGTGTGTGTGTGTGTGTGTGTGTGTGTGTGTGTGTGTGTGTGTGTGTGTGTGTGTGTGTGTGTGTGTGTGTGTGTGTGTGAGAATAAAAACAGTAAAAATATTTTCCTTTAAAAAGAGAAACTTGGTACTGCCAGCTGTTGTTAGCTGGGTAAATATTATTGTGGAGTTTATTTTCATATTCTAATATGACTGTGTTGTATAGATTACAACTGACATACAACTGGATTTTTTTTTCACTATGCCACTTTTATAAGAAATATTAAAACAACCAAAAACGTGCTTTGGGCAGTAAAATAGTTATGGTTATATAAAACTTATTGAAGAATATTTCATGTTTCATCTCATCTGGTTGTGGTGACATCCTATATCTATATCTATATCTATATATATATATATATATATATATATATATATATATATATATATATATATATATATATATATATATATCCCACCTTGAATCCTCAACATTGCTGAAAGCCAAAGTCTCAACCCTTCAGTTCTCAGTCTGTGGATCCATAATTCCATATATTCAGAGAAGCACTCCACATCTCCCTCTAAACCATTGCATTAAAAAGAAAAAAAGAAAGTATACTTCATAATGTACCATGCTTGTGAATGGTACAACACTTTTTCTCTGCATTGTCAAGTATCTCACTGTATCTGGTTACAACAACTAAACAAAAAAAACAACAACAACAATAACACCCACTGTAACATCAAGCAATACTTTAAATGGATCCAGTCTAAATGGAAAGTATTATATTTCATGGTACTAAACACACTTTAGTAAGAATTACCTATGAATTCTGCAGATGGATTTCCCATCCAGTCTCTGTTTCGCATGTGCATAACACCACCATATGCCACAGGAAAAACAAAATACCTGCATGGCAGAGAGACAGAAGTAACCTTTTCAACACAATCCTGTAGGTCTATAGTTTACCATATCAGTACTACATTAATTTGTTCAGTGTATGTTTTTGTAGGAAATTGCAATAAAACTGCATACTTACAAGAAAAAGATTAACTTCCTGAGGTGCATTGTTGCAACAGCTGACATGTCTGATACTGCTAGTAGAAAATCCAGGGCTTATAAACTGAAGCATCACCTGTGTTTGCTGACTAAAAATCACAACTCGGTGCAAGGTGCATCATAAAACATCACAGGTTGAGGTACAAAGTGGTTAGGTAGAAAGTAAGGACAGTGGGTGGTGTGGTTTGTTACCTTGGAGGATTTTAACATCCATACACATGTGCACCATTAACTTTAGATTTAAATACACTTTTTATTATCAAAATCAAGTTTCAGAAAGATGGCAGCCAACATCTCAATTATTAAACTAAATATACCATGCTGTTGACCAGATAAAAAAATTATATACAGTTCTAAAAAGGATTTGAAAGGTAAATATTTAAGCATGATCTTGGAGTCAGTAATGGCTCCAAGTACTGACAAATGATAGCATATGCAAGAAATGGCAATCTATATGAATAATGGCAAATGTACAACAGGTTTTTTTTAATGGTTAAATTGGATTGGTCAGTAAGTGCTCATTAATTTTCTATAAAAGCAGCTCTTACGACAGTGCTGGCTGCAATTATATTAATGCAAAGTTATTGTAATAGCTTATTTAAAGGTACTTGTATGGAAGACACATCAAAAATCTAATATTCTAAATTTAATAACAAATGTTTTTAAAATGCTTGATAACAAAGAAATATGGTATTGTATAAATGTTGGTATAGTAAAACTTTCTAAAAGGAGATATAATGAAGGAGTCTACAGTATAAGTACTTTGTAACAGTAAGCTTCAGGTTTTCAGGAGTTTCATACCAAATCATTTTGCTGATTATCTGTATTGTTTCTGCCGTTGATTATTTTTTTGACAATCAGCACACACTTTTGTGTGTTTTTATTTACTTATAAATGTACTCATCAGCTTTAAGTTCAAGATTAAAAATTTTTTTTTATTGTTTGTAAAGTTTGCAACCACAAAATCTGTTTATGAACTTTCAGAAATATAAAACATTGTGTATATTTTCTGCTTCAAAAGACTTTTGTAATATAAATAATTACGTTTTATTTGTATAGTGCTTTTAACAATGGACATTTTCTCAAAGCAGCTTTACAGAGATAAAGAGGTTATAAAATTTGAAGTTATATGTTATTGCCTATAAGTTTATCCATAATGAGCAAGCCAGTGTAAAGCAAAACCTCCATGAAATGGTATGAGGAGGAAACTTTAAGAGGAACCAGACTCAAAGGAATCCATCGTCGTCCGGGTGGCACCAAATTTCTTTAATTATAGTTTTATCAGTGTTCATGTGTGCTGTTCAGTGAACTGTTTACTGATGGGCAGTGTTGGGCAGTAACGCCTTACTGTAACAAAGTTACTTTGGACAGTAACTAATACTGTAACACGTTACTATTTTAAATAAAGTAACTCCGTTACCGTGTGGTGCGTTACCCGTTACTTTTTTAAATGAATGAATTTTAGCTGAAGTGTAGCCTACAATCTAACCTGTTTACAGCAGCGACGCATTGTAGGATTGGTGGATGAACCACTGTTTATTTAGGTCTGTGCGGCAGTAATGGCGAGAGCAAGACGAGTTTCTCAAAGTGGAAATATGCTCATTATTTCACTTTAGTTGAGCATAAAGACAAAAACTGTTTAGTCAAATCTAAGCTGTGTCTTTCTGGTTTGAAGTTCGTTTCTACTGCGATAGCAGCACCTCCAGAAACTTCATGCCTTGTTAAAGCTAGTAGCTAGACGCTAACCCGGTGTTCTGTTCTACATTGTTTCATACTTAAGCTGTGAGTGGAAAATTTTAAAGAGCTCAACACAACAGCTTTTATGATGCAGAAGCCACTTTAGTTTTTTATTCTGAATATATAATTCAGCTTGTTTTGTTATTTATTTCGGAAATCCTTGTGATATATTCAGTTTGTGCTGGTCTGACTTAAATAAAATAGTGTTTAAAAATTACTTTGTGTTTAAGTCAGTTTTGTGTTTTATAGACCATAACGCATAAAAGGGCATTAATGGGAACAATAAAAAATGTTCTTTCAAAAAGTAACTTAAAAGTTACTTTCAACAGTAATGCATTACTTTTTGGTGTAAGTAATCAGCAAAGTAACTGAGTTACTTTTTGAATGAAGTAACGAGTAACTGTAACTAGTTACTATTTTTTAGTAACGAGCACAACACTGCTGACGGGCACCTAAATGCAGAACTGTTCAAGTAAATTGCAGTCCTAAGCAATTGTAGCAGACTGTTTATATTAATTACAATCCAAATCCATCCTCATAGTTCTTGAGTTGCTCAGTAATTTCGTGTATCATTAGGCTATTCGCATGAAAACATCTTCAGCTGCTCAGAGGGGCCTCCAATTGAAGAAACCTCCATCCAGAGGTGGGGCATCAAGTCTGAATCAGGCCCATGGTCTCTGGTTTCACATGAGCATGGGGGGAGAGAGAAAATGAAAGTAGAGGGGCAACAGGAAGAGATCAACATGGATTATTAACCATCCTTATTGTTAAATGAAGATTAAAGACACTGTGATTAAGGTGCAAGTAAAGAAAACCCAAGTCGGCACCAACATTATCAATCATTACCGCCATTACTGATCCCTGACAGCAAGTTTGTTTATCCGCGCTTAAATGTGATAGGACTAGAGAATTTTTAGCAATTCGTACAATAACGGGTAAGCTTAAAACTCTCGTTTAAAAAGTTTAACATAACTCCTAAAACGTAACACTTAACACGCATTCATTTAATAAATAATACATTAGAGATTGAGCGTAATCCTTTTATAGACTGAAAAAACGCAAGTCTGATGCAAATTGATGTTTACAAATTTTAACGCCCACCCCTGATATCTGGGCTGGAATGGTTTCGTCCAAAAGATGACGCACTTTCTTCGCCGAGTCCGCTCAAGCGGCCATTTTGATAGAAGTTTGGGGTAAGAAAAATAGACCCGGGGCTTTGTTTTTAGTTGTATGTAAAATTACATTTCTCCGGGAAACGGAATTCTGCAGTGCAGAATCTTTATTTAATGAACTGTCGTTTTTGGGCTGTAGCGCCCTTAACAATTAGACGAGAAACCGAAGAGCGCTAGAAACCCCTTCGCTATCATTCATTTCGCGAGCTCGAGGCCCTCTTTCATCCTTCATGGACGAGAGCTACCAGAGACGGTTTATATGGGAGTTTTAGCGTTAACTCGTTTGTCTGATATTTGTATTATTAGCCGTGTGAATAATAATTTAGCTGTAAATATTATTTGATTATAATTCGAGGTTCAGTAGACACGGTGTTCGCGTCGTCCTGCCTTAGAGCTAGCCAGGCTAGCAACCTTAATTATTGAACGTGCTGGCTAAAGCATTAGCTAGCTAGCACAAAGCGCCCACATATTTGCAACGTCTAGTACTAGCTAGCAACCACCCCGATTTCAGTTATGGAGACGTGTTATATCCGTGTGGCTGAGGATGAAAACGAGGAGCCGATGGAGATCCCATCAGAGGAGGACGGGACGGTGCTGCTGTCCAGCGTGGCGGCGCAGTTTCCGGGCGCGTGCGGCCTGCGCTACCGAAACCCGGTGTCTCAGTGCATGCGGGGTGTGCGCATAGTCGAGGGCGTGCTGCATGCACCGGAGTCCGACTGGGGCAATCTGGTCTACGTTGTCAACTATCCAAAAGGTAATCTGCAAAAAGAGTAAGGAAACAAAACACGTGTGCATGTATGGCCAGTCTGGGTGCACGTGCAGCCGAGTTGCATTCATCCACTCATTGTTCTTTCACTCCTGTCTGCACAACAGGTCCTGATCCTGGGGTCCCGTTTGTCTAAGAAATTGTATTGTTAACACTTTTAGCCCTTACACACCACGTACAGAAAGGTTGTTGATTAGCAGATTGAACTAACCACGTGTGTTGGAACAAGGAAAATACACACACGTATGTGCAGAACAGGATTGGAAATCTGTGCTCTCTACAGGTTTCCAATATAGGTGCACTTTACAGAATACCGATCAGTCTATATTGCAATGAATTCACAATCAAGTCTTTTTCCTTCTACACCATCCAGTGTTAGACTCCTCTCTAGGGCCAACGTTGACCATTAATGGGGAAAAAAATCTTCCCATTGGTTGTCGTTTGGCACAGCAGTAGTACCAGGATTTTGTTTTATTGCTGACCACTAGGGGCGCTCCAGTTTGAGATTTCCACAGTATAATCTAAAACAAAAAAACCTTTTCACTGTGTTTTTATGGCCATAAAAAAAAAAACCACATCCTGGTAAGAAATGAGAGCAAAGGTTCAAACAAAAATGTTGAACTAAGTCTAAACTTTCTTGGAAAGACTTCATGGAACGTCTAGCAGTTTGTAACCTTAACTGTTTTAATTGTTTTTTCTGCTGTGGCCATGTATTTTCTAAGAATGGGCTATCATTCAAATATCATCTGCTAAGCTGATGTCCTATTGTGATTATTTTTTTTTTTTATACATGCACAGGGTAGAATGGTGAAGTGAACCAATATAGATATTTTATTCTAATTAGCTACACCTATATTGTAAGTGTAAGTTTGTCTGCTAACCAGCATTTGTTTGAAATCGTTAAATTGAATACACAACCTGGCAAAAACGGTGTAGTCTTGCATTGTCAATGTAACTTGGCTCTGGTTCATTTTATTTTATTTTTTAAGATAATAAAAGAAAGATGGATGAAATGGATGCTGCTTCTGCTGTGAAAATTAAGAGGGGCATTCAGAAGACTTCAGACTTGATTGTTCTTGGGTTACCATGGAAAACATCTGAGCAGGACCTGAAAGACTATTTCAGCACATTTGGAGAGGTGATAATGGTACAGGTTAGTTAAAAAAAAAAAAGGCTACAAGTTGGAGCAAACCATGTTTTTACTTAGCCTCAAAGCACTTGCACATGCTTTCTCTGATTAAAAATGCACAATTCAGCTCATTAAATGAACTAGAAGCTCTTCTTGTGTTATTTCGGATGTGTTGTATTACAGAAAACACCAAATAATGTGGGCATTTGACTTTTCAGCACTTTAATGTACTGAGTGTAGTGTTTTTCTTTGGCAGGTTAAGAGAGATGCCAAAACAGGAAATTCCAAAGGATTTGGCTTTGTAAGGTTTACAGATTATGAGACACAGATAAAAGTGATGTCCCAGCGGCATATGATTGATGGGAGATGGTGTGACTGCAAGCTCCCCAACTCAAAGGTACAACTTCTGTGTAATCATTTCGTTAAATATTTATACTAAACAGAACACAAGTCACATGACCTGTACAGTATAAGGTAACCATAGATGTGGAAGTATTTTTCTTCTGTTATTGTCCAAAGCATTGTGATTATAATTTTATGCTCCTGTGATCATGACTGTGACTGTTTTGTTATCAATTTAGTATTTCATGGAACAGGCTGGGCTAGATGAGCCTATGCGTAGTAGGAAAGTGTTTGTGGGCCGTTGTACTGAGGACATGACTGCCGATGACCTCAGGCAGTTCTTTATGCAGTACGGAGAAGTGACCGATGTCTTCATTCCTAAGCCTTTCCGAGCTTTCGCCTTTGTCACGTTTGCTGATGACCAGGTTAGTTTACTAAAGTGTGAGTGGAATTGTATCCACTGTTAGCTTAGCTGACGCTTATATTAAAAAAAAAAAAAAAAAAAAAAAAACCCGCACGTAACGCTTCTTTTTCTCTCTAGGTTGCCCAGTCTCTGTGTGGTGAGGACTTGATCATCAAGGGAACCAGCGTACACATCTCTAACGCAGAGCCTAAGCACAATAATAGTAGGCACATGTTGGATCGTGCTCGTTTTGGGGGGTTTGGGCAGGGTTTTGGTGGTAGTCGCAGTCATAACAGCAATGTGAATTTTGGTGCTCTTAGCTTAAATCCAGCCATGATGGCAGCAGCTCAGGCAGCTCTCCAGAGCAGCTGGGGAATGATGGGAATGCTGGCCAATCAGCAGAGTCAGACAGCTGCCTCTGGCACTACTGCGGCCGGCCCAGCAGCAGGTAGCAGAGATCAGGGTCAGGGCTATAGTGCGGCCGGCAGCAATTATAATGCCACCAGCACAGCTAGTCTTGGCTGGGGTGCCAATAACGCGGCCTCCAGCGGTGGCTTTAGCTCTGGTTTTGGCTCCGGTATGGAGACCAAGTCTAGTTGGGGAATGTAGCGAGTTACTTTGTTTTAGTTTTGTTTTTTTCTGCCGTGTCCTTATTTCTTAATTAGGTAAGTACTTTAAGATGAGCGTTTGCAGGCAGATCTTATTTTTTCTGTATTTAGAATATATTTAATTCTGAGTTTTGTTTAAATTGTTATATGAAAAACACTTTATACAATTGATTGAGTTAAGTCAAAAGAGTGATATGAACACTAAAGAAAAAAACATTTGGTTTCATTGATTATTTGGTAAAAACCTGATAGTTCACTGCATTTCAGTGTTTATAAACTGTACTTAGAAATGCTTTGTTGTGAATCTCATTTGAATTGTGTTGTGTGGAGTTGTTTGCATTTTTTGTTTAGAGTTTCTGGTCAAGCCTTCATAAATCTCTTCTACAGTTCACCACCTCTTTTCCCATTTCCCTGGAAGAAGCGCTTCGTTGGCCGCAATGTTCGAGCGAGCTCAGTATCAGTACCCTTCTTCCCATGTGTAAATGCTTTGCCATCAAAGAACACAGCTTCACTCTTCATTTACTGTGTTAGACGGTGGGTGTTGTCTTTTTCTCCCCTTTTCATGGATAAATCTGTCCAATATGTATCGCTTTGAGAGCGAGTGAGATGGTGATGGATTGTTGGTGGGCCAAGAGTGAGAGACTGAATGAGCGAACAGACTGAGAGAGAGCGAACGTGAACGCAAGTGTGAAAAGAGCTGTTTGTGCGATTTATAAAAAAAAAAAAAAAGACAAGATGACTGCCAGATGTGAGAAGAACCTGTGTGAGCGAGTGTGAACAGCAGCAGCATGTTTTCTGTCACATCATCAGATGGACATTCATTTATTCCTTTTCCTCTTTTGATCTATCTCCTTTTCTTCCTTTTTCTCATATAATCAAGCTAATATAGTTACAGGAAAATATATATGTATGTATCGGAATGTCTAGCAATCTAAGTATTTGTGTATTATTCGTTGTGAATGCTTGTATGGTGTGTGTGTGTGTGTGTGTGTGTGTGTGTGTGTGTGTGTGTGTGTGTGTGTTCTATCTCCTTCCTGTTACTGACCTCCAAGCGTGAAAATGTGGTGGTGTCTGGGAGAAAGCACTGGTGTGTGGGGGTGTGTGCCGGTGAGCATGAGCTCTGAGTGTCTAGAGGGGTGATGTGGCGGTGAAAGTTGAAGAATCCCTTAAAAAAAAAAAAAAAAAAAGAAAGAAAAAGGTTGCATTTGTTGAAGTGCTTTGAATGCCATCTTATGTTTTGTGAATCAAAGGGAACTCTCAAATAAAACTAATTTGACTAGGTATTTGACAGTGGCTTATTTTTGATTGCTACAAAAAATTAATTGAATTGCAAAAACTTATTTAATTCGCATGTATAGGGACCTTGGACTCCGCTGGCCCAGGTTTACATCAGATCCCAGAGTGAAGTGAGTTTTGGGGAAGCTGAAGACTGGAGTTGGTGTAGTGTTGGCGGCTCCAACACAATCCAACTGTGGAGAAGCTGCTGATTGCCTTAGACCTGAAAAGGGACTTCTTCACTTCACTGTAACAGGATCCCTGGAATATCATTTGAAATTTAAATGGACTATATAACAAATTGGCTGGAGCATATAGCAAAAGAAACCCAATTGAAAATAAAGGGTAAAGAATATTGTCTTGGAGCAATGTCTGAGCCCCTCAGTCCCGTTTCAAGTGACACATGATTTCTTTTTTTTTTCCTTTTCTTTTTGTAAGTAACTCATTGTTAATTGTGCTATTAGGTTTTTGTTCTATATTTTGTTTGTATAAAGTTGTCACCAATAGCAGGTTCATCAGTTGTCTTTTTTTTTTTTTTTTTTTTTAAAGTGGTTTGATCTTTCCAAACGTGGGGAAGGTACTTCCTCCCCCTCTTCCTCAGAACAACGGCCTGCAAGTTTTCTTGATTGTCACGAATTAGCTGTAAAGATCTTGGAGAGTATGTGAAATGTTTGGACTGTAATGGGGATAAGGCAGTAAATGATGTAAATTTCTGGTAATTTTCAATAAACCAACTCATACAAATCTTTAATACTGTATTTTAATATTCTATCCATTTTTTTTTTGTTTTATTAGTTATTTACGGTGTAAAATAAATCAAGTTTTGCAAGCAAATGTTTTACCTATATAGCTTTTGTTTGTTTTTTTAGTATAGGGAACTTTATGAAGTGACACTGAATTTGATGCAGTGATGTGCTTATGATTAAGTGTTAATTGTCCAAATAAATGTTATTTAGGATGAAATTGGATCTTTGTTAGTATGAGATTGGTTGAAAAATGCCTATTTACACACACACACTTTCCACTGAAGTCTGCTCTGTGGGGATAACTTATTTTATTTATTTTTCATTATTTTAGTGATTCATATGTATGTTTTCAGATTAGAAAAATGGGCGAATAGCTGATGCATGTGGTTTGAAATATTGTATTACAATTCCACTGTTTTGAAACCCTTTTTTTTTTTCCGTTTAAGAAACTTTAAGTGGGTGTGTGCTTCTTTATTAGTATTCCTTAAATCAATCTGCTTCCTGTAGAGACCTCAACCGTATATTCTTTATTTAAGGTGTCATTCGCGGTCATCAAGAACCACAAAACCCGACACATTTGCCAATTTTTTTTTTATTAGTATTTAGACCTGTTGGTATTCAGTTGTTTATTAGTTAAGTAACATATATGGCATAGGGCTCATTTATCATCCCTTATATACTGTACATGCAAGTTTAACATGAGAAAGTCTTCCAGAAGAAGTTCTTGCACTGTGGTTTCTCTTGTGCAGGTGGCAGACTTAAAGCAGCTCTCTCACTCAGTTTACTCAGCTGCTCAGGGTCCATGCTTTCCAGGTCCTTGATGGTCATGTTTAATTCAGCGAGGCCGGCCAAAAACTTGGTCATGAAGTCCATCTGCTCTTTCGTCAGCACCTAGGTGAGAGATTTGCTGAATTACAAGAGATTGACTATATAACAAGTAATAAATTGGGATTTCAATTATCCAGGTCATTTTTAACATTTACAAGTAATACATAAGTTTATCCTCTAGTAACGATTGTGTTAATGGTCCTGGTGGCTTTGGAGCATGTCCTGGCAACATCTGGAACCCCTTCCCAGATAAGTGGTAGCTAAGTGGTTAAAATGGTGAGATTTAATGCACCAGCAAGCTGACACACCTGGGCCCTTAAGTAAGGCCCTTAAGTTCTCGGTTGTAAAAATGAGAATTGTAATGCCATAAATGTAGATAAGACACAATGCATACACATTTACACCTAGAGGCAATTTAGTGTAGCCATTAGGAGTGGAGGTCACACGTACACAAGTGTAACCTAAATACATTATTGACTCATGGATGCTGAAGTAGTACAGAGTAGGACATGTTATAGTATGAGTGGAAACTTTAATTTTAAAAGCTACTTTAATAAATAAAAAATTAAAGAATACAGATTAAGTGCATACTGTATTTTTAGTTGCTTTGATTCACTAGTTTAAAATATCCTAAGTATGAAAGTACTGCAGATGAGATTGAGAGGAGAAGAAGCCTGTGGACTCACCTCATTGCTGTTTGGGAGTTTGTTTTGTACAGGAAGCGCTTCAGTGTTGTTTGTGCTCCATGCGATGAGCAGCAGAGGGATCAGACTCAGCATCACTCTCATCAGAAATGTTGGACTGTCCACTGCCTGGTAAACATTCTTACTTCCACCCAGAGCCATGATTTATAAAGCACTCCGAAGCACCACTGACGCAGTTCATTAAAAAGGATAAATTAAGAGGCAAAAAAAAAAAAAACATTTTCCCATGTACTCGTAAATTAAGATTTTTCTCTTAACAGAAATCTACTACTACAAAGAACCATATTTAAAATACTAATTAGAAAGCAGCTAGTCTTTTTTGTGGATCATGCATTATTCTACGAACAGGGCTTATATTTCCCACTAATGTTTAAAAAAAGATATATATATATATATATATATATATATATATATATATATATATATATCTATGTAAGTGTTTTATCTGATATGATGCTCTCTGTCTAACCAAACAGAATGCAATGAGACATGCACCGAAATAGAAAGCACGCTTTCAAGATAACATACATACACAGATCAGGTCTTAAAGGTGAAGATCTGCTCCAACACAAAGCTCAACAGACTTTATTTGTTCGCTAACGTGCCTCTCCTTCAGTCCAGTCTCTGCATAATTGATCAGCAGGGTAGAGGAGATGGTGTCCACTTACTGTACTGGCACAGGCTGGAGCATGCTGTGATGATTCAGCAGCTCTTACCCACTTTCATCTAAGTGCTAAGTTCTACTGCGTCCTGACTGCGGCAGGATCACTTTTTTTTTTTTTTTTTTTTTTTAAATATGCTTTGGAGAGGGTTTTGTCCTGTACTTTTAATACTCAGAGTCTCATTGGCACAAGTAAAATGTAAATATGACTAAAGTAGATGTGTTATCATCTCAGGATCTGACAGGTTACTGCTAAATAGGGTGAAGATCACTGCTGTGGTTATCACATCGATGGAACATCAACTGGCAGAAGGTTTTTGACATGAAAAGATCACTGGTATTGTGTAAAAAGTTCTTATGTATGGATGTCTCATTATGGACATGAGTCTAATGAGTTTTATAATGTATAATTATCATTTAATGCACACTTGAGTTGTGGTGAATGTGCACAAATCACATGGCCTCATTCTAAAAACCAGCAGAACAAACACCATGGCACTGGGGATTTCATGATTGCACATACAGTATGGTACAGTTAAAAAGAAAACCATTATTAAAAAAATCCTCACATGTAACTATTTCGAAGTCTTTGCAAGTAAAGTGGAAAAGTACTGTGTGCTTAAATACCCCTGGAACAGAGGGCATTTTATTTACTACCTCACACCTGTTCTGTGTTTCCTGTTACCTGAATGCTAACTGCAGCAGGTAGATGATTTGAAAACTAAAACAAAACTTTAGAATTGACACTTTGGGAGGTCCTCATGCTGCTTTGTTAACCAAAGAAATAAGCATCACTGAATCAGAACATACAGCAACCGTATTAATATATTCTTTTCAACTAACAATACTTTAGAAATTGGATTTATTTTAGTCAATGTGCAGCTTTTATAGATTCAGTGTGTACTTTACGGTCAGTTATTTTCATAAAAAAAAAAAAAAAAAAAAGATTATATAACTATAACAATTATTGTAATAATAGCTGGCAACAAAAGTGAGTACACGCTCAGTGAACATATCTAAATGTTTAATCTCTGTCCAACGTGTCAATATTGTGTCCTCACTCTGTCAAAAGAATATATAATTTATATAATTATATAATATAATATATAATTGTTAATATTGCTGTTTAAAATTACTAATATTTTATTATATCAGTGTCAAGGTGCATGCTTAGTGCATGTTCCAACATTTCTGAACAACACAGTGTACCTGATTGAATCAGAGCCAAAATCCAAAGTGTTGTGAATTTGTTAAAACAAACAAACAAATAAATAAATAAATAAATCCAAATAAAACTCTGTGACTGTAATTCATTACTGAAAACTTCACGTCTGTCTGGTTAGTTGTTTAATTGCTTTACTACAATCTCTGCTAATTCCTTATTTAATATTAAATGTTGATAAGCTGAAAAGATGAAAAATGTAGTATAATAGACTTTGTCACCTTCTTCTTCTTCTTCTTCTTTCGGCTGCTCCCATTAGGGGTCGCCACAGCGGATCATCCGTCTCCATACCACCCTGTCCTCTACATCTGCCTCTTTCACACCAACTACCTGCATGTCTTCCCTCACCACATCCATGAACCTCCTCCTTGGCCTTCCTCTTTTCCTCCTACCTGGTGGCTCCATCTTCAGCATTTTTCTACCAATATAATTCATGTCCCTTCTCTGCACATGTCCAAACCATCTCAATCTCGCCTCTCTCACCTTGTCACCAAAACATAATAGACTTTGTCACCAATAAGACATTTTTGCCCTCTACTGGAAACGAATTGATATTGCAGGTACAGTGTACAGATACATTACTAATTTCTTCTCACTACACTTTCAGCCACACCTCAATTATCATTTTAAATATATCTAGTCATTCTGAATTGTTCCATCAAAAATCTAAAAAAAATTTATAGGCATGACAATAAGAATGAGACCCAAATACTTGAATTTATCAAACCAGTTTTTGCTGTGACAGCAAACTATATGCGTTCTGGTGGTATTATTTTTTCCACTTTAAGTAAATGTAAGAGTTCACACTTGTACAGATATGTTTAGCAGCTGAGTTCTGAGTTCAGCCTTTAGCTAGGTAGCAAGCTGACAACACTTTCATTCTCAGCCACCAATGCTGGGCCAACCTCATTTTTACTCATTTTAGAACAAATTTTAGTCACCCAAAATAGGCTAGTGTATTATAGGTACGGCTAAAATAGCCATTTTGCCAAGATTGGACTAGTGTTTTATAGGGAGAACAAACAGCCATCCAAAACAAACATTGTGCTAGCTAATCAATGCCATTCAGCAGAATCGCCGAACCAATCACCTAATCAAGCATCAATCAGATAAAGTAGACACCAAAAGTCTGAGGCCTGTAGTGAAAAGGCATTTATTTTGCATTCTTCTATAATTTAATACTATTTTTATTACACATTAATTGACTGACAACTGCAGGCGCATCTCGAAAATATTTAGTCGAACCTTTGACTACCTTTGACTATTTCCATATTTGTTCCACCCAAATGAGGATGGGTTCCGCTTTTGAGTCCGGTTCCTCTCAAGGTTTCTTCCTCATAACATCTAAGGGAGTTTTTCCTTGCCACTGTCGCCAGCGGCTTGCTCATCAGGGACAAATTCACACCATTCACCTTAACTGTTGATTTGTGTAAAGCTGCTTTGAGACAATGTCTGTTGTGAAAAGCGCTATACAAATAAACTTGACTTGACTTGACTATTTCAGTGTATATTTGAGCTGGTACAGACTTCACACATTTCCAGCAAATGTTTAGATTTAATCCACCAGTGTCACCTGAACACATGCTTTAATTAAAGAGATATCACAAATTTGCCCACATTTAGACAGAAATATATAGGTAGTCGTCGACTTACGACCACGATTGGGACCGACAGACCGGTCGTAACACGTAAGTAGAGTAGGCTATATGTACAGTACTGTGAAATGATGCCGGAAGCTGGTAAAAAAATAACATACTAGCGATTGTGGTCGTAAAGTCGAATGGGCGTAAGTTGCATAGGTCGTAAGTCGACGACTACCTGTAAATAAGATTTTAAAATATAATTTTAATAAAAATTATAAAAAATAAAATTATTTATATACTGAATTTTGATTTCTTCAATTTAAATATTTCAGATTTTTTACATCACTAATTGCATTGATTTTAAATGTGATATCAGGCCTTTGAGACACCACTGTATGTAAAAACCACAAAACAAAAAAAGGAAAGTCATTGAATGTACAGTATATAAACAACTATTTTAGTAAATATAAGATAGAAATATTTCTTAAACCTGGTCCCAGTTACACAGCGAGTCAATAAAGACAGGACAGTCTAATCAAAAAGGGATTGAAATCTTTATTTAGCCAAATACAGTGCAATGATAAACTGTAATGCAGGTCTAACACTGAATGCTGATCTCAGGACTCTGCCTACAGTAAACAATGCCTCATCAACACCACTATCACTCCTGAAGTCCTCTCTACTGCTGCCTTCCAGAAAGCTAGATGGTTGAAACAGTGTGTACACTATGATATCATATTCCATCATAAATAGATCTCTAGGTTAATTCAATGTTATAAAAAAAAATCTTGAAATGGGACTGTAGATTGGGTGTAAGGAAGTGTAGAAGTGAGGTGAAGTGTAGGAAGAATGCATCTTGGTCAGGTGCCATGGTCCCTGGTCTCAGATGAAGTCTGCTCTAGGGCAAACAGGATTTCTAGGCGTTGTAAGATGTTGAAGATACATTCCCACCACAGCCTGTCCAATTGGTGTGGACAAAACGGCCAGGATTTGAGAGCAGCTCATATGTGTGGGCACCGAAGTAATCCCTCTGAGCCTGAAACACAAACAGTTATAGTTAGTACCGAGGGTTAATATATTGGTATACCACCAGACATCAACATAAGAATGTAATATAAAAGTAAACAAGCTGAATTCCAATTTTGCCATTTGATGCATTCTGCAAATTATTATTATAAGCAGTTGCAGGACTTATTTACTGAAAATAACATGCCTATTGTGAGTTTTTAGTCGTGTTGCTGCTGTGGTCTGTGTAGCAGTGGAACAGCTCTGTGCTGGAGTAAAAACCTTACCTGCAGCAGATTAGCAGGGAGCATAGCGTGTCTGTATCCATCGTAGAAGGACAGTGCAGTGGTAAAGGAAGGCATTGGGATCCCCAACTGAACTCCTGTACTCACAACTCGCCTCCAGGACTCCTACAACACAGGAGATACAGACTTGTGCAATTAACACACACACACACACACACACGCTAAAACTGTACCTGGTAGCAAGTGTATAACTATCCAATTTAATATAAAATAATTTTTAATTATTAATGGTTTTCGGTTAAACAGCCACAAGGCCCTGACATTCTAGCCTGATGATCTGTACCTGACAGTCCTGTACAGCTTTACTGAAGAAGTTGTCTAATAGCAGATTCTGCAGTTCTGTATCCCGGTCAAAGGCCTCCTTTATTTTCCCCAAGAATACACTAAGGAAATAAAAAGGAAGCAAGATCACATCACACTGTCTACCACATCATCATCCAGACAAGTCAATCTTTTTATTAATTCTAGCTGTTCAACAGTCCTGGGTCTTTTTTGTTGGGTTGTTCATTTTGTGTATTTATGATGTGCCAAATGTTTTCACATGGTGAAATGTCTGGACTGCGGGCAGCTCAGTTCAGCACCTGGACTCTACTAGTACAAAGCCATGCTGCTGTACTGTAATAGATGCAGTATGTGGTTTAGCATTATTTTGCTGTTATATGCAAGGCTTTTCCTGAAAAAAATGGTCTGGATGGAACTTTTTTGGAATTGAGGTTGTACAGTATCTCACAAGTTCTCACGAGTACGCCGCTCACATTTTCGTAGATCTTTTTAAGAGAGAAATGAGACTTAAATGTACTTTATAAGAACTTTATAAGTGAACAAAAAGAAAACATACAGCCTTTATTGTGTAAATAGCTGGCAACAAAAGTGAGTACACCCTTAGTGAGAACAGCTGTACGTCATTTAACCGTGCAAAGCCGCATGTCCTATTTATTACGTTCATGCTTTTGTCTGCTTGACAGGACCATACAAATTTGTGTATCTTGTATTAGAGCAGTTACAATTTGGTGCTTTGAGTAAAATTCTCTCATACTGACCACTGGATGTTCAACATGGCACCTCATTTTAAAGAAACTCTGAGGATTTAAGAATTAGAATTGTTGCCGAGTCTCTTGGAAGATCAGTAACACCCTAAAACTGAGTTACAGTACAGTGGCCAGGGTCATACAAAGGTTTCCCAAGACGAGTTCCACCCGGAACAGGCCTCGCAAGGGTCCATCAGAGAAGTTGAGTCCTTGTGCTGTGCGTCAGGTGCAGAAGTTGGCTTAAAAAAAAAATAAATTAATAAAGAATTGACGCATGAGTGCTGCAGCATTGCTTTAGAGGTTGTAGAAGGTCCACTTTTCAGTGCTCAGACCATATGCCGCACACTGGAACAAGTCGGTTTGCATGGCCGTCTTCACAGAAGGAAGCCTATTCTGAAGCTGGCTTACAAAAAAGCCCACAAACAGTTTGCTGAAGAACCTGTCAAGAGCATGAATTAATGGAACCATGTCCTGTGGTCTAATGAGACTAAGATAAACTTGTTTGGCTCAGATGGTGTCCAGCATGCATGGCGACGTCCTTGTAAGGAGCACCAAGAAAATTGTGTCTTGCCTACAGTCAAGCATGGTGGTGGTTGCATCATGGTTTGAGGCTGCATGAGTGCTGCTGGTTCTGGGGAACTGAGGTTTACTGAGGGAAACATGGATTCTAAAATGTACTCTAGCAGAACATGATGCAGAAACTCAGTTTACCAAAATAACAACGACCCCAAACACACCACCAAGATGACAACTGCCTTGCTGAAGGTTAAGGTGATGGAGTGGCCAAGTATGTCTCCAGACCTGAACCCTATTGAGCACCTGTGAGGCATCCTCAAGCAGAAGGTGGAGAAGCACCATGTGTCTAACATTTGGGAGTTCCGTGATGTCATTATGTATTAATAGAAGAGGATCCCAGCAACAACCTGTGCAGCTCTGGTGTATTCCATGCCCAGGAGGATTAATGAAGTGCTAAATAACAATTGTGCTCACACAAAATATTGACACTTTGGACACAATTTTGACGTTCACTTAGGGTGAATTCACTTTTGTTGCCAGATATTTAGACAATAATGGCTGTATGTTGAGTTATTTTCAGAAACCAGTAAATCTATAGTTATAAAAGCTGCACATTGACTAAAATATAATACGTTTTATTTCTATAGTATTGTTCTTAGAAAACCTCACTTTTGTGAAATACTGTTTATAGAAGAATAAAGGGTCCATACTGTCAAAAATATTTGCACCCTGGTATTTGGATGTTGTTTTTTTAAGACTATATAGACTGATACATATATGGAATCTATTTTCTCTGAACGTCTCACTGCATTTGGACAAGTGTGAACAGTTCTAAACCAGAAAATACCTGTGCCATCCTGCTAAAAGACTATTGAATGACTGGGCAAAAAAAGGACAGTCTACCAAAAAAACCCAACAAACCAGAGTAAACATTTTCATGTTTTCACATATAGGGTAGAAGATAGAGTAATAGCAAGAGTAGAATGTTTTAAATATCTTATTTTGTATTTTATAATATATGTATTGTGGTTTTAATCTGAAGAAACTTTATTTGAATGTTTTTCTCATAAATGTTTAATACTGCTCCTACCATAGCCATGTATAATATCACTTCATCAGATTATACGCAACTGAAACATGACCTCTGCTTCCACATTCCTGTTTCGCTGTCGCAATAATGGATAGTGACAACCAGGTCCAGTATCATTTCACTGCATTGTGTCTCACTCCACAGCTCAGGCTCAGGAGTCTAAGATTACACCCTTTTCAAAACCTGTATCTCACCTCCGAATGATGCAGCCACCTCGCCACATCAGAGCAATTCCTCCATAATTAAGAGACCATCCAAACTCTTTAGCTGCTTGACGCAGCAGCATGAAGCCCTGGGCGTAGGAAATGATCTTGGAGGCATATAAAGCCTGGAAAGAAAATGATTTATGCTCACAATGATGAAAGATCCAGAGTATCTGACATCATTAAGCTTGCACACAATGACAGAACACATCCAGGAGCATAGCAGCTGAAAAACACCAATCTATTTCTCTTCTATTAGTTACTTAGTAATGAGCGACCTGGCATCCAGCCAAACACAGTGTGGAACATAAGGTTACTAATCATTTCAGGTGTATAAAGTTTTTATAAGCTTTATTTTAAAGGTAGTTGGTTTACCAGTGCTGTAGGTTCTTACGTGACATTTGGGTTTATCTATTGTGTTTATTTGGCTTTTGAGAGCCATGTCGAAAGACAGATGTGCCCCTGTCCCACACTCTTAAAATGACTGCTACACCCCTGAGCACAACAAAATATAAAAACCTCTCATTCGTAATATCATTGAACTACAATGTTAGTTCTTCACTTACCTTTCGAATATCTTCCAGAAACTTAGTCTTGTCCCCAGTAAATTTGGCCCCCTTGGGCCCTGTGAGGCTCTTACTGGCAATGACTCGCTCTTCCTTCAGAGCAGAGAGACATCTGGCAAAGACAGCCTCTCCTGTGAGACAGAAATCACAGATAAGCATGAATGCAGCCTTCAGGGAGCTCAATACAGCCTTTAGAGACCTTCAAACAGCTACATCTCTCAATTATAGCCTTCTGGTAATGGTAATGATAATGGTAATTTGAGTATTAGATTCAGGTTCAGACTGCGCACTCGTACAGCGGCTTTCCTGAATATTACTGGAAACACAAAGACTGCACTTTGAATGAACATTTATGCTCCACAGAAACTATAATACACATGCACTAATCAGCAAGTAAACACATACATTCACAATACATGGGACTCATGCGGGGATTAGAATACAAAAAGGCCTGAATTAATGTTTTTTTTTTTTTTTGTGTGTTTAAAAACACATTTATCAATTCATCAAAGCTTTGCTTCGCACTGCTCCATGCGCACACACACGGAGCTAATTCTAGCTCAGGATTGAACTTGTTAAGAGAAGAAATGTTAAAATTGTTTAAAATAGTGAATAAAAACAAAAAAAATGCATTACATTTTTGTGGTTTTATCTGAACAGCACTGATTTTACTAAATTTATGCTACAGATATAAAATAAATATTTGTATATTTTAATATATTTGGCACATCAGGCCAAAAATGTCTAAATCAAAATACTGTAGCACCATAGAAACCCCCAAAACATAGTAAATAACAGAAATAATACAACACATGCTATTGTACATTAAAATAACCTGCTTAAACACAGTCACTGTGTCAATACACATTAGAATAATAAACATGGCAATGATTAATCAGATCTGCATTTGTGAAAGCAGGGTTTGCCACATAAACAAACATTTCCAGGTTCAGAAGCACACAACTGTGTAGGCATGACGCTGTAGGATTAGCAAAGGTACACCGACCACATTTAAAGCAGGTGGAGCGGAGAGGAAAATCTGCATGTCATCATGAGCTAAACACCATGCTGACAAGAGAACGCCCCCCCCGACACACACCACATCATTATAGTGCAATCGTGTCTAACTGTCTGTTTTCACCTAAACTAAAAACAGCCTTTTGTTCTAAACATGTATTCAAAGTAATTTTCCTTCAGAGCACATTAAACTATGGAAAATATGAACAGACAATACTGAAGCCAGTAAAAAAAAAAAAAAAAAAAATAGTTTCTATCTAGAGTCTATATTCTGCAGTCATTGTGCAATTGCCCTGGACATGGGGAAATAATGGAAATGTTCTCCAAATTACCTCATAATTGGAAGTCTAAATGCATCATTTCAGTTCTCATGTTTCAGTCTAAGTTTAGTCCAGTCTTAAGTCTTTTAAATTAATTACAGAAACTTCAGAAAAAATATATTTTTGCCGCAAAAATCGCACATTTATTGACCCTCATGTTGATTAAAGGCCACGCCTTATCACAAAACCTAACCTTAATACCAGTACATACCAATGAGCGTGACAGGTACGCCATACTCCAAAGCAGAGATAGCTGTCCATTTCCCTGTGCCCTTCTGCCCTGCGCTGTCTCTGATCTTGGGCAGCAGGTGAGAGCCATCAGAGTCCTTGTACTTCAGAATATTTGCAGTGATCTCAATGAGAAAAGAATCCAACTCGGTTTTATTCCACTGGTCAAAAGCCTGAGGAAAGAAAGAGTTAATGCCTTGCAATGCCACGCAAGAGGAAATAAACTTTTTTTTTTTTTTTTTTTTTTTTTTGTGAAAAGAGAAAAGATTACACCACAAGGAAATGTAGGATCGTGTTTCTAACAAGCACAGGAGGAAATAGGTTTGGGACTCACCTTTGCCATCTCATCATGATCCATACCCAAGACATCTTTCATCAAGTGGTAGGCTTCACAGATCAGCTGCATGTCACCGTACTCAATGCCGTTATGGACCATCTTTACAAAGTGTCCCGCACCTTCATCACCAACCTGATTAAAATGACTAATTATTATTTAATTGGGATCACTTTTCATCTCAAGTTATTCCATGTTTGTATGTCTGTATTATTAATAACTCAATATGTGAATACAGGCACATAACAATCTGGCACTGCATGTCAGCAAGGATTAGGATTTGATTCATTCTGGATCCTAGAACCGAGCAGGTTGGGACAAGCAACAGTCACTCACCCAGTCACAGCATGGCTCTCCAGTGCCCACCTTGGCAGCAATGCTCTGAAAGATGTCTTTAATGTGTGGCCTATGCAAGTGAAAATAAACTCATCAGAAAACACAAGAAATAAGGAGAGAATATATATATCTCGAAGAGAAAAAAGCTCTCACCATGCTTCTTTGTCTCCACCTGGCATCAGTGATGGTCCATAGCGAGCCCCCTCCTCTCCACCGCTCACTCCGCTGCCCACAAACAACAGGCCTTTCTCCTTTAAACTTTTACACCGGCGCTGCACACAGAAGCATGTGTATGTGCTTTACATACAGAGACATGTCCAAACTGCAAAATGTGTGTAACTGTAATGGACTTACTGTCGTGTCCCTGTATTCAGAATTGCCCCCATCGATGATGATGTCTCCAGACTCCAAAAGAGGCACCTGTTGAATGGCACATGCAGACTGTGGTGATTTTACATGTCTACATAAACAATGACCTAACGCTATGTCAGTATTTAGGATGCCATTACCAGCTTGTCTATGAAATCATCAACAGCCTGCCCGGCCTTGACAAGGAGAATGATGCGTCGAGGGGTCTTCAGTTTAGAGACCATTTCCTGCAGAGAGTCTGCACCAATCACTTTAGTGCCTTTGGCTTCGTTCTGCAAGAATTCGTGCACCTTGGACACCGTCCTGTTGAAAGCACATACCTATAGGAGGAAAGGAAGTCAACAGATTGGTAAGAATCTTGAGACATGGTTTTTTAAAAAAAGGGAAGGAAACAGCAATCGTTCTGCAATCACTTACAACAAAGCCATGATCGTTCATGTTCAGGATCAGATTCTGTCCCATCACGGCCAGACCGATGAGAGCAATATCCGCTCTGTGCAATCAGGAAATGAAGAACATTACATTTAAGGAAGAAGAAGTGAACAAATAAACTACTGAAAGTGAACAGCAACAATAAAAGGGTCAAGGATTCAAAAGAGACAAATAGCTGATTTTAACTAAGTGGGTTTCTAATGGGATTGAGGATGTCCTACAGGGATCTGATGGTCTCTGATACCACTTACCCCCTTACTATATGAAATATATTAAATATTTATGGTATTAGTTTAATTGAAATTGGGAAGATGTACAATAATGCATTCATAAAATTAAGATTAAGGAGAAAAACATCTGTATTAATGCCTGTTAATAAATATCAAGGTCAGTCTGGTTTTTCCATTTTGTATGTTTTAGTTTTATCAAAGGTGGTCTATCATGACACTAATAATCTGATCTAATCCCAAATGTCGCTTGACGTTATATATATAGTGCCCTACCGAGATTAGTCTAATACACGATGAAGTGCATATAAGGTATAAGGAAACATTTGGGATTAAACCGATCATGACGTTCGCTAAATTAAACGATTAGTGATTCAACGTTTTTTATCAAATTGAGCATAAAAAAGTGACACTTACTGCGCCATGTCTTATGATGAGTTCTGTAAGTCACTGCACTGTCTTAGACGGATCTTTACTGCCGCTTTACCACTCTTCCGGGTTCCTTGCCGTTCTAAGAGATTTTCTAGCCAATGGGCTCACTCGGGCACATGACGTCATCCTCACGCACCTCTTCCCGCTCAGTAATTGGTGGTGAAAATCTGACCTGAGAAACAAGACTGCTGATTGGCTGAAACTTGGGTTCACGCCTCTCCTAAGTGATTCACCTCTTTTTGACTTGAAAGAATACATATACTAAGACTACATTTGAATCCTGATATCAAAATTATTGTGTATAAAAAGAGAAAGGATGAAAACACGGATATCATGATGTTAATAAAATATGTCAAAGAAATCAACTGGGAGCGGTTTAGTTACCAAAGCGGTGTACGTCGCTCACAAGAAGGGTTGCCAGTAATAATTAACAAAATCCCGCTTTTTTAATGGTTAGTTTTTAAATATTCTTTTTCATTGCTTATAATAATGTTTTTTTTCACGAAGATACATTATAGCGTTGGCAAATCTAGTGTATGTAAAATTACAGTGCAACATATATCAGTTTTGTTGTAGCTTATTTCAAACCACTGACAATTCTGTTTAAAGAGATTTGGCAACCCTTTAAACTAGAATGGCAAAACTGAGTGTAGATAAATAATCAATTAATTTACCTCCCCCGTGATTCATTTTTATATTAGGATCGACACTTTGGTATCAACCTTAAATCCAGAAACACAGCACACATTAACATAAAACTGTTTCTCAATCCAACCACACATACATTTACTTATTTTTTCACTTATTTATTTGTTTGTTTAGCTTGAAAAGATTTGGCAACCTTAAGACATTAGCGTGGCTAACCTTTGCCTACATAATTTAGCAAAAAAGGATGAAATTTAATACAGATTTGTTAGTTAATTAATTAAATTTAATTTTTAGAGTAAAATTAAAACGTAATTAAAAATATAATTAATCTTAATTTAATTTAAAAATTAAATTTGGTTGAAGAGAACTGGCAACCCTAGACACTAGGGCAGTCTCTGCGTACATAAATAAGCAAAATGTGTATTTAATAAATATTTATTTAACCTCAAGATTTTTTTGTTTGTCAGTTTTTTTTAAATTAAATTTTAAAGTGTTTTAATTAATACAAATTTAATTTACTTACTCTGTGATTTATATTAGGATAGACATGTGGATCAAAAGTATCGATCCACCAAGGTGACACAACACAGTGATATACAACTGTTTCTTAATACCAACCATATGTCCTGATCAACACCCCAGACCAGGACTCTTTATACAGCCAGTGACTGTAACTATAAAATTTAACACAAAATGTTACATTTATTTTGTCTTTTATAATATTTATCCATTTATTTTTGTCACAGAGCTTCTTATCGCTCATTAGGTCCAAGTTGACATTTTATAATCATGTCTCAGGAGTGTTCAATATCCAGGACATTTCTGAAGATTTACACTCATCCTTACACCAGTGTAGTATTTTTTAAACTGCACTCTATGTTTATTTATGTAATTTGCATTATTCATCTTGCAATCTATTTTTAAAGTATATTGTGAAATACGTTTTCCTTTTCTACATGAGTCCTACATTGTTGTCTTAGTTTGTTGTGTGCACCAGAGTACAACTAGTACTGAAGTACAAATACTTTGTTATTGTACTGTAGATTTTCCTGGTATCAGTACTTTACTTCACTATTTATTATATATTTAACTTTTTACGTTCACTAAATTTTTTTACTAAAATATCTGTACTTTCTACATTTTTGTTGCCTGTTTTAATTATGCACGTTGTTATTGAACAGGCTGGCATTGAATTAAAGGGAAATAAAAAACCTGCTGTTGATAGCACAGCATTCATTCATTACTTTACATCAAGCTTCCATGCTGTGCAATCTCAGTTTCAGAACCAGTGACTTTTAGATTTAGCTTGGTAAATATTCTGACATCTATTTATATATTTACACATTTATTGTGTAAATACACACTGATTAATTTCTTTTTCCCATTACTACATGATTAAAACATTTTCTCTTTTACTATTGAAAGCTTGACATCTTGTCGACTACTACAGCCGACGTGATGTAGAAAATACCGGTTTCTATTCTTTCAGCTGCTTGTTTGCTGACACTTTAAAAAAAGAGACAGGACGTTTCTGCCGCTAATGCACTGGATGGACTTTATTGTTACCTCATTCACTAAACAGATCAATGGTGCAAGTATTACCATACACAGAATTAAGATATCTGCATTACACATCTAGACTATACAGCGAATGGATTATAATTATTACAAATACAGGAGACATATTTACATTTTTAATTCAAGCTCCATACAACATGTAATATTTACAAAATAAGTATGAAAATGAAGCCAATCTGACAAATAATGTACAGTGTTAACGCCTTGGTTTAGCTTGTTGTCTTTTAACAAAAACAAGTGGGAGTTAATAACAGGAGGCCTCTGAGAGGGAGTGTACACCAGAGTGGTTCTGAAGGCAGCATGGGAAAATGCAATACAATGACTGAGAAACAAAGATTAAATGGTACATGCATAAGTAAAGGTTAATTCTGGAATACCTCTAAAAAATATAGTCCCTGATATTGGAAAATAAATCTAAACAGTATCCCTCCCCACATCATCCTAACTCTGAAGTACACACCTGAACTTAAACTGGGTTTGTAGGAGTGGCGCAACCAAATGCAAAAGCAACAGGAAGCTCTACAGTGACTCAAGCTGGCAATAAAAAACAAACAAACAAACAAACAAAAAAACAGTTTCCCCTTTGTTCTTACACCAAAGCATTTAGTGAATAGTTATCAGTGACATCCCAGAGGTACATTCATAATCCACTTCCAACTTGAAAACACCACACAATCCGATCTGATTTTACCCTTTTTTTTTGTGTTCATATTTGAGTAAACATCAGAAATCCACTACAGGCTTTATTTGATCTGTTAGTCATCACCTTCTTAATGTGCAAAGAACTGCAAAGTAACATATACACTGCAAAAAAAAACCCAATAAAAACAAAGTTAATGTCCTTCAAAAGTGAAACTTTTTGCTCTGTCAAGACTTGTGCAACTTGCTTTTTTGATCTTGCAGTTCATTCCATCACATTGTCCTTCATTATTGAAATGATGTTGAAATGATGTTGAAACGATGGAATGGCAAAACTCTTCCCTTTAAAAATGTCATATTGAAGAATTACACGTGGAGATAACATTTTAAACAGAGGCCTTTTTCTAATTACTTTTCCAATCCTCTGCTTCAACGGTTGGTTGACCTCAGAACAGGATCGTCTTGGCCATTTCGCTTTGCTATGCAAAAGCTATTACATGACCGTACTGGAAAGTAACTGGAAAGTCAGGCCTTATAGTGATCTGGAAGTCTGCTTTATCTTTAAAGATAATGTGGAGCACACAGCCTGCTGGTTGGCTGGCCAGAGGCTTTCTGTGTGCCAAGTCAGGTATATCTCTTTACCAAATCATTAATCAAAATCAAAAATGCAAGGCAAAGACTAAACAGTTATGACTCCCAAAACTAAAACTGTAACAAATGTTAACAGAGCATGTCGTTTCATAATAAATTAAAAACCATGAGTTAATATTCTATCCATTTTGCAAAAGAATTCATCTCTCAAACAGTGCGGGACCAAAATCTACTTCAGTTATCCACTTGTGTTTGTGTTAATGTGCAAAACTATCAACTGGATAAAAAAAACAAAAACAAACACCAAAAAAAATCCCTTCTTTTTGCAATTCCAATGCAAGTCTATGAGATATAAAACAAGCAGCATTAGAAATAATAAGTTAAGTACATTATCATGAGTACAACAATTAGTTAACAAGGTTAAATTCAGAGATTCGGGTTCAGCATGGTTATGGAGCCATTTTCTGGATGGAGACCCAAGAGGCTGGTTCACCACCAGTGTCATTATTATTCGACGAAGCTCTGATATCAGTACCACAGTCCTACAGATATCGAATCCGCCTGGCTGCTGCGATCTCACGATAAATAAAAGATCATGTGGACAACAGCAAGAAAAGGAACATCTCTTGTTTCAGAATGATTAGCGTAAAAGCGGAGTAATCCTTAAAAGTATTTACAAATGACCTTCATCTCATTTGTCCTGTCGAATTACTTTAGTTTCTGTTCTGTGACTGTTGTTTTGAATGATAGCTTTTCGGCTGTAAATGCTGAGCAGATTAACTGCATAAAACGTCCAAGGGGAAATAATGCTCTTTCATTCATCCTTCTCTAGTGCTACGTAGTAATGCACCTTGGACACCAAATGGACAAGTCTTATCCCTTTCGTACACAGAATTAAATTAATGCTAAGTCTGTGCTGGAGCACAGCTGCTTGATGGACCACAGAAACTAACCCTGTCCACCTTCTTCATCCAGGCCCACAGTAAGAAGAATAATACTCATTATAAATGCTGACTGGTCCCAGATTTAGTCGTACACTTAAAATTCATGCCTTGGTCCTTATATGTTCGTCCGTCTCTACCAGTGTTGGAACATCTATTTACTAGTGTAACACTACTGAACTATTATTTTCTATGAGAGAAATATGTTCTTTGTTTTAAAAGTCCTATATTGTATTTGATTTATGTTCAATGGTACTCTGAGGCTTTGTAAGCAAACTGCTCATATCCTGAGGACTGCTGCTGTGGCCATGCGGGAGAAAAATGTACCTGACTCAACAGATAACACTGATAAAAAGACGTTCGTTACAGACGAGTAATAACTCAAAGAGAGAAGAGAAACTGCTCGGAAGAATCGTGCACACACAGACAGACTATCACGACATGCTACTAGAAGAAGGTTTCGCTATGGCAGAGAACGAGAAAAAAACAACACAAAAAAAAGACGGAAAGGATCCAAAAACAAACAAAATAGCCGGAGGTTAGGAAAGAGAGAAAGAGGGAGAGAAAAAGGAAGGAGAAGAGAGAATAGAAAGGGAGAAAGGGGGTGTTTAGAAACTTAAGAGTTCATTTGCTGGAGAGGAGACTTAAGCCACAGGTCTACATACAAGAGAAAACCATCAAGAATCACAAAGTTTTAATGTGTTAACACTTGAAGGCTAGGGAGAAGAAATAGAGCACGATCTCTTCAAACAGAGAAGCTTGTTTAGTCTTTCAGCAAAGCAGAGCGTCTTCTTGCCAGTTTGGACCTGCAGGAAAAAAAAGGTACAGGACATACAGGGTTAAATAGAGCTAAAGTTTAATACCGTAGCATGTATACAGACACACAAAACCTGACTGTATTGTACTGCATTACACAGCGTAACGAGGTACCTTATTGTTCCTGCTAGCAGCGGGTTAAAAGCATACAGCCAGTCGTTCATGTCTTTATCATTGTTGGCCTGAAGCAGAATCCCTCTGTGCTTAGTGCATACAGCAAATGTGTTGGGAGTCTACAAGATAAATATTAACCCGTGGTTAATCAATTCATGCAAATTTTTTTTTACACATTTTATATTATACAGAGGACAATAAGAATTAGTGTTTACTTTCAGCATGGCCTGCCGATCCTCACTGTACTCCACCTGAGCGGTGGACAAGTTCAGGACACCTCGCTCCACTGGGTCCTTGTCGCTGTTGTAGATAAAGACATATGGGCGGCGTACTACGACATAGTGCTTCACCCAGGAGTTCGAGCGGGGCTCCATGAAGCTCAGGTATCCCTTCTTAGACACCACAGAGCTGCAAGAATGAAAACCGAAAGAGGAAAATACATTCATGGATTATAAAAACTTAGTGCTACTGCATATACATTGAATGTACAATGAATTGACAAGACTTACTTTTCAATTACTACCTAGTAATTCATAATAGCATTGTAAAAAAAAAAAAAAACAAGTGCAAATTAACGAATTACATTTCCTGGCGTTACAGTTATAGATTTTTTTTTCTACTTCTACATTTAAAATTGTTTTTAAAATCTGTCATTTTAATTTTACTCAAGTATGTTTTCTTTGAAGTATTAAACTATATTTTAAAAACATATCCGTTACAAAAAAATTTTATAAAAATACTGATCATTATCCAAGGGGGAAAAAATCTTGAATGAAATTTTGAATGGGCGACTTTTTACTTTTACTTAAGTAGTTATTAAAACTATTGTATTACTCTTTACCTCTGGTATAAAATATATTTTGCAGAAAAACTGCCATTAGTACAGCTCGGGGTTTTCAATGCAAGATTGCTGCTACATAATAATCGAGTTTCAGTAGAGCCGATCTGCAGAGGGGTTGACATTCTCTGTTAAAGTGCATGACTAACCCAGGCCTCATCTCCTCAATATCAGGCACCAGGTTAAGGAACTCATGTTTGCCAGCACGAGCCAGGTATGATGTCTCCACACTGGGCACCATGGGGAAGTTCTCATAGTCTGAGCATGAGGGGCTGGTGGCTCGGGAGTTAGGTTCAGGAGTCCTAGGGAAAAAATATCATCACAGTTTAGAACCTGAGAAAGGGGCCTTAATGTTTTTTTAATCAAAAAACCATGACCAAAAAACCCATGAGAAGAAGTGCCAGGTGCAGGCTACTAAGCATTTCATTAACGTACTTCTGCTCTGAACCACAACGGGAGTCTGCCAAGGAGGGGCAGGTAGAGGACGGGGTCAGGGTTGCACTGCTGAGACTGGTGACTGAAGGATCTCGGCCCATGGGTGAAATATCAGACAGCTATTAAAAAAAAAGGAATCAAATAAATCTTATTAAAAAACGACACTGAGTCACCTGCTTCGAAAGCATTCACTGAACAATCAGTTACCTGGCAGGCGCTGATGCTGTTGCACATCTGGTTATATTCGCTGTTAAATGTGTGAGTCAAAAGGCGGAGGCACTGAAAGGAAAGAAAAATAATGGTATGAAGGGCACAGTTTATTCATTCAGTTCATGCTCTTATTAGATTACAGAAAGAACATTGAATTAAATGACATGACTAATGAAACTTCTTGTGTTACCTTGGTGGCCAGTTCCTTCTCACGGTCCACCAGGCTCTCAATGTCAGTCGAGTCATAACCGCTGCTTTCGCTGGGCGTGATGGCGCTCTCAAAGGTGGTGGAAGAGATCTGTGAGGAGATGCTGGTGGAGGTGCTCAGGGTGCCGCTGCTCAGGCTGGGCGAGAGAGACTCGCTCAGAAACTTCTGAGGAACCGACTCTCCCAGTTTCTCCCGCAGCAGCAGGAGATGACGTGTTTTCTCCACCTGAACACATATAAACATGACAATATATGGAGGTGAAAATGTAGCCATAATCATATAATAATGGCTACATAATAAAGAGATTATGATGTCTACTTTTATAACAGTGTATTATCAGGTTTTTACAGGGGCCCATCGTGTTGGTTCAATTCCAAGCACCTTGTGCAACACAGTTTTGTTCCTCCTGATATCTTTTTTCAATTAATAGATTTTCTGCTAAACTCAAAGCTGCTCCACATTGCATCTTGTGTAATTTGCTCTGTCCCACAGCATTCTTTTCTCTGCCACTGAGAAACAGGCAACGACCATTTGAACGTTTCAAAAGTAAACAGCTGTTGTCCACTTAGTTATTATCGGAGTCTATTTACATAGAACAAGTGATAATTTACAGTCGATCATTTTCTGGGTGTGTAAAAGTTTGCATACACAGATGAGTCTCACCTCATGCAGCTGTTCGAGTTTCTCAAGCTCCCACTGGTGCTCAAGGATCAGACTGTCTCCTCTGGGCCTCCACCCTGCCAGGTTCTCCTCACCACGAACGTACGCAACTGATGTGTCCAGAACTTTCCTTCTTCGCCTTTGCATGCCTACACACAATTGCACAATGTGCCCATTTAAACTTATAACCCTTATAACTTTTTATTCATAGCAAAATTGACCCAATGGGAAACTACAAACGAGGTTTGAGAAAGACAACATACCAGGGCTTCCAGTGTCAGCCATTTTGCACAGGCTGAGCTCATAGATCCCAGTCACTCTATTGCTGTAAGTAGAATAGTGGAACACAGATTTTAGTAGTTTAGGAGTTTAAAGTGGATAAAATATAGTGCACAATTTATCCATTAGAGTACTTAAAACATTTGCAATATTACAGAGCCTTTACACTGCACTGAGGTCCCTAACCTGCAGTGTAACATGCATGCATTGCTGAACCAAGGCCAAGAAGATAATGAATTCTGATACTCAGCTGTTCGAACAATGGACCCATTTGTTTCACTCTTTGAAAACCAACATACAGAGAATGAGAAAAAGTTTTTTAGCAACAGGCCATTTAGGCCCTGAACAAAAAAAAACGCCTCCGATTAGGGCTTGGACTTTTACTTGTCCGCATAATACCCAGTTCCTTAACCTGATTTTGCACATAACGCATATACCCAGATTAGGCAGAACATCATGACATTATAACATTATGACCGCTAAAGTAAACAACACTCGTCATCATGGCACCTTTGAGTGGGTGGGATATATTAGGCAGCAAGTTAACATTTTGTCCTCAAAGTTGAAGTGTTTTTGCCACTAAATGTATTCCTCATAAAATATTTGTATGCATGTGCCCCCCCCGTTCTCTTTCCGACCTGTACAGAAGGAATTCTAGTGTATGTGAAATCAATTTGAGGGGGAAAAAAACGAAATAGAAACTTTTCTGAGTTTTAATTATAGTGGAAAATTTCATATGTAAATCACTCTGCAAAATATATATATATATATATATATATATATGCAAAACAAGTGCATGTGTGTATGTAACCTGTGATTTGAATACCGGATAATGAAATGTGCAATGAGTAGAAGCTCACCAGTCAGGGGTTTTAGAATAGCCGCTGCCAAACAGACTCCTCAGAGAGCGTGGGGGTGAGATCTTAGCATCTCTGGAGTAGAACACCATGCAGATGTCTTTGGTAATAATGGCAGGCTGGATGCAGTGGTCAAGCTAAACGAAGAAAACACACGCTTAGGTCAGACTTGGTAACGATTATAGATTCCCTTAATCTATTCTTGATGCCTAATGATCTAGATTTACGGTGTTTCGTGCAATAAAAACACTGAAGCTTAAGTCTAACATCTACGCAGTGTTCCAGAGAACTCGATGTGCACGGTGAGTGGATGAGGCTAACCTCCAGGTATGCAGATAGGGTCATAAAAATCTTCTCTCCACAGGGAGTGACACGGTTGAGCAGGAGAGAGTTGTGCAGCGAGCTGTCCCACACAGCTTCAAAACGGTAAAACGTCCTGCATAAGAGGAAAGAAAGGGGGCAGAATTTGTGGATTAATTAAAAGCATTACATTGCTCTGGCGACAACATGCAACAAATGCAGTATCTCCTTAAATACGGCAATAAGAAAATATATTTTGATTAAAGAGATTAAGAGAAGGGCTGTTTGAATATAATAAAAAGTAACTGTGCCAAAACTGTGCACTCTGTGAACATATTGCAATTTGCGGTTTCTTTATCGCAATGATCATGTTGCTTATGTGGTTCTGCAACCGGTTTCACAAGCGAGAATGATGTGTTTAGCAGGCCATACATACAAGATAGTAATCTCTTAGAGATTCTGCTATACAGTAGTCTGACTCTATCCACAAATATAATCTAAGCATCCCACAAATGCACTATATGGACAAAAGTATTAAGACACCTGACATTACCAGCTATATGTGGTTCCTCTCCAAACTGTTATCACAAACATGGAGGCACACAATTATATATAGGATGTCTATGGATGTGTAGCTAAAAATTTTCCCTTCACTTGAACTAGAAGAACCAAACATGTTCCAGCAGTACAATGCCTCAGAGCATAGTGCAAATACCATGAAGATAAGGTTAACATGGGTTAGAATAGAAGATCTGACTGCACCCCAGGATTCCTCGCCCTACATCAGCATCTGGACAATCCAAAATCTAATGTGACCCTAGAAGAACAAATTTTTCCCATAGTTTGATTTGAGATTTTTAAAGAAAATAAGAATGTCTTCAGGAGTAGTTATAGGATTAGTTTAGTGTTAATTAGAAGTCTGGGCAGGCTTAGAATCTTGACACAAAAAAAATTAAAAGACTCTAAAACCTGTGAAAAATTTTGAAAATTCTTTGTTTTGCCCATTAGTAGGGAAATAAGGACACAAACAGTTTTTCCATGTGCAGCCACTTCATTAAAAATAACTCCACAAAGAGCTCCAAAGAGCCTCTCCAAAGTTTAATCTGTAACCTAAAAGGTTTCTTCAGTTTGTCTTTAGGGTTTATGTGTATATGTTTAGGCAGGATTTATGTCGGTTTCCTGATATATCTCTTCACAATTATTAAGAGAAGGCATCTTAACAATCTAAAGAATTGTTAAGGACTCACCATTTTTCCTGAACCTCATATCAGCAATATGCATCCTAATGTTTTCAGTGGTTCCAGTTTACAGTCAAGAACCAGAGACACACTAGGGGCAAGGGTGTCCAATCTTTTCCACAAAGGGCTGGTGTGGATGCAAATTTTTATTCCAACCAAGCAAGTCCACAAAAAACTCTACCTGTTTAAATCTAATGATTTTCATTTTTAATGAACATCAGGTGTGGTCCTTGGAAGGTTGGAATGAAAACCTGCACCCACACCGGCCATTTGTGGAAAAGACCAATCAAGGATTTCCAATTCCAGTCATTAAAACCCACTGCCCTATAGAGCAGCGGTCCCCAACCTTTTTTGCGCCACGGACCGAATTAATGTCAGATAATATTTTCTCGGGCTGGCCTTCAAGGTGTGGCAGATAACTACAACAAAATAAAATGATACGACCAGCCTAAAAACTGGTATTTTCTAATATAATAATAAAAGTGAATCCACTGTGTTGTTTTTTTGTTAATTTTGCTAGCTTGGGGGTTTCAATTTAGTGATAATGTATTATGTGTTAGCGGCCGGAGCCCCTTTAAGAATGTAATGGAAGTAAGGTAAGAATGTGACCGAGGCATCATGACATGCATCAAGAGTGAGTCATAGACAGATGTGGCGGAGAGAATCCGGTAATTTTCCAAAATAAAACATCGCTCCGAATCAGATAATAAATAAAACGGAAATAATGTGTTATGTATTCTTTCTGTGCGGCCTGGTACAAAATGACCTACGAACCGATGCCGGTCCGCGGCCCAGGGGTTGGGGACCACTGCTATAGAGTCTCCAGAGTTTCCTCTCAGTACTGTACAGCTGATGTATTTGTACAGGGCTGTATCAGGTGTGTAAGGGCAGGATAGTGAGCCTTCAGGGCTAGTGTTCAGAAATCCTGATAAACAGTTTTATGGTCAAAATTTACACATGCCATATTTAAAACTGATAATAAAGTCATGACAAATATATTTGGGTTTGAGAGTAGAAAGTGAGGGAACTATACATATACTGTATATATAAACTACACAAACCATATCTAAAAAAATCTGAAAGGTGAGATAATATTTTTTCATATTATATTCAGTAAATGAGCTGAGGAATTGTTGTGCTAGTATTCAGTAAATACTCAGTAGTTACACGGTAGTTGCACACAGTTTATGTCTAAATATAAATGAATGAAATACTCCTATACACAATGTAGCCAAAAGTTTTTGGACACCTGACCATCACACCTATAGTTGGTTCTTCCCCAAAATTTTGGCACAATATTTAGAGGCATTCAATTTGTCAAAATGTCTTTGTATGTTGTAGCATTAAAATCTTCACTGAAACAAACAGGCTTAAATGTGTTTCAGCAGAACAATATTCCCTGGGTACAAAGTGAATGCCGAATGCTGAATCCGAAAGCCGAAATTTTTTGCTAATAATGGATTGAAAGAACTTTACCTTAACCCAATTCAAATCCTTTAGGATAAATTGGAATGACAACTGTGCCCTAGGCTCTTAATACCTGATCTCACTAATGCTCATATAGCTGAATGTGCAAATTTAAGTCGGCTCAATTTTATTTTGAAAAACTCCTGGAGGCGACAATAGAAAGAAACCCGAGAGGAACCAGACTTAAAAAAGGACCTTATTGTCTTTTGTGTGAAATTGGATTGTCCCATTATAAATTCTTTCAATGCAATAACTATACTTTATGATCAAGTACTGATGTGGTAACTTAATACAGAACATGATTAGAGCTTGGAGTTACGTCCATCATGTCAAAATAGAGCTGTTCAGTATTTGAAGATGAAAGGGTAAAATGTTCTTAGGAATCGGAGTCTTTGAGTCTTGCACTATCAAAGGAAAAGCATCCATGCCTAACTTTAGGGTATGCAAAAATAAATAAATAAATAAATAAAAAACCCTCCACGGTCAGTGATGAGATGTCCACATACTTTTGGTCTTCATATTTAATTACAGAGGGGGGCAGTACAAAGTATTTACACTACAGGCAGCTACATGAAATCTCTAATGACACTAGTGATGAGTTTCATAAAGCCCTTTTCATGGAAAAGAGCTTTATGCCCAAGTGCTGATACCTAGGAATATCGTTATCGATACAAAGCCTGTACAAAAGCATAAGTCCAGCGTCGGCAGCAGCAGCAAAAAAAAAAGAACACAAAAAAGACAAGCAGAAAAAGTGAGGGATTACAAAAATGACAGCATCAATGAAATTAGAGAGGTGAATGAAGTATCATGTCAGCAAGCAAAGAAAAAAAATGCAGTTCATCCCGAGGCACAAAATATTAAGGCCTTTCAAATTTTCCATTTTCTTCTTCACCCACCAGGTGTCTCTGTTGTTCCAAGCCAAAACTATTAGTCACGACTCATTTCAGAAAAAAAAGACAGAACCTGCACATCATGTTCCCTGAAATCTATTATCCAGCACAAATACAGACACAGGAAATGCTGAAGGCCTGACCTTTTATTAGTAACGGTGCATAATTTTTCAGCTGTATTATGTGTATGAAGAGGCACACAGAGACAGGTTGTGAATCATACCTGTTAGAGTTATGGGAGGATTTCATGTTTTTGGCTGAGATGATGTTAAGAGAGAGCACCGCATCTGCTGCAGCGTCGTCCTCTTCCGGCTTGTTCCTGATGCGACCTAAAAGCACCACAACAGCCACAGTTTAGAAAAAAAATAAAAATACAGCCACAGATTTTTGTTCATTTCTATATTTTGGAAACTAAAGAACTCACCAACTACCAGCTCCCGGACATCCTTCCAGTGCAGCTCACTACCCTTCTCATGGATAAGTGTAACTGTGATCCTACGCTGAATACCCTGTGAAACGAATCATCAGTAACATAACCAGCATCACACATTTATGTATTTGAGTGGGAAATTGTTTTAAAACATAAAAAGCAATAAATGATGAGTCTGAATAATGAGTCTGAATACTTATGTACATGTGATATTTATAATGAATAATTACAGATCATTCTTAAATTTTGTTTTTCACTTGGTCATTATGAGGTACTGAGTATAGAATAATGAGGAAAAAATGAATAATTGTCAGCCTGCAACATAACATTTCTGAATGCATCGTAACTAAACTATGTCCTATGAGCAGTTTTTTTTTCATTTATTACATAATACACTAAATTAACAGAATGTTTTTTCTTCTTGGTTTTTTTTTTCCTTTTATTGCTAATTTAAAATAGGGGCCTTTTTTTCTTTCCCAATTTAAAAAGAATGGGAGATGCCAAAAAATGACTCGGTATATAAGATACCGAAAATGTGCCAAAAATGTATTTTATCAGTATTTTGGGCAGCATTGATACATTTTTAAAAGTCAAAATCTATTGTGAATTACAGCTTGCAGACTAAAATGGTTATGGTTTTATTTTTTATTAGATTTTTTTTTTGTTAAATTTGTTTCCAGAATTTAAACATGACTAAAATGAGTAACCTTTAATTTATTATTTTAAAATATGATGGTTTACTGAAATAATGTATTTTTTTTGTTAATTGAATCAAATTGTGTTGAAAAAAGTTCTAATATTTTAAAATCTGGATAGATATAAAACTTAATGAAAGTTTTAAGTATCAGTTATTCAATAATTTGTCAGTAAAAGTAAAAGAAAAACTAAACTAATAAAAAAGCATGCAGCTACAAGAGTGAGGAATGTAAGTCTGGACACATCCTGGATCCTGGAAGTAAAAAGAATTTATAAACAGGAAGACAGAGTCTGATACCTGGTGCAGTAAATAAGTGCCATGACAGGGTAAACCTGCAGTGTGATCCACGACAGCCGGGATATACCTAGCCAAGAAGAAAAAGCAATTAACTCTCATATGTGCAAACAAAGTATTAGAGAAAATGTTGCAGTTTTGCATGCAGATATACTCACTCTCCAGTTGGCTCCAGTTCGCTGATCTCAAACCAGGCCAGCAGATCATACTTGCTGACACACTGGCCCAGGTTTGACTTGCTGATGGTGTTCAGCTTGGTGGCTGGAACTGTAGACAGAATGATTGCATTTACCAAAGAAGTAACATAAAGAGATGATATAATATTAATGGTAAATGAGGTCTGAAGGCATCAATAGTTTATTTTTTTTGTCAAGATTCAATTATTTATTTGATCATCATCATATGTTAGTCCAGGTGGCATAAGTAATTAGTCGACCGGATAAATTAAACCAACACATTTATGTCGATTGTTCAAGTCAATGGTTTTCACTTTGCTTGCACAGTTTTTCCAATTATTATATTTTCAATTATGTGTCATCTCTTACCGCATGGTGACTGCAGTAAAAAAGATAAAGCCAGCTGAAACATAATTAAGCTCTATTGAAAGAAGATAAATGATGAACACTCCCAAAGTACGACTTCGGCAGGCCTACACACATTCCGATTTAGAACCCCCCCCCCCCCCTTCATTGTTACTTTACTCATTCTGACTGTTATCTAGTGCAAACAAGGCGTAGTTCTTTTTTTTTTTTTTTTTTTTTCACTTTTGGCCTATGCAAATCCTTTTCTCCACATTATATACACATTGATGAACCAAAACTTTATGACCTAGTTAACAGCACTTGTCAAGGTAAGGGATATACCTGTGCAGCAAGCAAATGGTTGATTTTCATGCTAACACAAACACACACTGTTCGTGAGTAGTTTGAGGAACACAATGAAGGGGTTAAATTGTTGCCAAGGCCTCCAAATTCTATCCTTTGGTTGTGCTGGAATGAGTTAGATCCATGAACCCCACCTCAGCACCTACAGGACTTGAAGAGCTACTGCTTCATTTAGATTCTAGGCATTTGGTAGATACCCCTTATCCAGAGCAACTTACATTTTATCTCATTCATACAACTGAGCAGGTATAGGGTTAAGAGCCTTGCTTAGGGGTCCAGAAGTGGCATCTTGGTGTGGCTGGGATTTAAACTCTACCACCGCCCCGCTACCATGTTACTGCTAAAGTCTGATGCCAGATAGCGAAGCAGACCTTAAGAGGTCATGTACTGTCTAATAGATATGAAGCTGTTTTGGCAAGACAGGAAGGACCAACAGTTGTTTAGTCAGGTGGTCATAATGTTTTAGCTCAGTTGTAAATACACTGTAAATAGGTGGTCCATATAAGATGTATTGTAGAATATATATAAAAAAAATTGTATTACCGAAGAATGTGATTAACAGTCATTAGCTAGTTCTAAAACAAATCTCCAACAAGTTTGGAAGAATCAAGAAAGCAAACAATTCCATTTGTTTTCATTTCAAAGATTCAAGAGAAACTAAAACAACTGTGTGTGTGTGTGTGTGTGTGTGTGTGTGTGTGTGTGTGTGTGTGTGTGTGTGTGTGTGTGTGTATAACATACAGCAGAAAAATAGATTGTGTAATGATGGAATGAGTATTCAACCAAAAGATGAGCTCTGATCTGATCTGCCACTCAACAAGATCAATACAGTGCAATAAAGTGTTCTAATCAGACTCTGCTAAAGGAGATAGAGCACTTATAATTTCCTGTGCAGTCCCTACATTACACCGATAGTGAAAGGAGTAATGGGTGTATATAGCTAAGATATAGAGCGCAGGTCTCATAGGAAAATACTAGTTGGGTCAGGGTAGGGTACACTGAAGGAAAAAGAGGGAAAGCCTACTTTAGTTGCTAGCAAGAACAAAAGCACTTTGAATCAATCTGCACTGCAGAGGAAGCTATAAGAACTAGGACTTATGGCTAGGGAGGAGTCTATTTGCTAGAGCTGAAACAGGAGCTCATACTCAGATATTCAGGATTATATGCACTGGATTTGTCACTTCATAAATACTGTTTCCAATCCGCTAGACATCCAAGTGAAACAGAGGATGGAAAAGAGGAGCTAAAGGATCAAGCCTAAGTAACTAAACTCTCTTCTATGTAACACTATTGGCCACTTGCAAAGCTCCTCAATGCACAGAACTCTATAAACTACGCTAACCATATACCAACCGTGGTGTTTGGGCATGATGAGGACGGGGCCATTAGTCACAGGAAGGAATGGGAAATGGGAAAGTTGATCTGCCCCATTTTCCAGACTGGTCATGGCTGTAGAAGCCAGAGCATTAGCGTGCTTTGACAGAGTGTCCAGCACCTGGCCGTGCACATAGCCGCTCATCAAATACCTGATCAGTTTGATCTTACGGGCATGATCTGCCTCAGAGTCAACATCAGAGACAGGACATGCTTTGAATGCAATAGAAAAATGGAGAAACAGAAACAAAATATAATGAGGAAGCAAGCAAGAAAGGAAGTGTGTGAGAGAGAGAGAAAAAAAGCACACAGTAACAGTGAAACAAGGATTTCTTTTTTTTATATAAAGAAAAATGCCCTGTAGATTGTTTTATTGCATATTTTCTGCCAAAACTAATGTCTCAAGATTTCTTCTTTCTTTTTATTATAAGTAATGTATTTTCACAATCTAATTAGGACTGATTTATACAGGATAAGTCAAAGCTATGTACAGTACTGATATCAGACTGCCTTTAAGTACATGCAATTGGCATGACTGGCAGGTCATGTTATCATAACATGTACAGTACAGACCCAAAAGTTTGGACACACCTTCTCATTCAAGGAGTTTTCTTTATTTTCATGACTATGAAAATTGTAGAGTCACACTGAAGGCATCAAGGGCTATTTGACCAAGAAGGAGAGTGATGGGGTGCTGCGCCAGATGACCTGGCCTCCACAGTCACCGGACCTGAACCCAATCGAGATGGTTTAGGGGTGAGCTGGACAGCAGAGTGAAGGCAAAAGGGCCAACAAGTGCCAAGCTTCTCTCGGGAAACTCTTTCAAGACTGTTGGAAGACCATTTCAGGTGACTACCTCTTGAAGCTCATCAAGAGAATGCCAAGAGTGTGCAAAGCAGTAATCAAAGCAAAAGGTGGCTACTTTGAAGAACCTAGAATATGACATTTTTCAGTTTTTTCACACTTTTTTGTTATGTATATAATTCCATATATAATTCCACATGTTAATTCATAGTTTTGATGCCTTCAGTGTGAATCTACAATTTACATAGTCATGAAAATAAGGAAAACTCTTTGAATGAGAAGGTGTGTCCAAACTTTTGGTCTGTACTGTATGTAGGTGGCACTTGTGCTTGAAACATGAGAACATACCTAAAACCCCTGGAAGTCCTTTCAAACTGTCAGTATTTCATGGTCCTGCATTCACACTTGGTCGGTTCTTTTATTTGGAAGGCAATAATACATCTTTATTCCAAAAGGATTTAATAGAATTTACACCAAGATGTTTATTTATTTGGGATATACAAATATTATCCTAGAATGAATTTTACCAGTTATTGTAAATGCTGCTATTCTTTACATAAACCAATTCCACAAATGGAATAAAGCATTACTTCGTTTGTCATATCCATACCCATCTGTTTCTAAATTATTCTTGTGCATATATAATCTAATGTATTTATTTTTTTACACTTTATATATATATATATATATATTCTATTTTTATTTACATGTTGAACAGTCACAAAAAGCATTTCACTACATGTTGTACTCTGTATGAATGTGTATGTGGAAAAAATTTTAATATTTATATTTTTAATAATACAATTTTCAATATTTCGATTTAAATAAGGAGTTATATAGTTAAACACTTTGCATGCTGTAGACAACCTTTAGTGCCCTACAATTACTAAATTTTGCCTTCATATTGCAGCATAAATGACTGCAGCAAGGGCCAAAAACATGTGACCACACCTCAACCACACAAGCCTTCGTGTGAGAATAAACACTCTCATACAAGCCAATGCAATAGATCACACAAAGCAGTAAAACAACTTCTCAATCATCCATGTCCCTCCAGCAAGTGGCATATTGGTGCACAGTTGTGCACAGAGATAGTGACTTGTGGCTATAGATCGATTCACTGCACAGAATGCTAGCATGTCAAGGCCGCAGCCTCTTATTTTATTTCGGGTCACAAAAGAGATGTTTCTCTTAAATGCCAGCAGTCTGCAACAACAAAGTCACCTATCAGGCTAAAGAAACCGACTGCTCTTTGTGGGCAGTTTAGTCGAGCTTAGGGTTTAAAGGTGGATTTAAACTCACAGTGAAATACGACTTGGTGGTGCCTTAGTTAATTAAGGATTTGTAAATAATTATACGACAATGGTTGCGCCTTAAAATTGCCCTCAAGACAATTATCAAGCTGCTTAAAGTTAATTATGCAAATTCCATTAAGGCTACATACTTATCCGCTAGATGGTTTTTATTTCATTTACTAATATGAAAGTCGTACCTGGTTTAGACAGAGGCATGGGTGGAGGGTAATACTTCCTGGAAGGCTGTGGAAGGCTAAAGACAGAGAATAATACATAATCAGATCACTGCCTAGAAAGCGTAAAACAATCTTAATTACTAAACCTAGTAAAAGCAGTAATTGTGTGTGTGTGTGTGTGTGTGTGTGTGTGTGTGTGTGTGTGTGTGTTGGGGGGGGGGGGGGGTGTGAATCATTAACGACTAGAGTTGTAATTACGATTATCCTTTCCATAATTAGCGTTCTGATTGCAGTAATTATATTCTGTGCAGCGTGATTGTTGAATAATGATGTCGTACCTGATTGCATCCTGGCCATGACGGTGCAGCGGGTGCTGCTGGTAATGTCCGAACACTTCAAACACGATGGGCTTGCTCTTGATGTACTCAATAAAGGACTCAGTGACCTCAACAGATACCTGCACAAACAAGTCACGCAGGGTTACAGACATCAGTGCCATGAGTGCGATGTGCTGGTGACAGTAATTTAATGCACACTCTGGCATTTAAATGGGTCTAATAATAATTTTAAAAAACCCTGTTTCTGAAAAGAAAAAAGAGGGTTTATTTTCAGGTTTTCCTATTTGATATTTATCGATACTTGCGAGTGACATATTGTATATCGCAGGTTTACATACAGATAATAAAATTTAAATAATAGTTTGGGGCAGAATTTTGTAAAATTTTTCCTAGTGAAGATTTTGAAGATTGAATGACTTTCTTGAGGAAAGAATTTGTGAGATTTTATTGCATACATGCAAATAGTTTCTTAGTTTCTGCTTCATGAACACAAGAATAGTCCAGTAAGGAATGTGCGAGTAACTGTAGCTTCCTATTGTTTTTATGCAGTTTTGAAAAGAACAAAACTTTTTTTATGTGCCTCATGGGATTAAACTTTATTGGATATACAATTAAATATGGATTAAAATCTGTAGATACCATAGGATTTGGGTGTATTTTTTTTTTTTTTAACATCCCATTCCACATTTTGTTCCATTGATTGTTAATGTTAATAACTGCCACTCTTCTGGGAAGGTGTTCCACTAGAGTTTGAATGCGGTTGTAAAGATTTGTATGGGGATTCAACCACAACGATGTTAATAAAGTCAGGTGCTGATGAAGGTGAGGTGAGGAGGCCTGGGGTGCAATCAGCATTCTAAGCTCTATAGAAGGCTAGTAAAGAGCTAACATTTAAATCTAAATTTTTAATTAAAATGTATGCGTTATAAAAAGATCGCTCAGAGTATGGAGATATTTAGCATTCTAAGTCATCTTTTACAAAGGATTCTTTACCACTTTTTTTTTATTATTAATTTAACATTTACTCACATTCTGTACGTGATAAAAGCCCAGCGGGGAACCTTTGCCCGAGTTCTTCAGTGGTTCAGTGCTGAAAGCCTCATCATGGCGATGGAGGAAGCTGTTAATTACAAGATTATAAGATTACTGAGTAAAGCAAGATGTGTGTGTGCATGTGTGTGTGTCATATATAACAACAGAACACTGTGTCTGAAAGGGGGTTCCCATGGAGACGAGCGACTGACTCACTTGAACTGGCAGAAGATGTCTGCGTACTCTGGTGGGACGCCAGTGGCCTGCAGAACAGTGACGCGGAAAGTGAAGACACTGCCCACCTCCAGCTGACCAGTCACACCATCTGATTGGATCAGCTTCCCATCGACGTTCCCCAGCTTCAGATCTAAGACATAAAATACACGTCAGTGTATTAAAGCACAAGTAGATTGTGGGGGTTGTTTTGCTAAGACCACTAAAAGCTATAAAAGCTGTACTTGGTGGTGAGGCACAATAAGAACATCTGCCGCCTTTTTTAAAATGCCTTTATAAACATGAGCTGCAAGAAGATTCAGGTCACCAGCTGTTTCTACACCACTTTCTTACCCATGTCATTTATTCTGTTCATCTCTTCAGAGGGGGTGATGACCTCTAAACTTTGTCCTTGGCCTTCAACAATACGCAACTCCTCCATAGAAAGGCCAGAGCGGGTCATTGCCACGGAAGAGAAATCAGTCTGAATGAACAAAAAACAAAAAGCTTATAAAAAATAAAGTAATTCCTGAAATGTCTCATACAGTAACGCCAAAGCTTTGTGAGTCCCATTTAACTCAAAGAATAAAAAAAATAAAATAAAAATGAATTCAAACATTTAATTCCACAAAGCCAGGACCCAGAAAAAGACTCAAATATTACACAGGATTAAAACCCACCAAGCTGAAATATCCTGCATATGTTTCTAGGCAAAAACAGCTAGAGGACTGTACAGGGAGTAAAGTTACAATGTAGTGGAATATCAAGTTTTACCTTTTTGAAATACTCATCATCAAATGAGATTTTGGCAGTCCCAGACTGACGGACGCCAGAGCCATAATCAGGAGCCTCTTCATCAGCTGAAAGCAAACAAGCTCAAGACGTAAGAAAAAAGCAGCGAAACCGATATATCGATCGAAACACAAAGGCAATTCAAAAGCGATCTATTTTTCGTGTGAACAGCATCAGCAAAGAACACATTTCTTAAGCCTTATAACAAGATATCAATATCAGGTAAAATGTCCAATTGTCAAATTCTACTCTAAAACACATTAATGATCTGCTCAAAGAATCTGGTAAAAATCTATTTTGATGCTGATTTTTTTTTTTTTTTTTTATTCCAGTTATTCCATAATGGTACTGGTAATGCCATTAATATAAATATGGATAAGATTTAGCAGTTAAATGAGTGGAGTTAAATACAATTTCAGTATTTTTCCCTATGCACTAGGTCCTCATTTTCCACCCATGTACTAAAAGCTCTGTCCCCAAAACATAATCTGGTTCAGGTCAAGTTGGCATGCTAACTGGAACTACCAAGGACCATCAAGTTCAAATGCACTTGGACATTTAACTTGCAAAATTCACATCATAAAGAATTTAAGAGCATGTAATGGGAATATGGAGGCGTGTCTATAAAAAAAAAAAAAAAAACAAGTAAATCCAAACATCCAAATCTTTTGTACCAGAGAGCAGGTTTACAAACCTAATTTACACTCTCTTGGAAATACATTTGTTCTGGAAAAGATAAAAAAAAATAAAATAAAAAATTCTACAAATAAAGTCAATATTATATATATATATATATTATATATATACATACATACACACACAGAGTGAGGATAATAAGTATTTGAACACCCTGCTATTTTGCAAGTTCTCCCACTTAGAAATCATGGAGGGGTCTGAAATTGTCATCGTAGGTGCATGTCCACTGTGAAAGCCATAATCTAAAAAAAAAAAAATCCAGAAATCACAATGTATGATTTTTTAACTATTTATTTGTATGATACAGCTGCAAATAAGTATTTGAACACCTAAGAAAGTCAATGTTAATATTTGGTACAGTAGCCTTTGTTTGCAATTAAAGAGGTCAAACGTTTCCTGTAGTTTTTCACCAGGTTTGCACACACTGCAGGAGGGATTTTGGCCCACTCCTCCACACAGATCTTCTCTAGATCAGTCAGGTTTCTGGCCTGTCGCTGAGAAACACGGAGTTTGAGCTCCCTCCAAAGATTCTCTATTGGGTTTAGGTCTGGAGACTGGCTAGGCCACGCCAGAACCTTGATATGCTTCTTACAGAGCCACTCCTTGGTTATCCTGGCTGTGTGCTTCGGGTCATTGTCATGTTGGAAGACCCAGCCTCGACCCATCTTCAATGCTCTAACTGAGGGAAGGAGGTTGTTCCCCAAAATCTTGCAATACATGGCCCCTGTCATCTTTTTCTTAATACAGTGCAGTCGCCCTGTCCCATGTGCAGAAAAACACCCCCAAAACATGATGCTACCACCCCCATGCTTCACAGTAGGGATTGTGTTCTTGGAATGGTACTCATCATTCTTTTCCTCCAAACACGTTTAGTGGAATTATGACCCAAAAGTTCTATTTTGGTCTCATCTGACCACATGACTTTCTCCCATGACTCCTCTGGATCATCCAAATGGTCATTGGCAAACTTAAGACGTGCCTGGACATGTGCTGGTTTAAGCAGGGGAACCTTCCGTGCCATGCATGATTTCAAACCATGACGTCTTAGTGTATTACCAACAGTAAACTTGGAAACGGTGGTCCCAGCTGATTTCTCACCATCCTTAGGATCATTGAGACCCCACAAGGTGAGATCTTGCATGGAGCCCCAGTCCGAGGGAGATTGACAGTCATGTTTAGCTTCTTCCATTTTCTAATGATTGCTCCAACAGTGGACCTTTTTTCACCAAGCTGCTTGGCAATTTCCCCGTAGCCCTTTCCAGCCTTGTGGAGGTGTACAATTTTGTCTCTAGTGTCTTTGGACAGCTCTTTGGTCTTGGTCATGTTAGTAGTTGGATTCTTACTGATTGTATGGGGTGGACAGGTGTCTTTATGCAGCTAACGATCTCAAACAGGTGCATCTAATTTAGGATAATAAATGTAGTGGAGGTGGACATTTTAAAGGCAGACTAACAGGTCTTTGAGGGTCAGAATTCTAGCTGATAGACAGGTGTTCAAATACTTATTTGCAGCTGTATCATACAAATAAATAGTTTAAAAATCATATATTGTGATTTCTGGATTTTTTTTTTTTTAGATTATGTCTCTCACAGTGGACATGCACCTACGATGACAATTTCAGACCCCTCCATGATTTCTAAGTGGGAGAACTTACAAAATAGCAGGGTGTTCAAATACTTATTTTCCTCACTGTGTATAATATATATATTATATATATATATATATATATATATATATATATATATATATATATATATATATATATATATATATATATATATATATATATATATAATATTGACTTTTGCATTTTTATCTGTTGGAATAGCATGAGGAGATGAGAGATCTGGATATACTAAAATACCTAAAGGTTCACTTCTTTCTTTAGGTTAAAATAATATAACTTTCATAAGATAATAAATCTCAGGTGCCAGTGAAGTTCAAATTATTTAAAAAGACTAATATGGAGGGCGCATTTTTCCTTTTCAGTAAATTTAAAAATCATGAACAACAGTCTAATCAGTTTTTACCTGCTATGGCCTGGACCCCCACACGCAGAAACCCTCGCACGTCTCCCTTCTCTGTAACTACAGCCACACGGTGCACCAGGGGCACGGAGTACAGCAGGTTACTCAGGTACACAAATGCTCTAAGGAAGGAAATGCAACCATAATTAGTGTTCTCACACTCTCACACACGCACAACTGAAAGATACTTATGTATTGTAACGGTATATACACTCAGCTCATTTCTCAGAGTAAAGCGATTAGTATTACCGGAGGTGACTCACACCCAGCTGGACCTATACGCACTTGATTAACTCCAACAGAGCACTAGACATCATGGAGCTAAAATTACTGGGAACATTACATCAGAACACTCGAGTGCACAATAATTTTGCAATGACTTATGATGTAAATATCAGAATCTCTGTCTCTTGCTTGACCTTTTATTCCTGATATTATTTCTTCTGCTTTCTTTCTTTTCTTAGCGCCATATCAACTTCTGATGTTTAAGATTACATTTCTCTACAAACAAATACTTCATATGGGTTAATTTGCTTAAAAACCTTTTCAAGAGTGTCAACAGAGTAGAACAATTTCCTCCCAGGGCTATAAGTATTACAGTCCATCAAAACATGTTTAAGGGACATCGAGACATTTGTGATATTAAAATGACTAGGAAAAGAAGATGAGTTCATGTTTTCCCAACAATACAACGTTTCAGTCTGCTGTACAATACATTGTACCAAAGAATGAGAAACCACCTAAGCATGAGGACAAATAATGTTGTTTTGTGCACTGGCAATCTGCAGCGTTTGTGCCTCAAGGCTAAAATGGCAGAGACGCTACAGCTGCAAAGTGGCACTGACATTGTAAATGGACCTGCGTCACTCTGCTGCCCATGTGTCGACCCAACACCCCTCCTGCCTCTGTCTGTCTCTCCATTTCCCTCCCTCTACCTCATACAGCAGACTGAAGCAGACAATAATACAAACAATAATACAAAAATGACAAGGGAATGGATCTAAGCAAAAAATAAAAATAGGTTTAATACAGAAAAAAAAAGCAAAATATCACACCAAACTGAAAAGACAGAAAACAAGCAACTGAATGAGTGTTTAGTGGCAGGTGTTAATGCTTTCAGTGTTCTGATGGTATGAGGAGACACAGGCTTTGGGCACGGAGGAAGGGAGAGCAGACAGCAGCCTCTACATTCTATTCCAGGTCTACTTGTGTCCATTTCTCTCAAAAACAAGTGACAAGAATCTACATGACCTGACTGAAGTAAACTGCACACTGCAAAACATTCATACTCATGGAACAAGGTAAATCAGCTTTAGGTGCAGCATGTGATTTTTATGTTTTAACCTTCTATTAGTATATTAGTTTAAAAATACTTTAACATTGATACTTCAGTGATTTACAATTTTCACTAAAACATCTGTTTTTACATTTTTTTGTCCTGTAAATTAAAGAAAATATAAATCGTGTTTTTTTTTATTATTATTATTAAATTTCACACTAGAGGACTAATGATTCCAAACAGTTCCTTTAAAGCAATAATTGTTATTTTTAATAATAATACAATAATTATTATCTGGAAAGGTAATGATAATATAAATAATTACTATAAATAACTATACTTTTACTAATTACTATGAATAAATAATGATTATAAAGGTTTAAAAAAATGTATACAAATATTTAGATTTTACTATATAATTACTAATTAATGGCTCCTATAATGTCCTTTATAAGACTAAATGTTTCTTCATCATTCAATCCTCATACACTGCCAGTAATTTCTGAAACCTTGGCAAATATTATCTGCCTAAATCTGTCATAACTAGAGCTAGTAACAAACTAGCCCATTGTTCTCACAGACTGTATAAAGGTAATATAAATCATTCTCCACTGAGTGGCTTTTTATATTTGCAGTATAATAAATTACATAGTCATATAATATGGTCACTCATCATAACAGTGAACTCATACTATACTCTAGGATCATAGTTGTCTTTCAAAGGCACTCTATAGCTACGTTCAACTAAGAAGAAACACCATTTAAAGCAAATTTTGCATTAAGTTAAATTAATAACTTTTCTAATAAATGACATTCCTTAAACTGTGTATTAGATCTACAGATGCAGAGCTGCATGCTCTCTCCCTCTCTCCATCTCTCCGCTCTCACCAACCTTCCCACAAGAGTAAACCAGGGCGAACGGTCATAGAAAGGGTCGTGGCCATCGCTGAAGATGTCTGATCCTTCCTCGGTGCCTGCATCCGAGCTGGTGTCATCCACGAAGGCTTCGTCGTCCATGAAATCATCCATTTCACTCTGCCTCTCGTCGGCCAGCTCGGTGATGTCCGAGTCGCCCGTGGAAAAGGTGGGCGAGGGCGTGCGGTCAGCCAGGTGCTCATTCACGCAGCCATGGAAGATTGGTGAGCTAAATACAGTGCAAGTTTTTTTTTTTTTTTTGCAAAGGAGTGTTTTTCTTATGTTATGCAGCATATTTTTTTTTATTACTCAGAAGCAGTGGAGTGACATTACTTTTAAACCACAAACTCAAACACAGACCACCTCACTAAGCTAATAACAAAATCAATGGCCACTAAAATTTTTATCAAAATGAATACAAAAACAAATGAAAGAACATCTTGTTAAAAAAACGAAACAAAAAAAAACAACAAATGGTAAATGATTGATGATAAGTTTTAAACACAAAAGTGATGAAAAAAATAAATTATTCAAAACAGATGACAAAGTAAAAAACAATACACTCATATGTGTAATAAAAATGAGTAAAGAGTAAATAAATAAATAAATAAATAAATAAATAAATAAATAAATAAATAAAATACATTCGTGATGAGTAAAAAAAAACAAAAAAAAAAACACACAAACCAGGATGAATGAATGGAGAGAAAAAAAATTAATAAAAATAAATAAATAAAAGATTTCCTAATAAAGGGCCCAGACCTCATGTGTATTTAAATGAGTGATAGTACTTGTGTATGTAGTGCCTCAGGGGTGTGAACTACACATACTAATCATGAATAATTCATAAAGGAGTAAAATTCCTACAGAGATCTGAATATTTCATATATGCACACAACAAATATCTCACTCTGTATACACATTAAAATAAAAAAAATATAGGAATTAAAATTCTTCCTAATTTTTACTGTGTGAGTTATTTTTTAAATATGGCATTTAATTTATTTTTTATTTGTTCAAATTGTATTGATATTGTGCAAGGCTTATAGCCACGCTATAACATTTAAGAATTAATAATATACCTTCCCACTAGCTTGAACCAATGGAATCTGTCGTAAAAAGGGTCATTGCCGGTTAAGGGCCCTTCCCCATCTTCCTGACTGGAGGAGGCCATCTCTCCGGCACGGTCGTACATCTCTCTCATCTGGTCCAGCCTTTGCCTGAAAGACCAGAGAAATATAACCCAAGCATGAGTCGCCGCCGAGAGCACCATTCAAACAGATCACTTAAAAGACTCGCTTTAAAAGTCTAGTAAAATGGCAAATCAAGTCTCCACGAGGGAAAAGACCTCCATCAGCAGTCTGCTTTATAAAATATAAAGCCAGCTGGATATTCGCCTAAAGCTTACTTGAGCTTCTCTAAAGACCAGTAGTGAGTGGCTCCATTTTTTAGGTCCTGGACCTCCACAGCCACCACGGTACGAGGGAAAGGCCTAGAGTCACGCTCTTTCTCTGGCTCAGGAGGCAAGAGCTCAGGGGGAAGTGGGGAGTACAGTGTATCTGTCAGAAGCACAAACTGAAACTGGACCTATAAAAAAAAAAAAGAGTTGGAACAGAAAGAGTTAGAAAAGAAAAAGCAGAAAAAACAAAGTAACACATACTGCACAGTGTGACCCAATCATTTCAGCCTTTAGTCACTGCAGCAGATGCCTTTTAAGGCTGTACATCAAGCAAAGAAAAAAGAAAGCACATAAATTGAAGGAGGGGTGAAACAGAATAGAGAAGAGAGCCATGAGAAAATGGAGCCTGCAGAAACCTGTCACACTGGGTAATCAGAGAGTAAATCATTAAAGACCCGACATTGGAGGGGTCAAACACAAACCCTACACACAGCTTACAGAATACAACTAAACACTAGGATTTATCGCCTCGCCCATATGCCTCCCCACACTTTCCAGTAAATCAAAGATAAAGCAGCTTACACCCAGTGCATGGCTCAGCTGTTTTGTAAGGCCACTTAAAAGGAATAAATCAGTAAACACTGATGAGATTCAGTCTTACAGAGTCTAAATGTTTATCTCCGTATGAGTATAACTATACTGTTTACGTATTACTTTACAGGAATGCTTCAGAATTGTTATTGTATATACACTACAGCTCTCACATATACTTACACTATATGAACAAAAGTATGTGGACACCCCACCAAAAGATTCACATGTGCTTTTTAGGGACATTTAGTCCCTATTTGCTGCTTTAATAACTTCCATAAAAATGTTTGAGGAAGAACCACACATGGGTGATAAAGTCAGGTATCCCAATACAGATATACAATACGAGCTTGTTGCAGAGAAACAAAAAACTTTTTAGACAATCAGAACTATTCCTTTTTTTTTTTAAATGTATTTCTCCAATACTGTAACGTTGGATTAAACCACATAAGAAGAACTTGGGTAAGACACTGACAATAAAATGTTTGTCTCATTCGAGACCTTTTATTGCTGGTGTCACCATAGAGCTCCCTTATAAGTGATTCAGAATAAAAGCTCCATAAGAGAAGCAAAACCTTCTGACAGTGAATAATACAGACTCCTGTTAAAGACTCGACTGATTTGTACCTTCTTTTTGAGCTCCACACTGATGGCATTCGCTTCCTTTAGGTATACTGCGTTGCCCCACAGCTGGTCTCTTAGTGAGGTGAATTGGTGGTACCTCCACTTCCTAAAGGCCCACTGAGCGAGTTCAAACTGATGCGGTGTCCACGGCTCTAAAGAGAAAAAAACACAGACAGGAAATATTTCACCTACACGCTGAACCTGCTTTACCCCTACTGTATAGTGTAACTGAATGCTTTACTTTAATCAGTAAGTGTAACGTCACTTCTATAAGGCGTACCTTCCTCCTCTTCTTCCTCCTCTTCCTCCTCATCGGGGGTTTCTGCTATCTGCTCCACCTGTTTTTGTAGTTCTTGTAGTTTGCTCTCGTAAACCTGTAGTAGAAAGTGTTATGGGGAAGGCAAACAAAGAACATGAACACCCTGCTGCAGGTCTTTAACAGTGTTCCAACGAGGACATTAACTCTGGGAAAACGCAAATGCTTTGAATTGCTATGGTGAAATTTCTATGAATCTTTTGGGTTCCAGCACTAATTCTGCACATTAAAGTATAAAAGAAAAAAGAAAAAAATCAATAACAAATTTCCACTATAAAATCTCCCTCAACTAACCAAGACTGAATGCAACTAATCAAAATGAACCCAAATAATTATTATCACAAATCCTTTAATCAGTCACATTCCATGCTCACATAAAATAAAAATAGTTTAAGATATAAGCAAATACAGCCTCTTTTTCATCCGAACACATGCACACACACCATCTAGAACTTCTAGGGCAAGAGAGCAAAAAGGGGAGCCGGGAAATAATTATTCACAAAAGCCCACATTGAACTTATCGGTTGTGGTCCACAATATATTTATTTCTTGTTTACAAAGCCAAAATTTAGAGTTTTAAACAGACTGAGACTATCAATGACCGAAGCTTGAGCCACTTCCCATGAGCGTCTCAGAATTCTGTTCATGTCTGACAGGAGTTGTGCATTTTGAAATGCTTTCTTGTTTGCTATAGTTGTAAAGAGTGATTTTTTTTTTTTTTTTTAGACTTTCAGCTTAAACTAGTCTGGTCATTTTCCTCTGATCACACATAAGGAATAAGTTTCAGCCATTTCCACAGATGTTTTTTTGTTTTCATTCCATTCTGTGTAAACTCTAAAGAGTACTGTGTCTCATAGGAGATCCGCAAAAATACAAACCAGACCATCTGGGACCAACAACCATGGCACAATTGAAGTCTAAGAGATCACCCACTCTCCATTCTGATGATTGGCATGGACATCAACTGAGGCTTTTTTTAGTAGCTTTGGCTGAGTAGTATCAAATGCATAAATGTGCAGGTGTACAGTATAAAGTGCACAAAGGCTGCAAAGTAAATGGATCATTCACAGCAAATGCTACCCATCCAGCTAAAGCGTTAACCTGACAAGGTTGGCTGAGAGGATTTTTAAACATTTATAAAAATATTCATAATATTGATTACTGTATACTATCTATAAACAGAACATTTACCTCACAGAAGGTTATGAATGCTTTCTTTGACTTTAAGGCTGAAATGAGGCAGCTTGACAAGTTATCAGTGAAGACAAATCTAATGCTTCAAAGCTGTAAAACTGACCATCAATCAGTGGCTCTGACTTATTCAGTTTAAGTGCAGCACTAACATAGAAACAACTGGATGCTCTTTTAATTTCAAAATGTACTTACCTCAAATTAGGTACCATTTAAGGTCTATGAGTGGACTTATAAAGTTCTTGTTATAAAGTGAAGAGAAAATGAATGTCAAAACAAAAAAACAAAAAAAGAGAGAAACACATGTTACAGTCATGCACATGATTCTAACCACAATCTGTTCATTATTAGTAAATAGTGGATTAGAAAGGAAGGCCTGTGGGTATGAGCTGGGCCTCAGATTGCCTGCTGCTTGTGATTCATCACATAGAAAGATATCGCCAATGAGCTCATCGCAGTGGCTACACTGCCCTGAGAACAGAGCAAAGCTTGAATGACTCTCCCTCTCTCTCCCTCTCTCTCTCTCCCCAATACGCATGCACACAATCCTCCTTTCTTCTGCTCTTAACTAAAGAAACACTTCATACAAGAAACCCACAGGGACATTCTATTTCAATTTCTCCATCTCCAAACTGTACATGGACACTTGTAGGGAACAGTGCATGCGTGTATGTAGGTAAATGTATCAGTTTCTTCTTATGCAGTCTTTAAAAGCATGAGGATGAACTATATATGATACATGGTGTGAAATAAATAAGATACCAAGAGCCAGTCTATGCCAGCAGGATAGTCTGAATTCAGAGTTAGGGTCTTTAGAAATTATATTAATTTCAATTTTGATTTTAAATATACTTATATTCTAGCAACCTACTGGCACAAAACAACATGCCTACTGGGCTGAAAATAATCAACATATGCTACTAACAGCATTACGTACGGTAATTAATTGAAAACCAATGAACCAACCAGTGAAAAATAAAATCCATAGATGATGTACAGAGATAGTATAAAAGAAAAACTTAAAAAATGGCTTCAAGACTGTCCATAGAACCTGTAGTCAGAACTCCAATTTATTTTTATTTGTTTTTTTTATTTGACATTTAATAAAGACTACAATGTGACACGGCTGTCCAAAATAATCCAGCAAAAACATGTAAACACCAAAGGTTGCACAAAATGCTGATTCAAAGAGAGAGAAAGGAAAAAAAGCTACATGTCATGTTACATGGCCGTAAAGAGGCACTTTTATATAACCACTGCATATAAAGAAACACAAGGCCGACAAACTGACAAGGTCATTTTTAAAAAAAGCAACACACATAGTCCATTTCATTTCATCTTATTAAATTGTCCTCAGTGCTCTTTTGCAATAGCTGGAGTTACTGGCAGCACCGTTTCAATCCTTTTGTAACATTCTTTACCGGAGCGATAGTCATTGGAAAAAAAAACAATGATAATGTCAAATTTCAAGCGAATCCCGTTGCATATTTTGTGCTACACTGGAAGGCAGTTGTATCTCCACTTACAGGTCAACACTAAACTTTTATATTGCTTAATTTGACAGAAATACGGCCTATTATTCCTGACACATAGAAACATTCAAGCTGTGTAGTGAAATTAGGTGATCTGCTCTCAAGCAGTATGTGCAGTATGTGTGACTCAAGCAAACACACAATTAGATAATGATATTATCGCAGGATAAACACAGTGGCTTGGCAGTTAAAGTAAAAGTTGTCATGTACTTAAATGAAATTATTCTCATTTAAGCTTGAAACAAAAGTTAAGAGAGATTTATGTACGAGGTGCACTATATGACAGACTTGGTTAAAAGAGCAAGATCTTTGACGTACAGTTTATTAAAAAGTATACTAGGTCCATTCTGATTTGTCTTTCAACGTTCCCACAATGTTATGCATAGACTGCAATACTATTGCTCTTTATCTCCTTTGGAAGTTTAAAACAAGCTCTAGGAAACCATAGCAACAGTCCTGTCAGACACCCTTGTCTGTGCTTTCATGGTTCGAAGCACGGTTTTGGCTCACCAGAAAGTAAATGTAATTGTTATCTTGCAGTGGCTGGAGCTGCTCTCGTGAAGCACAGAACAGTGTCTTACACAAGAACACTATTTTCATCCTTGTGGGAACATAATGCCTCCACAACAACCCCACTACCCCCTTTGTGCCCCAGGCTACCCACTTTATAGCGTAGTGCGCAGTCGAGAGGAACAATAGAAGCAAAGAACTCTGTAAAGTAAACTGCTTAAACTTGCTATAGACCTGCATTAACTGTTAATATATGCAACAAGAAAACAAATAACGGAACGCAAAATAGGCACCAATGCAAGTACATTTTGTGTGATTAAAAAAATCTATCTGCCAATCAATACATAAAGATTATTCTTTTTATCCCCATTACAGTTAAAAGGCAAACGCAGTCTTAAAGACATCTTGCTGAGGCACTTCTTTTAAAAAAAAAAATGTCACAATACTCCTTAAGAACTCAACAACCCTTTCTTGAAAACATCACAACTTTTTGAACCTACAGTACGTTTAAATCCATTCTTTTATCAAAAATGCAAGATGACCCATAATATACTTTAAGCTGCAAATTTCCTCTAAAATGCCAAAAAAAAAAAAAAAAGGACTTTAGCTGCATTTCTGGAGCTCTAGTTCCTACACATTCAAACAGTTATTCCAGCATTCTTTTAACATATCAGTTGCATATGTTCAACACAAATATGGAGGATTAAGAGCAAATGTAGTGCTACTTAAACAGGAAATTCAAGTAATGACCCTCATAGGTCTGTTATGATAGCAGAATAGTGGTTATTTCAAATTTGAAATATGTTGTGAAAAGCAGCAGAACAACTTGAAGTTTAAAATCCTATTCAACTAAGTTTCAAGACAATGCTGGGGATTATTAAAAAAAATATTATATAATGTAGTTGAGGTTCTTTGGGGGGGGGGGAATAAAAAAACATCCAATAATCAATGTTGGAGTAATTCATGCAAGTTTCAATGGCCAATAAAATGCTTCAGAAATGACTAAATACTCTAAACGGCTCAGACGATGTACTGATGCAGTTACACCAGTTAACACTACTGTAGAATATGTCTAGGGTTTCAGGGGACAATACATTAGCCTTAAAATCACCAAGATATGTTTTTGTTAAAGAAACAGAGGTCATTTAGAACAACCACTGAATAAAATACTGCTCAGCTGCAAAAAAAAAAAAAAAAGTAAAAATAATAATGATAAAACCAATTTGATTTAATGAGGACAAGCTGTCCAATGCTGTGTGTTATCTTTTGTAGGTCTGTGGTGTGACAAACATAGTGCTATTTTTTTCAGTACATAAAAAGTACGCCTTGCTCCAATTCACACTGTGGTTTCTCGCCCTGCCTTCAAATTAGGGGCTGAATTTTGTCTGCGCATGCGGGGTGGTGTCTGAAAGGTATTGTGGTGCTGCTGGTGATTGTGAGTGTATTGCTGGTGGTAGTTGTAGCTGCCATCCATGTTGTAGTGCCAGGGCTGGTGAAACTGCTGATGGTGTGGATAAAGGTAAGCATGAGGTTGGCTTTGGTTGTAGCGTGGCTGGTGAAACGCCTGTTGTGGCACCGGTTGGGGTTTTCGTTCGCTGAAGTGCAGAGACTCCATTGAGCCAGAGTTACGCTGGCTACTGTTAAAGGAGTTGCTGCGGCCTCTTTCATGGGACTGCTGGTTCCTGTGGCCTTGGTTATGTCTTTGGCTTAGACCTTGCTCTAGGTCTTTGCTTCTGCGCTGAGCTAAAAGACTAGGAAGAGGTGGGTATGCAGAGGTGGGGGCTGTTGGCATCTTGGGTTCCTCTACCTCTTCGGGTGCATCCTCTTCCTCCACTGCTTCTTTGGGAACCTTTAGCTCAATCACCTGCTCATCTGTGATGATAATGTGCGTGCCTGGGCTCCAAGAGTTGCGATGCTTGGGGTTGCTTTTGAAAGGAAATCGCAGCTTGCGATCTTCAGGTGGTATGAAGCGATGTGGGCCACTCTGCCTGCGAAGCTGCTTGGAGATCTCTTGCTGCTGGAGGTTCTTCAGCCTCGTCTGATCCTGCCGCATCCAGCGCATGCGACCACGCTGGAACGACGGATCGTCACCCATTTGTTTGTCTACTTGATCATCACCTTGCCCGTTTTCAATTTTCTCATCAGCTGGAGGCTTGCTTTCACTGGAACTGCGAGGCCTCATGGCTCCATTGGATCCAGTTTTCTCTTGGCCTTCAGCTGAGAATAACGGCAGCACCTTCTCCATCTTTAACATCTTGTTCCTGAGGGTTCGGATCTCTTCATCTTTCGTGTTATTCTGTTTCTTCACCTCTTGCAGGATATCTTCCAGCTTATCTATGTGCACCTTCAGTTCATCCATATCGTTTACACCCCTTCCGTTTGTGATGACGTCTTCAATTCGCTCATCCCCGACTCCCACTGTGTCCCAGACGTCTCGAGCCACTGCTCGCCATGAGTCTCGCTCATTGGGGTCTTTCTTGTTGTATGTTGCGCACAATTCCTTCATCTTCACAATGGCCAGAGCCTCGATCTCCTGACGGGTGTGGCGAAAATCATTCAGCGCAACCTCGTAGCAGATTTCCTTGACTGCTTGGATTTTCAAATCGGAGATGGTCACCCATTTGGAATCCTTGCTGAGGCGACGGTGCTGGGGGATCTGGTACATTTTGATAGGCTCCCTTCGTTTGCCACTGCTGGGTAAACCACACTTTTTGACTATGGTTTGGAGTTTGCTGGGAGGCAGCTTCTCCCGCAGAGAGGTGATGAGTCTCCAGCTCTCCTCACATGATCTTTTATCAGAGTCATCGCCACTATCAGAGTCTCCGTCCTTTAAAGAACAAAACAAGAAACAAAACCAAAAAAAAAAAAAAAAGTGCGGAACAAAATGGAGAAATTCAAATGAGGAATTCAAATGAAAAAGAATGGATACGTGTGGTGATATGCAAAATGGGAACTTTTGTATTTGTGAAATTTGATGAAAGGGGTTTAAATTTGAGTTGGTTACATCATGCATCTTTGATTATGACTTGAATCAAAAGTGCATGATGCAGATATAATTGAATCCTGAATACTTTGTTGTCCCAATAACAAAAGATTGGTTCATACAAGATATACAGAGGATTGTCAGACCATGGAATTTAGTTCCAGTGCTGAATCTTTAAATTTTATACAGCCTTCACAAGATAAAACGTTCCCAAGTTGCACATCAGTATTAAATGTAATCATGATATGATCAAAATGGCAACAAAAAAAGGGGACAGATGTTGCTCTGGTTGACTGGTTTATTGTTTTTTTTTTAACAGCCTGTTCATCTCCTCTTCATTCTGTGCACTTGGAAACTGCACTAGAAAAATGCTTCTGAGGCATGCAAAAAAAAAAAAAAAAAAAAAAAAAAAAAAAAAAAAACACACAAAGCCAGTGGATTTTCTGGAGCATTTCCCTCATTCGAAGTCCTTGATGGAGATTGTGGATGTTGATGCAGCTCTAGCAGTGGGTTAGAAGACTTGCGTGTTTATTACGGGTGAGTAAAAAGAGAAAAAAAGAGAGGAAGGACAGGCTGGAAGGAAGTTAAAAGCATCGATTTCATCCACTACAGTTAAGAAGTTAGTCGAGAGAAAATGCAGTTTCTCATTTTTTTTTTTTTCCTGTGTATGCAGAGCGCAGGACAAATCGTAGCCAGATAGCAAAGATGCTAACAGGAGACAGATGGCGACTGCGTAATTGAGATTGGGATAAAAGTGCATTCATCATGTGTCATGTCTTGAGTGCCATGTAGCGTTGATGTAAGTGTTTTTGATGAGATCACCAGAGCATTGGAGAGCTTGTCATCATTAATTAGGAACCCCAGCACAGATATTTGTGTTCAAGCACATGCCCTTTTGTGTGTTCGATCAGACACTTATATAACTCAATGAGAAACCACATTGTCACTATCCTTCATCAACTACAGCAGAAATCTTGGGTTATTGTCACAATGCGTTGGCGTCAATCAGCAACTGCATTGAAGAGCCAGCAAACTCAGAAAAAACAAAAGAAAAATCTATTTGAGCAAAATTTCAGAGCCAACAGAAGGTTGACCAGCTTTACGACACTGCTTAACAACACTGACTACTAACGCCAGGCTCTGTGCACACCTTGGAAATAAAACTGTACTGTTAAGAAGTCATGCTACTGAAAACAGACCATGCAAAGGCAGCAACAGAATTAAAAGCACAAGATATACATAAGTTAAACAGAATTGGAAATAAACCAAAAGCCAGCGTTTTTGTAATTTGTTTACAAAACCACTGAAGTGAATACAAGGAGGGGGTGGAGGGGAGGGGCAAATAAAATGGGGTTTTTGCTATTCAATTAATTCCAATGCAAATCCTTTTTTTTTTTTTTTTGTCTGCTGATGCTGTTTTGCAGGATTTAGTTTTTCACATCTACGAAAAAAGATTTCTAATGAGAAAGTCTATTATCTTGCTATATTAACTAAGTTAGGATGTACAGTGGGTAAATGTCATTTCCACCTCTTTATCTAAGTCAGAATGGATTTCATTTCCATGCAAAGAGTTTCAGCCATGCACTGGGGAGAAAAGGTTTTTTTCTCACTCACACACACTCACACACACACTCACACACACACTCACACACACACTCACACACACACTCACACACACACTCACACACACACTCACACACACACTCACACACACTCACACACACACACTCACACACACTCACACACACACACTCACACACACACACTCACACACACTCACACACACTCACACACACACACACTCACACACACACACTCACACACACACACACTCACACACACACACTCACACACACACACTCACACACAAAAGTCTCGAGGTGTCAGAGCTAAGAGTGCAGAATTAGTGCTGGTTGGACTTCATCATCAGGGGACGAGGGAGACCGAAAAGGTGTTCTGTTTTTTTTTTTCTTTTTCTTTTTTTAACAACATAAAAAAAAAAAATCTAGCAATAAATCAATCAGAACTCTACATAACCAATACAGAACGGCACATCTCTCCCCTCAAACAAAGCACACTGCAAAAAACCTTCTCGAAATAAAACTCGAGCAATGTTTCAATTGGGGAATAAAAACCCAAAATCGGTTCCAAGATTAAAATCTAAAATTTATACTACAATATATTGGTTGCACCAACAAAGATTAAACTAATCAGCTGATTGTTGATCTGAGGTTTATTTTATGTTGAATTGCATCAGTTATATTGTTTAATTTAGCAAAAGAATAAAACTAAAATGACATTATCCACATCAAAAACAAGCAAAAGACTCTAATTTCGGGACATTTTGATTTCCTAAAACATTAAATCCACTGATGGTACAAGATTGAAACAAATCTGGACCTAAAACTAAACACCAAAGTTGATTCAAAGTTTGATCATCTATATTATAAATTGTAAAGTTTTTTTTTTTTATATAGCAAACTGGGAAAAATAAACCTGATGCACCCAAAATTTTATCGTAATCTTTCTTGGTGCAACTCGGTCCGAAAGCACATAGAAACCGTCTTACCAGTCTCTGTTGTTCGAGCAGTTGATCAGCCTCCTCCTTCTCTTTTTTATAAAGGATCTCCATCTCTGTAAGCCTAGATACCATACAGTACAGAACACAAGCATGACTGAGCAGCTCTCTTTAATCTTACATCTCCTTTTCATAATAACCAGGTTTATACAGCATTGGAAGATTTTCTAACACTGCAGTAGTATTTATAATGATCTGTGTTCTATATGCACTAGAGCCAGCATGGCCAGGTGGCACTGCGGTACCTCTTCTCCATTTCCTGCTTCATGTCGATGCCCTGCTTCTCCAGAAGTTCTCTCTGGGCAAAAGTCCAGTCCACAGGCTCTACTGGCGTCTCAGCCGTTGGAGTCTTTTCCCTCTCGGCTCGTGCCTGCTCAGGGTGGTTAAAGCGAAACACGTGGTTCTTCCCCATGATGATGCGATTACCTGAAAAACATGCAAGGAAATCTCATGGTCAGGTTTTAGAGCTACCGGAGCAGCATCTTGAAAACCAAAATGTTCCTGGTTTTGTATAAATGGATAGACCATAAACGCTTTGGAACCGCAGCTTAATTCATAGGTTTGTATCAGCATGCTAATATGTTCCAAGTTCCCTACATCTCATTCATTAAGACACAATCTTGTTTTTTAACAAGGAAAAAAGTGTCATGGTCGATATAACAAAGCTTCTGTAGAAGCTTTCGATAACTTTTATAGAATAATCTTGATATTCTGTTTAGGAAATAATGAACAATCAGGTTGACAACACCACGAGTTTTCAATTAATTTCCTATAACTATATATTCCAGTTTGTGTCGATCCTTACACACTTCATAGGGTAGCTTTTAAAGTGCAGGTGTAGAGGCTTTAGGACTCACCTGAGCGCAGCTGCACAGCATCGTTCACACATTTGCCATTCACGTATGTCTCCGAGCCTTCGCACGGCACCAGCAATACAATCACTGTAAAGTCAACACAACAAGGTTGAGGTTGAAGCTGCTACTAACTTTTTATATTCTAATAAATGCCAAATATCAGGAATGTGAAAATAGGTGCATGTATGCATAGCAGTATGCATGGTATATACAGTGGTGTAACGGTACACAAATTTCCCGGTTCGGTGCGTACCATGGTTTTTAAGTCACGGTTTGGTTTAATTTCAGTACGTTTAGGGGGGGAGAAATACAAAACATAAAATTGCTTGAAGTTTTTTTATTAATGCAGTTTATTATTATTAACATTTGTGATCATCAACAGTTTACATCTTTGAAACAATTAATTAAAATGCCTGCTTGGTTAAATAATATATAAAATAAATGAATGAAATTTATGCAATTCACTTTTATATTATATTTATTACAGTGAGTAATCAATTAAATTGGCATAAATTAAATTGACTAAATACAATTAAATAAATAGACAAAATTTTATTGTTTGCATTTGTTAAACCCTATTTGGGTAATACAGATGTGTATGTAAGTGTGTGTGTGGGTGTGTTTCACATTTGATATTTAATTTTCTCAAGATATATTCTACTTAACTGTTCTATTTATTTCAGCATTCTTAAAAAAATGTCTTCATTCCTTCCATCCTTCCTTCATTTACTCCCTCGATATGCAGAATTGTCAGGATTTTCTCCTTTTAAGAGAAATTCTTAAAGCTGAACATAAAACACTATAGAATCCATATCACTAGCACTTTCATGCATGTGCAAAACAAATCTTATGTCCGGTACGGAGTGAGTAGCCACAGTGACACTGCGCTAACTCTAGGTTCTTTTTTTTTCTTTTATACCCCTGGCATTATTGTGTATGTTTTTAAGTTAAATAATAATTGAAAAAAATGCACTCAAAGTGCGAGGCAGAGACTAAACAAACTTGCAGTCCGCTACATAATACGTTCCTGGGGGAACTCAGATTTTTAACTCTGTTTCGCACATAAAAAGGATTGAATTCTGTACACGTGTATCCTGAACCGAAAGCCCTCTACAGATACGTGTACCAATTACACCGCTAATATATATTTACACACACACACACGCATATATATATATATATATATATATATATATATATATATATATATATATATATATATATATATATGTGTGTGTGTTAAAATATAATTCAGATTTATAAAAAAAAATGTATTTATTTTTTGTTGTTTATAGGTTGTGTTGATGTATAATTATGGTATTAGTCTCTTGTTCCTGTAATCACCCCTACACTTCCATTATTTAGGCTTTTAACGAATAGGTTTTCTATTTTTCTTTTTCTTAGAGAAGTGTGCAGAGATTTTTCCTGTGATAATCACAGATATGCTACAGACACACGGTACATAGCGTGACATATACTGAGCATTCTCTAAATCCGTTTGCATAACAAACAGATGTCGTGACTTCAGCAAAACCTCACCATCTCCGTTGGCATTCCGCTCGCTGCGGAAGATGCAGTGCTCCTCTCTGATATGCGCTCCACTCAGAACAATATCTTGCCTTCTCTCTGCGTCGGCCTGACCCACCCTGTCAACACAGAGATACAATCATTCACTGGCTGGCCTACAAGGACATCAAGCTGCACCACTGATCTGGAAACAGCTGCTCAAGCTTCAGTCTGACAGTGTAGTACGATTGGAGAAAAACTTCACTTTCTATGGAACATATACATACATAATATATATATATATATATATATATATATATATATATATATATATATATATATATATATATATATATATATATATATATATATATATATATATATATATATATATATATATATAAATCCATAAATCCTGTTGCAATTCTCCCCACAAAAATCTATCAGAAAAAGTTTTGATGATGTGAGGCACAACATAACATAATGCCACATGACATGGTTTACTGCACAAACTGTAGAATGAATAATGTTTTTTTAAAAAAAAAAAAAGGAAATAAAAAAAATATTTCGTAACAGTCATAACAGCATTGTATAAATTTTAACACACATCTCTCTTCACGTGAGTACGTGAAAATTCATTGGTATTTCTTATAAATTACATTGCTTAAACATAATTCATGTCGATTTACAAAAACAGAGACAAGTGAAACATAAAAAAAAATAAATAAAAAAATAAATAAAATGAAGACATGTTACAAAAATATAATGGGTAATATGTTCCAAAATACCAAAATATTATAAAGGGGCACAAATACTGTATGCAACACCTACTGTTTATTTTATTATAGTTCTCATGTCAACCTATTTACCAGCTTGTCAAATTCATATTTGAATTCTCATCTATTCATCAAACCAGTTATAATCATTATACAAGTTAAATGACTTGCAAAAAACATCTGTTTATCAGTTTAGAATAGCTAAATTAATCTAAATGTTTACAATAGCAGTCTCAATTTCTATGTAACTGTGAATGTATGTTACTATGGTAACAATTGTTTATATTTACATGTATAGCACTAGGCAGACGCCCTTATCCAGAGCGTCTTACATTTCTCTTTTATATACGACTAAACAACTGAGGTTAAGAGCCTTGAAGGGCGCAGCAAAAAAAAATTGGCAGTCTTGGGATTTGAACATGAACTTCTGATCAAAACTCAATGTTCATAAATATAAGGTATAAGACATTATAATAAATAGTAGCACATGCTGTAAAACCTAATGATCAATAACCAAGCAATCAATGGATTATTTTTAGCTACCAATATATTATAATGACTTATAATTGCGGAAATTCACTGTATCTGATGTATCCTGTAGCCAGTGTTTCAGGACAGAATGCTCAATTTTGGATCAGAGTTCAAAAATGAAAGCAGAAGGTGTGTGAATGTAAAAAATCCGCTTAAGAGCAAAGGGAGTGTTGTCATACCTTGTAACTCCATCTTTTATGTAATACAGCAGACATTCTGACATGAGAGGATCCTCGTTCAGGTTAACCAGGTGAGGGGTCTGTGAGAAAAGAAACAAGATTTAATGACTCTACCCAAAACAAATTGCAGACAATCTACAGACAATCTACTGTATTAAAGACAGAAGGATTATAAAAGCATATCTATTTGTAGTAAAAACTGCATAACTGCTTTTTAACCACCAACCTTTTTTGGGGAAAACACCCCATTAAAGTCAGCAAAGAGTTCACAAGGCCTTTCAGCATAAAGCTATTTGGCAGGATCAACCCAGTTAAGGAAGGCAATAGGGGAAAAAAAATGAGTGGAGGGGAACAAAAAAAACAGAAATGAAATCAAAATGGAGAAAATCAGGCTGCTTTAGATCACACGTGAATTAAAGAGAGATCATAGAGAGGGGGAGAGGAAGACCACGTAGAAATGGAAATGTAGGAGGGATATTTCGCTAACTGAGAAATCTGCGTTAATGAGCACTAATGAGTAATGCACAAGGAGTTAAGAAAGTGCCTCTCTGACAGCTGTCCTTTACACACCTACTACTCTTTCCTTTTATTTTTGTTTTTTTTTTGCATTACGCTCTGTTCCTATTTTTCTGTCAGAGTTGAGGAATCTGTGCTGCCAGATCCTCCGGACATGATGACGCTAATCATGATTAGAGCTAGCGTGATGTTCTCGAGTGGCATTCACAGTTCACCGGGAGATCACAGTTCAGTGACGCCTTACAATTCATTTTCAAATTTTTTCCTTGGGGACTGTAAAAAAGAGTACATTTAGATTTGACTACACTGCATTAGAGAAGTATTGTAAAAACATTGGCATGATGTAACATTTCTCGCTGACCAATGACCACATTAATTGTTACGTCATGTCTACTGTTTGTTTGTCATTATCATTTCTAATAATAAAAAAAAGGATATATACTGTAAAATAAAAAATATATATATTTTTACCTACTAAACATCTTGTGCTCGTCACACAATCAACAACTATTCTCAGAAAACTGTTCTGAATATTTTACAGAATCTTAGGAGGCTTGTACGATATTATTACTGAATCAGCGCTACACAATATTACAGTGATGTACCTTTATGCATTTTGTGTAGGAGCAGAATTTATCATTAGTGGAAAAAAGAGCCATCAATATTTTCTAGAATAATTAGAAAAGTCCTTAAATACACTGTGTTTTTAATTACTCTCCTGCACCAATCAGCATTCAGGTACATTTAAAACATATTCAAACGGAATAGACACATTCGATAAATAATTTTTGAAAGGTATTATATTGTAAATGTCCTGTTAGGGATTTCTTTTCATTTTAATTTTTTGACTGGTTTTGCCAACAAGCAGCTCCTAACTGCACAGTTGCTGATATAAGTTCACTTTGTTCTAATGCTTTTTTTAATGCTGTAATTTACTTGTTTTGTTTTTTTAAATCGCACAAGCCCACACTACTGGGATTTAGGTTGGCTAGAAATAAATTTCCACTACATAATGAAGTACACTAAGTACTAATAACACGAATACCTGATAAGATGAAAAAACACTAAAATCTTCAATTGACAACGAAGACGGTGTGTCCTGACCAAACTAATAAATCCACAACACAAGGCAAGCAAAAGACAAAGGATATGAAATGAATTTGAATTGTCTCAATATTGTCTCAAGCTCAACACAAGTAAACATTGTGCATGCTAATGAACTCAGGCAAGCCAAAAGCTAATGAATGCACAGTTTGAGTAAACAACTACAACAGAAGGTGATGATTGTATTTTGAACTTCACAGATGCTGTGTACCTTTTTAGGAGAGAAGACACCCAGGGTTCCACCGTCCTCCCGGATTGCGACACCCATCTCTGCCAACAGAGCCTCCCTGTGGAGACAGAAAGGCAGACATTAAATACATACCAGGCAAAATGCTTTACAAATTCAGTCTGGGTTCACAACAAGAGCACCGTGAATATAACTCTGGGTTTTATATATATATATATATATATATATATATATATATATATATATATATATATATATATATATATATATATATATATATAATTAAAATAAAGGCATGCTGCTATAGAAAAGTAATTAATGACATGGTGGTGTGATGAAACAATGATTACCATTGTAAAATAGTACATTTTTTTAATAAACATTAAATCCAAAAACATTTTATCCTTTTACAGCCATTTGCCAAAAGCAAAACGGTTTATTTATTCCTAATACCTGTATATATCATTTATTTAAATGTTAATGTTATTAACAGTTTATGTTGTTAAATATTTTCACGTGATTTAATAGGTTCCTGACTACGTTGTGACAATTTTCCCTGTCACATAACAGCTTCATCATAGACTATCACAAAGTGCTGACACTTGACACTAGTTACATAAATGGTATACAATGTAAATGTCCCGGCAAAGAAAACCATGACTGCCAAACTACCTGCCTGTCCACATACTGCGTATGAGCAAAACATTGATCTGCGTCATTTCCGCCTGCAGTTCATTTTCTTTCCATCTCTTTGAAAACATCGCAGCAATGACTATAAATGAGCTTCCACAGAGCGAGACGAAAACGAATGAAAATGCCGTCACAGTCTAAATATCTCTGAATAGATATTTGATGCTTTCAAATCAATAACTGAATAACAAGCTTGTCGTTTAAGGGGTTAATAAAAAAAATTTTTATTTAAAAACATCATTTAAATAAAGGGCCTGTGATCGCTTTTTAAAAGGCCGTGATGAACGTCGCAGATTATAGAGCAATATTCTAGCCATCAGCAGTGTCTCCTTGCAGCTGCACGGTTACTGACCTCTCCATTCGAATAGACTCTGTCTTCCTGAGCTTCTCCTCCCAGGTCTCATTCAGCTCTGCTATGATCTTCTCAGATTCCTGTAGAGGGAGACAGACATGCTCATGCAACGTCAGCCATTACAGGTAAGAACAGACATAACGGCTATCACTGTACTGCATTCGAATGTAAATATACAACTATGCAATAACATAGAGCCCACATAAGCGAATGAAACATGAGCGTGCCATGTGCTTATTCGTATTAACTTGTTTAATGTGATTTGCCGTTTCAGACACCGAGATTCAGGAGACACCCTGCCATGTTAAATGATTAAACAATATTGATTGAGTAGAGGATTCGCTGAACATGTCAAGCCCAAGGACAAAGGGACAGTAATGCTCAAAGTTATTCGGATGTAATTCCTAAATAATCTGTTTAAAATTTTGCAATTGATTCCAAATCCTATCATTAAGCCACTGAAAAGACACACTTTGTAAGGGGCAGTGCAACACTGTTTAAGAGTGGCAGAATAAGGTTTATTTTATAGCACTGTCAAAGAGTGGAAACTAGAGTTAGGCTAAAGAAATGGTGTATTTTTAGAATAATTTATTGTGTCTCTGCTCATTGTTCTAAGTAAAAGAGGAAGAGTTCACCATCTGGCTTAAAACACAGGAAGTTTACAGTCTGACCCCCCCATTCTGAAATCCTTCCTAAAGGGTTAACACCCATGCCATCTGCTGTTCTCGAAAGCAGCACTCGTTTTCTTTTCGACTTTTATACAGTGTTATGTGCAAAATGTATAGGAAGTTTAATTAAATATAAATTATTCATGATTTCCAGATCATTAAAAACAGAAAATACAGTCCTTTTAGAGAAGTATACATTTATTATTCTATTATTCTTCATGGATAATGTATTTCTATGCCTTGCTGATGCAATCGCTCATATTTCCGATTAAATATGACAACAGATGATAATAATGATAATAATAAATAATGTCTTTAATAATTTCTCATATTTTTTTTTAAGCCTAATACCCACAAAGAACAGACTATTTCGGTCTAATTTCTGAACTGCGTTGGCGGCTGACGTCACAGGATGACACAAAAGTGCGGGCCTTGGCTGTAACCATGGAAACTACCGCTCCGGAAAGGCGAGAAGCTCTAGTCGAGTTCTCATATAGAGAGTCTGAGCAAAGCGAATAAGAGAGAGAGCGAGGAAGAGGACGCACGAGGATGACGCGTGTACATTCATTCGTCGTTAAATAGGGGGGACGTGACGAGACTCGTGTTTGCCTTGCGTTAAAAATAAAAACCTGCCTATTCGATTAGTCATGTAGCAGAAGTTATCAAAATGGATCCTGAACAAGAACCTTTCTAATGTTAACGCTGATCAGCAACAGAACATTAGGAATAAATCTCTAGGGCCAAGCCTATGATCTTATGAAGCAGTCAGGTGCGGAACGACTGGGGGATCAGGAGACGCCTGGAGCAGAGCTCACCAACCACGTGTCTATTATTAAACTGCTCAATACCTCATCCAGTAGAAATATTCATTAGGGCAACTTAGCAAACAAACCTCAGAGTCAGAAATGCTCTCGAAATCAGATTAAAATTTAAGAGACTTTACAGACTGAACTCTGTGCATGTTTTCCTTTCTGTTAGGAAAAACAACATGGCCTGTAGCTTTGGGATTTTAGCTTAAAGGGTGACAGGACAAGAGTGGGAGGAGAATAAAACATTGTATTATACTGTATATGAAGACTTTTCATGATACATTATTTAGAGTGGATCACAATCATTAGATTTGCATAGACTATGTTGTCCAAACAGCATCAATTATAGAAAAAGAAAAAAAAAAAAAGGTGAAAAACTGTTAGGTATGAATTGTTATTTAATATTGCGTGTATTTGTATTTAATAATTAGTTTTACCAATTTTGATGTTAAATAAATTAATACTGCTATAACAATTTCCCTTAAAATTTAATTTCCTCAATCAAAGTCTTTCTGGCTGTCTGTCTATTAATCTCCTTATCTAACGATCTATCTGTCTGTCCATCCTTTTGTCCTACTATCTGTCTAAAACACTATCCACTCACCTAAACACCCATACACCTATCTGTCTACCAATCCATCTAGCTAGCTATCCACCAATCCATTCATTCATCTGTCCATGTATCCATCCATCCATCCATCCATCCATCTAGCAATCGCTTCATCTAAAATCCAAAACACCCACCCACCCACCCACCCACAAAAACGTATTTTTACATGACATGGTGGAATTAATAATTATTAATTTATCAAATAGTTATAATAAATTTCAGTATCAACATCACATCGTCATATCACTCAGCTGTAATACACGATAGTGTCCATAATAGCGTACCTTCAGCCTCTCGATGGCCTCCTCTCCTCCAGGAGTGGACATGATACGCTCCTGGATGCTGCAAACAGACTGCAGGCCCGTGGGACTGCACAGAGAGCCGGACGACGGCGAGGCTGTGAGGGAACCCATAGGTGCTGTGGAGAGATGGCCAGGCCGTTGGTTCTCTGAAGCAAGCAAGTATTTATGCTGACTGCTGTGAATTTCTTTCAGGTCTGAGCCACAGAAGGGAATGGAGAACAAGAGGGGGAAAGAGAGGAGTGAAAATGGTGGAAACAAGTGAGAAGAGAGAGTCAGAGAGAAGAGACAAAAAGGAGGAAACACTGGTGTAAGACATACAGTACAGGATCAGAACAAACACAGTGATGCAGTGAAAGCAGTGGTTTTCACACCCTTCTGTTTGTGTAATTACATTTCTGTCGGGTTGTCTTTTTTGACATTACACCTGGTGCAGCTAAAAGTATATCAAGATTATTAATACATTTAATAACTTATTAAATAAAAAAATGCCATTATTAGACCTATGGGTCATCATTGTTTCATAGCAAATCAGGAAATAATTAAACTAATTAAACTACATTTTACATTTATATGGACAAAAGTGTCAAACATTCCACATTTAGTCCACATTTACTGTTACAATTCTTCACTAGCTGGTGTAAATGTATTTGTATATATATATATATATATTATATATATATATGCGCCATTTAAAGGAATGTGTAATCAGAAAAACATAGGTTGGATATTAACCTGTACATGAAAATGAACTGAAAACAAAACTTATTAAATAAAAAAAAAACTGATTTTAAATGAAATGACTTTGCAAGGTCGAATCAGGGATTATTTGAGCTCTCGCTGAAATCAAACAGTATTAATCATGTAAACACACCCAAGCACAAGTGACTCAAACGAATGCTTTGGACTGGTGTGAAAACCACTTTCACTTCAGAAGAAGACAGTGGCATGAAGTGAGAAGAGCAGCACAAAGACTGTGAGAGAAAAGGAAGGGGAAGGAGCTTATATCAAAATACATGCTGCAGCTCCAAACTTTAACGCAGTGTGCTTTTCAAAACCCCTCACACACACACACACACACACACACACACACACACACAAAGAGCTCCACACAATGTTCATAGGAGCATGTGAGCTGACTCTAAAACAGACTGCTGAAACCTCTCCCTGGGGGTCTTTTCACTCTATTCAGCAACCGTATGATAAATAGATTTCTCCCGAATCTTCCAGGGTGCTGCGGCTGCCGAGCGGCAACACGTTTGCATGTCCACTCCACGTGCATCGATCCTGCAATTTAAACAGCTAGCGTGTTTTAAAAACACGTTGAAGCGAGAGCAACTAAATGCCTGAGGCTCATAGTGGCAGTCAAGAACTCCCAGACCGAAGGGAAGAAACAGCACAGATGTGTGGGTTTTTTAAAGAGGAAAACTGTGTGTGTGTGTGTGTGTGCTTAAGTAAGACATATGAGACCAGGACAAGGACAGGCAAAAGGAGGAGAAGGAACCAAGTGGGACAAAGGGGAAGTGATAAAGGTCTAAAAAACTATAACGGATTAAAAAAAAAACTAGAGCAATCCGACACTTTACAGCAACTCACTAATTCTCCATCTCTACTTCTGCACACATAAAAAAGAATGCACCTTTTCTTCTGTAGTACATAGAATTAATACTGTCACCTGTAATGGAGCGTTACATAAAAAAATAATAATAATAAAAAATACAAAATAAAAAAAAAGAAAGAATTGCAGTAAGGGGCAAAAAGGTCAACGCTACATGGGACACTTTAAAAATTAATTAAGTAAATGAATCCTTCAGCCAAAATGACATTACATTAGCCAGGATATGACTGGTGTACACTCACCTCCTACTTAAACTCATCATTCAATCAATTAATCAGCCTATCATATGGCAGCAACACAATACATAAAATAATCCAGATTCAGTTCAAGAGATTCAGTTGTTCAGAATAAGGAAAAGTTTGATCTTTAAAAACAGGGCCAGTTTTTTTTTGTATAGGTTGGTTCATAGCTTAAGGTTCTGTGTGTTACACATTCTGACATGCGTTTCTGCTCACAACAGATGATCCAGTCCCTTCATTGTCCATACCAAATCCTTGGGATAAGTTTTTCCCACCACTGACTCTTGACCTGTATCTGTGTGATTTTACATATTGGACTGCTGTCCAATGTAAAATTGTTTCATTAGCAGTTGAGCGGAGATACCTGGTTACCCAAATTTGCTAACTGCTTTAACTGGAAGTGGAAATCTAATTGACTAAAAAGTTAAATATCTATCTTAAAAAAAAGCAGTGATAAAAAAAGTACAGTTCATAGACATCCTGTTCAGAATATGAAATAGAGTTACAAATGAACGGTATGACTTATACATCAGGTTATTTTAGTGCAGAGGTGAGGCAAAGAGCGTTTCGGTAAGTCTTTAATTGAAACTGCACAATCCCAATCCATCATACAAAAAAAAAAAAAAAAAAAAAGGTAGTACACAGCATGCAGACAGCGTGCTAAATCAACCCCATACGTCTGCCCCTGGCTTCTACACCACTACTATAACTCATTTGTCTGTGACTCCTTGTGCCTACAGCTGTGGCAAGATGAGAAATGCAGACATGCAGAGGTCTGACTCCGGAGAAAGCCAGAAGCAATGCTTAAGCTCTCAGCAGCAAAAAAGGGAAGGAGACAGAGAGAGAGAAAAAGATAAAGAGAGATGGAGGAAAGGATAGTGCAAGGTCATACATATAGACACATTTGCTTTCATTTCCAGGATAAACATTCCCAACTGGTTTAACTGAAGGAAGTTAGAACAGGAAAAGGGTGAGAGATCAGAATTGACAGGACGAGTGGAGGAGTGATGGAGGAGGCCGTTGCTCATATGTACATTAAAAATGGAGGTGTGATGGAACGATCTCGTGTTATTCTACAAAGTGTATGCAGGATATTATTCGAATAGAAAATATATCCAAAAAGTTTTTTATATGCCTTTAATTTCGGATTATCCTGATTTATATATTTATCACCAATAAGAAATATATCATTTTGGCTTTAAGCATCGGCGATAGGGATGGCTACGGCAACGCAAACTCAACCCCGGTTGATGCCTCAGGTGCCTACTGTCATTATGTTACTTAAAAGCAGTGAAATCGCTTTGGAAAAGGTAAAGGAAAAAAAAAAAGCGAACAAATTAGAAAGTGTGCTTGAAAGAAATCTGCTCTCATTACATTGAAAGGGAATTGTTTTTATCTCTTCAATATAAAAAAATCAATTAAACAAAATACAAACAAAAACTAAAGTGACCTAAACCTAAGCAAACTATGCCAAACTGGTGTTTATGCCATAGCAGAGCAACAGGCTACGGCGGCAGAAAGCAGCAAGTCAAATTTACACATGCGCAAGTTAGCACCGTTTCCTTCAGCTCACCGTAGCCGTCCCCGCAGTTGTCGAAGCCTAAAGTCCCTAATGTAGAGAAAGCAAAGCATTAGATCAAAGCAGAGAGGAAGACAGAAGGCCTGGCCTGATTTATATAAGTATTATGCTGGATGATGGGTAAATGTGATGGCGGCTTGCTGGAGGCGATGTGTCCTGACTTACTGTCCAGGATGTCTCCGAGACCCTGGGCTCTGAGCAGATCCTTCAGTCGGGTGACTTCATCCTTTAGCTCACGCACCAGCTTGGCGTTGGGGTCTTCGTTGATCACGGCATTGCACTTGATCTGCTTTGCGCGGTCGGCGTATCTGTGGACAGGTGAATGCGAACGAAGTGAAGCGCAAAGCGAAAGATGGAGTATGAGAGAAAGACAATAAAAATAAAATGTATCATTTCCGGACGTGTGAAGAGTATCTGAAAATCATACTTGAGTAAAAGTATATATACCTAAGTGCAGAATTTACTCCATTAGAAATCTTAATGTGACTTAAGTAAAAGTCTTAAGAGTATCTGATTTGAACAGTACTTATTTGAACGTAGGCTCAAAGATGCACTAGTCCTCAAAACCATAAAACATGTTCGTGAACAGCTTAAAAACAGTCGATTTGTGAGGTTTATTTCCTAAAATACAAATTAAATTGTACACCTCAATACTGCATTAACCAAGGATCAATACAACAGCCTCTTCAACATGTCAGAACGAAACCAAGATCAAACAAGTCGGTCAAATAAAGAAAGTAGTAAGGCAAACTTTCAAAAACTTATCTTCAGTTACAAATAAAATTCCAGTATCATGACACAGAGTAGAAGAGGTATTCAATAGACTAATAAAATGTAAGTAAATATCGCCTCTTCAGCAGAATAAATAAACAGTGGCAGCTGCCATGCAAAATACAGTGGAGTAAAATGTTCATATGTTAAATCATAAATGTAGTTGAGTAGGGAGTAAAAATGGTTTATAGCTTTGATACACAGTAAAACTTAGTAAAATCAAGTAGAAGAAAAAATCAATTAAGTACAGTAACAAAGTACATTTACTCAAATACTTTAAACCACTGGTTATTTCAGATTGCTGGAATAATAATAACTAATAATTAATCAGTTGTATTGAATAGGGTTAGATAAATATAAACACTAGTGAAGTGTACCTCAAAGTGCTCAGGGTTTCATCGTAGTTAATGTCAGCAGGGCTCAGAGCAGCCACCATAGCGGTCCTTGAGTTCCCACCTGGAAGGACAAGAAATAGGACGTTAAAACAAGTAAAAATACCAACGTCCTTCAAACGATCATTTTGGGAAAATTTTCAAAGATGCTAGACATAAGGATAGGTAGATTCAATAATAATTTAAAGTAAGTGGCTGAGCACATGTACCCAAATTCTCTCTCAGGAGCCATGTGAGTACCGAGTCGCGATAAGGAATAAAATCAGACTTCTTTTTCTTCTTGCTCTGTTTCACAAAGAAAAAAATAAATAAAACAACATTTAGGAACTTCTCTGTGACAATCACATGTTAGATACATGACACACAAGTCTGAAACAAGAGAGTGGTTAATGGTTGAGTGGTAACGGGTAGAGGTTCACTACTCAAGAACAGTTAGACAATGCTGGGTTTGATGGTTGGTCTTTGAGTAAAATAAGAGTTAGAAGATTCTGGATGAACACAGGAGCACCGGTTACCTTGCTGGTACAGTTATCCTGGGTAGGGAAGCATTTGCGGGAAAGAGAGAAACAGACAGACAGCACACAATGTTACAGCACTGCAGAGAGACAGGCAGACAGGCACGAAGTCCATGCCAGACTAATAGACTCAATAACGCTTGATAATACGTACCACCTCAGCCAGGGCAGAGATGACCTTTCCAAGCGTAGTCAGAGATTTGTTGATGTTTGCACCTTCCTGTGAAGCAAAAAAAAAAAAAAAAAAAAAAAAAAAAAAAAAAAAAAGTGACTGGTTGGATAAATGAAATGCTCCTCGACAAGGACACTGATATCGTTGAATTAGTACAGAAAATTCAACTAGATTTAGTTTTTTAGTCTCAGCATTTTGACATGATTTGTCTTGAACGTTTCAGCATTTTAATACATAAAAACTTTCTTTCGGCTTCTCCCGTTAGGGGTCGCCACAGCGGATCCTCCGCACGTTTGATTTGGCACATGTTTTACGCTGGATGCCCTTCCTAACGCAACCCTCCCCAATTTATCCGGGCTTGGGACCGGCACTGAGAGTGGCTGGGGACGGTTCCCTGACCGGGGATCGAACCCGGGTCGCAGCGGTGAGAGCGCTGCATCTTAACCACTAGACCACCAGGGGCAGCATTTTAATACATACCAGACTTTTTTCTCCAGTGGTTACTGTGCCAGTTACAAAATGCAATAATAAATATAAATTAATTAATTAAATAGCTTGGCCACCAGTAACCCTATCCAGAGGAAACTGTAGTCAAAACTGTTTCTCCAAACACTACTGCATCACTGTTGGCACTGATAAAAAGTCATGTTGCAACAGATGCGCCAATGTTATTTCAGAAGGTCTCTTTAAAGCAGCATCTGTTCTTGTGAATATCCATGCCACATGCTATAAAGACCGAGTGTATACCTTCAGACGCGTGCCTTTGGCCCCAGTCGAGTCAGCACGCTCACTGCCTGCTAAGTCCACCAGGCTGATTTTGCTGACCTGAAACAAGATGGACGATCACTCCTCAGACACAGATCAAATCATTTCATTTCAATCTCATACCATTGGGATCATCTAAATGAATAAAGATTTGCTTGCTCATAAGCCAAAAGACACTTTTCTGCTCTATCGCCCACATATTTAGCTGGTGAGGGAACACTGGGATAAGTAGAGCTAAACAGACCATTTAAGAGCAGCCTGTGTAGTAAAAAACTAATGCAGTGACAGTGCACAATGGCTACACTATGCATAGACACAACAGAGATGCTTTTGTGCTTCATGCCATCACACAATACGCTCCACACAGGACTAGAAGGACATCTCCCCGCCTCCAAACCCTCTAGTATTGCCGCCTCTCTCCCTGCAGAGACAAACTGCACATTTGTAGGTTGAGGTGACTGTTCTGACCTTTTCTGTAGACAGATCGGTCTCGCAGTCGTGCCTCCTTTGCGTGAAGACGATGGTGAAGACGGCATGCGAGCGGCTGCTAGTCTCGTTCATGTTAGTGGCAGCCACCGTCCTGGAGAGAAGAAAGGAGTAGAAAGACGAATGCAAATGTCAGTATCTTGGTGGAAAAATGCCAGATATAAACAAATGTATAACATATTTCTTATTTTTAGTTAGCGAATAAATTAGCTTTTTTTTTTTTACAGGAATTAATGACAAACAAGATAACCAAATATGTTAGGAATACATGTCAAAAAATTAATTGAAATGTAGATATTTAAAGAGGAATCGGAAAAAGTAATTACAGTCAACCCCCGATAATTTGCGGTTCGGAAAATTCGCTTGTTCTCAAACTGAAGTTGCGGATTATCTTAAAATTCGCTGGAATCTTCAGCGGGACCAAATGTTCAGGAATGTTAGAAATAAACTATGATTTAATGTAACCAATTTCATAGATATTTTTTAAAACACATTATTGTATTAAAGTGATTATGTCTAGATGAATTCACTAAGGTAGCATAGGGGCTGCGGGGGTGTGTTCAAAATCTTCGAACTCACAGGGGTCTTAGAACGTAACCCCTGGGGGGCCACTCTACATATGGTTATATTCAAAAACGTTTTTTACTTGCTGTGCAACAGTGCTCATCAATATGTGGCCTGGTTGGTCTTCTAGCGAAAAAAAAATATAATAATAATAATAATAATAATAATAAAAGAAATCCTGCCAATCGTTCTCTAGTTCCAAACATCAACCAGTGCGGATCCTCTGTTGTGGATTATAGAAATCTTTATCTTTGAGTAACAGATAGAGCAGAAAGCAGCATATAGGAGTAGCTACAGAGTTTACTCCTATTGTCGTCTAAATTTTTTTTAAAGATGAAGAAACCCACAACAGTGTATGAAGAGGGAGAAGTATATGTTTATCCATGAAACACATCTCCCATCTTTTGACTCCATGGAACTAATGTACAGCAGGAACATCAATCACCACCATAGAATAAAAGCATAAATTTAAATGGTCCTTTTAGGAATCTGCGACCATTAAAATGTGCCAGCTGTTGACATTTAGTCAATGCTGGTCTGTTAAAATACTCGAACCTTGGCTTCTATAAATGTGCCAATAAATTTGTATTTTATTTAGTCAGTGAGTCAATCAATGTTGTAAAAGTGCCTACGATAATAATGATACCTACAATATAAAAAAAAACATTTTATGATATAATCTATATTAAATTCCATATGGCCCCTGCTGTGAACTGACCACGTTCATTATTAAGAACCCAGCCAATCACAAAGAGCCACACCTACTATGGTACTTGCAGAAAGTTTAGATGTTTAAACATGTGACCCTTGTTTAGGGTGATCCTGAAGTGCTGAAGCACACAAGAAAAAGAGAGTGACATATCTCCTGTAGTGACAATGCTTTAATCGAGGATACACTTCAGAGAAATGTTGTTTTTTTTTTTTGTTTTTTTTTTACACTTTTCACAAATAAGACCCTCAGAGCACTAGAGGAGGATTAGAGACGCGCTGCTCTTCCTCAAGAGAACCCATGCAACCCTGCTGAAAGTCGCAGCCTTTCCGCTCGGGATTTGCTATTTATAGCAAACGTAATGCTTTCTTGTGTTCTGCCCACACTAACGAGATGACCGAATCGTTGTGAAATACTTCCGGATGCTTTTATCAGCCGCGCTGATGTTTTTCAAGATGGATTTCTTCGTCTCTAGGAAACTGAACTGGAAATGATGTGGCAAAGTAGAGCTGCTGTTCTCACCTGGCCTTGTTACCAGCGTCCATGAGGTCAGCAATGTCTGTGTAAGAGGTAACAGCCAATTTAGACAGGTCTTCAACGTACGGGCCAAGCAGAGGATGCTCCCTTACACGTAGGTTCCCTTTGTTCTTGGGATTTAGCAGGTCCCTCACTCGCTCACAGTAAATTTCCATGTAAGCCACCTAAATATACAGACAAAGATGAGATGAGACCAAAAGATGAAATCGGCCTCAGCACTAAATTTGTTTGTGATTAATGATGGTCAATAGCTCATACAAAGCAGATATTCGAGGCTTCTGAATACTGAAAATCTGAATATTCTGATTTTCACCAGTAATAATTTTTTTTTATGCTTACTAGACTAAAAGGCAAAGAATATTTTGGGGCAGATGTACACAGTGAGTATTATCAAACAATTCTTATCTGGGGCAATTATGTGCAATAATAATCAGTGCAATAATAATAATAATGAATCGTTTCATTTCACTTAATACATAGATTAATATACTTTAATTTTACTGTGAGCAACTGTGACTTAACAATTTCCCTATGGGATCAATTTAATATATATATATATATATATATATATATATATATATATATATATATATATATATATATATAATATATATATATATATATATATATATATTAAATATATATATATATACATACATATATATATATATATATATATATATATATATATATATATATATATATATATATATATATATATATATATATATATATATATATAAAAAGATTGTTCTGTTGTTGCTTTTATCGCTCTACCAATGTTATTGTGGAGAGGTGTGAATTCTTTGCCCAGCAGGGGACTAACACCCCTCCCTTTGCCCCTTCACCAAGCTCACGAGCTGCTAAAGGGGTTTTTGTCTTGCCACAGTCGCCACTGGCTTGTAAATTAGGGATAAGCGTACAATTATAAGGAACAAACTTATAAGGACTAAATATAAACACTCTTTTATACAAGTTTATACTAGTGTTATCTCTGTAAAGCTGCTGTGAGACAATTTCCATCATTAAAAGCGCTGTACACATAAAAATTTACTGAACTGAAATGAATTAAAGCTAAAAGTTGAGTCACAATACTCAACAGAAACCCAACAGTGTCCTCACTAATCTTAAAAACAGACAAGTCGTTTATTTATATTGAATAAATATATCTGATAAGTCACATTCCATTCCAGAACTTTCCAAGATCAAGAACCTTCAATCGTATCCAATGTGAATGTAATATTATCTAAAGTATTTTTTTTTTTGTTACTGCAGTGCATGATAATTAATACACTGATGTAGTCATCATTTCGGGATCTGGTGTCCTTCTTGGACAGAACAACATGGTGAATTTGGATCTACTTTTCCTCGAGACATGGACCACTCACCTCCACGGAATAAGAGATATCCTCGTTGTTGTTGTCATTGATTTTCTCAAAGAGATCTTCACAGAGCTGCAACGGGGGAAGAGGGGGGAGGGGATGAAAATGGTGCATTAGGCAGTGTGGAGAGACGGATCGATAAAGCACACAAATAACTCAAATCACTGCTAGGTGCTCGAGACAGAGAGCTTAATTCCTTAATGTCTTCAGGATCAGCTTGATGCTGAGATCAACCTGACTCATTCACCTCGCCTGTCCTTTTCCCTCCCTGCATTATGCTTGGAAACAAGATAATCCATATGAACCTGAGGGATGATGCCTTCCTGTCCTTCTTCCTGCTTTCCCATCATTGTGTAGGACTTCCCAGCACCGGTCTGGCCATAAGCGAAGATGCACACGTTGTAGCCTTCAAAGGCGTGCTGCAGCATCTCCCTCCCGATGTCATTGTACACCTGACTCTGGGATGCAAAGCAGGAGTCTTCCGGCTATAATGAGAAGAGAAAGTTCATTTTATTGCCTTAGATGAAGACAAATTGCTCTTTTAATATGCACAACTAGTATTTGAGTGAGAATTCATGGTGCTCACGTTTAGAAAACAAAATGCCTGTTGTGAAGAAATGGAGAAAAAAAACAAAATAAATAAAAAGAGAAAATAAAAAGAGACATTACCGTGGTGTGTGACCAGTAGGAGTAGTCAAAGCTGAAGGACTTTGGTGCTTCTTTGGGGTTTTTGGGATTTAATATAGCTGGAAAAAAAGAACAGGAAAGATACTATTAACACAGTGTAAAGAAACATTCATCTTCTCACAGAGCACTGCTCTCACTAAACCCATTTTCTCTGGAAATCTCATCTATTACATCTGTAAATCTGCTAAACAGTGCTTTCTGTGAACAATGAACTATTTTATGAATTGACTCAGTGATATTATAGACTATAACATGCACATACACTATATGGACAACAGTATTGAGACAAATGATTTTTCTAGCCATATTTGGTTCTTTCCTAAACTGTTGAAGGCATAGAATTTTATCGAATGTCTTTGGATGCAGCATTAAATTTTCCCGTCACTTGAACTACAAGACCCAAGGACTGTTCCAGCTTGACAACACCCTTGTACATAAACCTGGCTCCATGAAGATATGGTTTATATGTTATGAAGTGGAAGATCTTGAGTGGCCTGTTATAGAGCTCTGACCCCATCCCTACTGATTACCTTTGGGATAAATTGGTTGAATGACTGCACCCCAAATCTCCTCAACCTACATCATCACCTGACCGAAACTATCGTCATTAAATGAGCACAAATCTCCACAAGCACTCTCCAAGTGTCCACATACTTTTGGTTATATAGTGTATAGTGATCTTGGTATTAAAGCAGGGCTATGTAGTGTTTTTAAAACCTAATTTCACACTAATTAATTTATTGGAAAAACTTACATTTTTTTTATTTTTATTTTTTTATACGTCCATTATGGCAAATAGAATTCATTTTGCTGATTGATATTTTCATCATCTTTGATTATGGCCTAAATAAATAAACAAACGTACCAAATCAATAAAATCGTACTTGAAAACTACTATTTGTCAGCTACTGTAAGAATACCAACACACATTATCAATCTTTTGCTTGTAGGCTATTTGACAAAAACCCTATGGGGTAAAAATAAGCTAATTTACAGAGGAAGTGAAAGTCGGAGAGACATGTGACACTTCACAGCACAGAAAACGAGAATGCTCACCGCCTAGGCAATTTCTTTTTTAGATTCACCACAAAAAGGGGAAAAGACTGTCGTGATTTCCTAAACGAGAGTGTTTGGTCACCACATGGTTAGCACTTTAGCTGTGTTTGTGACAACACCAGTATATTCCCTCTCTCTCTCTCTCTCGCCTTAGGCCTCTTCCCCCTCTCTTTTTTCTTCTCATTCTTTCACGCTCTCTCGAGTGATTTCAGCTGTGTTGAATTTATTTTCCCCTCATCTCATTCCCCTCTGCCCACCTCCACGCCTCAATCCACACATTCCTTCCCTCCACACACACACACACACACACACACACACAGACACCACACGCCATCCTTCTCTCTTGTTGAGTTGCTGTCTTAATAAACAGGAATGCACAACCATGTCTGGTATTTAAAGAGTTCAGAAAACCGGGTCTTGCTCTCTGTCCCTACATGCATTGCAGCAGCGGGATAAGCCTCGTAGCACAGCCGTGCCTCAGGAATGTACTGTAGGATAATTATAGTCGTAAAGGGGGCCAGCTGCTGCCCAGGTCCCCGTGACTTGCCGGCATGTCCAAGCCACGAGCACACCGTCCCATTAGCAAAGGCAAGGGTGAAAAAAAAAAAAAGAAAAAAGTAGGAGAGACTGATGAATTTGAAGAGCGCGCTTGTGACTTAGCAACGGCCCAAACAGAAGAGCAACACACACAGCCTGAATTTCGTTTAGGGGTCAGTACTAGGATTGATTGATATTAAAAGACAGGGGGAAATTAATTAAAATGCAGCTTCAAGTGTTGGAAATGTTCATATGGAGGAAGCAGAAAGCACACAATAAAAGATACAGATCCAAGGGTATAACAGTTTCGAATGGTTTTGAGGCAAAAGGTAATGCTAAAGGAATTTCATTCAGGTGCAGTAAAATTGTGTAAGCTGCACTCATGTGGAACAGCTGCTAACCAAACGAAAGCTGGTGTACTGAACCGTTTGTATTGTTATTGAGATTTATCCTCACAATAATAACCATTTTTATTATTGTGGACTATCATGGACAATGACTGTACAGCATTTACCAGCATGTCCACATCCAGCACAATTTCTAAACGGCCGATCGGGTTTTCATTTCACTACAAATCCTGAATCTTGAATTCTGATCATCCATCGAGAGATGCTTTTTTCGCTCACCACAGTTGTAAAGAGTGATTATATGAGTTACCGCAGTCTTCACGACAGCTTGAGCCAGACTGGTCGTGACCTCACAAGTCATTTCTGCCCACGGATCTGCTACTTTCTGGATGTTATTTATCAGTCGCACCATTCTATGTAAACTCTATGGAATGTCTTGTGAAAATCCCAAACAATCTGTTTCTGAAATACTCAATATAGTTCTTCTAGCAAAGTGTATGAGATATTTTTTTACCTTTCTGATGTTTGATATCAGAATCAAAATACGTTATTTTGCAGATTCAGAATATTTTAATGTCTTTGCTTCATATGAAAATGACTCTTGATCTGAATCTGCAGGATCCAGTGACCAGTAAGATTTTTTAGTTTTTATCCAAAACTATAATGTGCTATTAAACAAATGTAAAACAGACCAAAATTCTATAAGTTTTCTTTAACAACTGCAAATGCTTTTGTTAAATTATGAAAGTGATGTGGTAATAAATGATACATGATTCGGCATATATGAAATTTTTATACCGGTGCATGTCTAATAGGTCAATTGTCTAATTAGGCATCAAAGGCATGGCACTGCACTTAGCTGCATGTACTGTCTAATCTCAGTACACACATCAATAATGTAGCCCGAAAGAGAGTGGTAGGTGATTGGCTCAGTGCTCTATCTTCACAAACAGGTCAACTGACCCCTCGATGAGAAAAGCAAACTGTGACATCTGAGTGAAGGTTTTCTCCTGTGGAAGCTTGATAGCGCCGTACATTCTGAGATGTTAAGGGGTCACACAGGTACAGGTGATACCAAACTGGAGTTCACATCATGTTCTTTACCTTTTCCTTCAGTTCAGGCGAGGTTGTGACGACGAAGCAAAACAGAGAAGGACGAAAAAAGCCAAAGCTAATTTAGGAGTGATCTCACCTCTGACCTGAGGTCTCTTCCTGGAACACAAAGCCCAGAGAAGCTAAAAAAGTCTGCCGCACTCATTGCACTTATTAGTGTGTGTGTGTGTGTGTGTGCGCGCGCTTAGGGGGGTATCTAGGTTACTAGAGAAGAGCCAGTTTGCAGGCTGGCCATCCACTGGACTTCCCCTTATAATGCCAAGACATGAGCTAGGGTCAACACACACACACACACACACACACACACACACACACACACACACACACACACACACACACACACACACGTGCATGCACAATCATTGCTTCTTTTTTTTTTTCCCTGAAGGTGATTCATGCTCACTCACAACACCTCATCCTACTCATTCTCTCTCTCCATCTGCTTTCAGGCAGTCACAGACGTATGAAGTACAAACACACCCACACACACTTAATAAAAAGATTGTGTGTCTTGACGTATAACCCAAAAGAATGTCTAATAAAATGTGTTCTGATTACAGAGATTCACATGCACTTACTCTTAGATTTAGTCTATGTCAGTCCTTGCAAACCATGGCAACAGGTAAGGTTTCCAAGACAACCGCCACACGGCACTGTTGGAATTTCAGTTTCAGTCCGAGCTTCATGATCGTTTCTGATGAAACGCCTATTACTTGTTTTTTCCTGAAGTTTCAATAAAATAATTAAAAAAAAACAAGGATAACGTATTTGTATTTCACCAAACCTGCACTCTTTGTGCTGAATATTTTCCAAAAAACTACTTAAAACCTAAGCAGCAGGATTTGTGGCTTTGACATTAAGCGGCTTAAAAGTGCACAGCGTACCAAAGAACAGCGCGTATGTAAGACTGCAGACCATCAGTTATTATGGCACCGCGAAACGAGCTGAAGGTGATGACGGTAAAATGAACCACACCGTTAATGGACTGCGAGGTCATTACATATATAGAAATGCAACGCTTCTTCAACCATTCCATGTTCATGCAGGTCAGCATTATGGGTAAAACACCTTCACTACCACATTCAAACACAATATTAACACAAATAATATGAAATGATGGGCAGTTAAGAGCCCATCAACATGAACTGTCGAGTCCCAAGTAAGTCGGGTCAGTTAATTAGTCACATGACTTTCCAAAATCCTACTACCTAACTGAGTATATACACATAGGCAGACAAGCAGAAGTCAAATCCTCTATGTTGCCTCTACAATTAAATTTTTACATCAAGAAAAAAAAAAGACGACTTCTTAAATGATTATTTATTTAATTTTAATTTATTAAATTTTTCCCCCACCATTTTAATATAATGAAATCTCTTTAAAATTAATAAATAATAATAATAAATAATAACTGCGATTTATGAATCAATAGTTTTTTCTGGCAATCAGACCAAACCACATTGTTAAAGCTAAGAAACCATTCTGCTGAACTACAGCTTCAGGAAATCTGGCTGAAAGAAACATAATTCCTCATCACCCCTTATAATTAATTATGATTTCCTCAATGTAATATTCCTCGGGACAGAACTTTACTCAGGAATTGTATTTCAGATTTGACATGAATGGCACTTTTAACACCAAGACAGACACTCAGACACTGGGCCTCACAGTGGATTTGAAAACAAAATGATCTATTCTTACAGAATCATTATTTTATGCAAGAAATTTATTTTCGTTTCACGAAATTCAAAAGGGTACCCATTCTCTTCTGGGAGTGCAAAATTAAATCTCCCTAAGATAATTCAACAGGTTCTCAAAAGCCAAAACTTGTCAAATTACTTCCACGTCCTTAGTCGTAACAATGTACATTAGGATACTCGACCATCTGATTATGTAAAGATTTTGCTTTCAAAATGGCAGAAGCGTGGTCAGTTCCACCACCAAGCAAACAGAACTTCATAGCCACACAGACACATTCCAACACCCATTCTGCTGCAATTAACCCAGTAGACCCACGCTGCGATGTGGACACCCGCGTGGGTTTTTAAGATGCAACGAGCCGCGAGATAATGAGCTCATCTGCTTTCAAGTGAAGGCAGGAGGGACTTTAACAAGAGCCGGTTTTTACCAGCCATCCAAGCATTAATGTGAAAAAGGGAAACAAGAAGTCTACATCATGCAGCTTTTAGGCTCTGCATCATTCGATGGGCTTTCAGTGTGACATCAACCGAGAATAGACCGTGACGTTAAAGTTTTCCACCCATATTCACTGACTTGCCCTTAATCTATCCGAAAGCAGCCAATATCAAATATAGACTTGTGAATGGTGGGAGCAGATGTTTAGTGTGGATCGGAAAACAAATTAACACTGCTCAAGATTTACACACCCTCTGGTATCTACAGGCCTCCATCCAGCGACATGGATCTTAAACTGAAAAGCTAAATAAGGGAGCTTGTTCTTGCAGCACACACAAATACACACATAAAGCAGGTTCTGCTGCACTCGCTGACCCTCAGGCCAGATGAGGAGAACAGCACTGTTAAAGTTAGGTAGGTACATGCTGCGTTAGAGAGGGCCAGCTTTATAACCAGTTTCAGCTGAGCTCAGCTCTAAACCCTGATGACAAAGATGATTTTGAGAAAAGAAGCCTCGACTGGGGACACACCTTCACTTACAGAATAACGAAACAGCTCTTGCTGTTAGGAGAAATGACTGTACATTGAGCAGATTTCATACAAAAAAGCACTTGGGTTAGTGTATTAGTCCATGGCTAAAATGAATAATATTGGTTGCTATTTAAGTTGGCTTCACGCCATACACACAGCCTTGCACTTGAATTATATATAACTACACAAACATTTTCAGAAATGCTGATGAACAACTATCATGTGATCATCATTTCAAGATGCTACCTGTTTCAGTGGTATTTTCCAGTACAATAGCTATAGTATTCTCTGGTCGCTCTTTATAGTACAGAAATACAACTCTAGGGATACAACATAATATGTCCATGTTGTCAATACAGCGTTTTTTTGTCTAAATTTGGATGGAAAAGTAATCACTCACTCAAACACTCAACATGTTAATGGAAAGACAAAGTTGATGAAATTCTGTTTCCCTTAGTCACAGTACAAAATTAAAACAGCATTTTTTTTATTCTGCAGATGGAAAGACAAAATTCTGCGCTTGCAGATTTAACTGGCTTAATGATGCCCCCACAGTCTTTGCCCAGTTGAACTGTTCTGTTCATAATTGGTGAGAATGCAGTTTTTACGATGGTCCGCACCACAATCACATCTCCAGTTAGACTTAGTCATGCAGCCCACATGCTTAGCAAATAAAAAGACAAAAAGAAACAGGAAAGCTGGAGAACAATGTAGCAAGCCAGGGTACAATGAAGCCTGCACAATTTATTAGATAATCTGTTATGACAAGCCTGTTCCGAGCCTGCACCCTTATTTAGATCACAATTATGCTTCCTCATAGACATGGTTAGGCAGGCTGTACAAGCAGAAATGAAATGTAAATATCTGCATATGATCAATCCAGTAAATGCAGAACATTTTTTAGGTAGTTTAAGAAGTACAACTCTTTGAGTTGCTGTTTTTTCCTCTTTTAGGATTTATATTGTCTTTAGAGCAGCATAGCTCCTAATAAGGACAGAGTACTCAGAAAAAACAAAGCATTGCATTAGACGGTTAAACTCTCGTAGTAAGGATGAGAGTAACGTCGAGCTCGAAACCTCTGAGAAAAAGAGCGAGAGGCCCTCACTGCAGAGGCTATTTATATAGCAGCAGATGGCAGGTTCCCTGTATGCTGACAGATCCTGACAGTAAGGAACGGGCACATTTCTGCACTCTGATCACTCAAAGTTCAAGTTACAAGAAAGTCTATTCATTTACTTGACCAGTCATGCTTTTTGAACAGTCCTAGATCAAGTTATAAAATCTGATGCGTAGCCAAGGATCTATAATGATGGTGGGTCCTTTAGAATGTACACTTTTTTTTGTTGTTTTTTTACATCATGCTTAACTGGGCATCCATGTTTTACTGTGCATCTCTGAAGCCTGGGCCAACAAGAGCTGCAAATGGCTAGCATTCACCTTATTCACCTAACAGAACAGAAAAAGGAGCTGTATATCCAGTGGCAATACATTGATTTAAGGGCACAACTTTGTTAATCTATATTTCACATTTTCTTGTGGAAAATATACACTTAAATCACATTATATTGACAAAAGATTTGGCACACCAGACTGGTGTGCCAAATTGGTGATTAGTTCTTACCAAATTGTTGAATCAGTCACAGGTATCACTCATGAACAAGGGAAAAAACTTCCTGCTTTAACAAAGATTTCCCCCCCATAAAATATGTCTACCACCTAACAATTACACTGTAACATTAGATGATTCTTCACCAAACTGTTACCACGACGTTGTATAGAATGTCTTTTTGATGTGGTAGAATTAAATTCGCCCTTCTACCAACTAGGAAAGCCAAACTTGTTCCAGAATGCCCCTCTGCACAAAGCCAGCCCCTCGAAAATATGGTTTATATGTGTTGGAACAGGCTGAATGAGCACAAATCTCCATAAGCACACTCCAATATCTAGTAGAACATCTTCCCAGAAGAGTATAGTTTATTACAACAGCAAATAGGAACTAAAATCTGGAATAAGATGTTCAAAAAAACAAAAGTTTTGTATGGTCAGGTGTCCACAATCATTTTTCCATATAGTGTATAAAAAAATGTGCCATTCAATAAACTGATGAAAAAAATTAGATCATAAAAAAAAAAATCCATTATTTTCTTGGTGGTTCCAGTTCGATGTTGGTTTAACAAACGAAAGGAAAGGCCTTCATCCTTACATATTGACATATTAAGGAAACCTTGCAATTTGATATGCAGCTACATTTAAACTAAGTGCGCTTTATGTTGATGTCACATCTCAAAGCTGAAACGGTAATAATCTTGTAACTTTTTTAAGGCACAAAGGCTGTTTCTTTCCTCTAATTTTAATGCCCTTAATTAGCAAACTACATCTCAATTCCACCTGATAGACTAGCTAGCTTCCAGGAAACCAAATCCCGAAACAGAGCAGCACACACTATAGTTTACATTGGCTTTAGGTTTAAATCTCAACGCCTCCAGATGGTTGCTGATGTTTCCAAAAGGTTGCTGAGCAGGCGGTACATCCTGCTCTTAAACCCAACAGAAGGTTGAAGATTGAATGACATATTAGCAGCTCCCACGAATCTAATTACAGAGCAATGTATTTCTGTTCTAAAGCTTTGATGGCCAGGTCTGTTTTTACACACTTCACCCCATGGCATCAGAAACCGCTGGGGATCACACCTTCGTTGAAAGAGGTACGGGTAGGATCTCAAGTGTGTGTTGCTGTGCATGCAAGCCCACAAACGCACACATACACAAAAACGATCAGCATGAGGAAGAAATCACACTGAAACAGGAGTCCCAACAAACTTCAGAGGTTCTGAAGAGCAAATCGTGTGGATGAATAAAGGATGTAAAACTAAATTTATTCTTCGATTCTCGAAAACGATTCGGAACCAATGCACAGATTTGAAAAATGTTACATAAACAACATTAATGTGTAATGAAATGCCACAACCCAGTCCAGTGCAAAGAAATAGTTTGCCCATATAGTTACATTTTCAACAGGGTTCTTTTTTCCTGTTCCTGCTTAAAATCCCCAGGCAAGTGATAAATCATCCAGATTATTCAGAAAAAAAACAAAGAAAACTGCCAGATCAATTGCAATTTTGAGCTTTCATTTAAATGTTCCCAAAGACTAAAGGCAAGCTGGAGGCAAGGTACAGCATTTATTTTTTTTAAGTTGCAATGAAATAGCTTTATAGACAGAATTTAACACAACAGCCAATATCATTTAAGATACACCAACCCCCATGAAATCTAAAACAAACCTAACTGTAGCTTCAAGAAACTGCTAAATATGGGGAATGAGAGTTCTGGAGGATTTCTGACCACTGTCTTTACTCAAGTCTGTCCATAGATGATGAGATTTTTGCACGTTTGAACTGAGATTTACTATCAGAAGGGCTAAAGGTGAAAGTCAGCTGCAGAGTCATCACCAAAAGGCAGAAAGAGGCTTCCTAATCGAATAGAAAATGAGATTGCTTAAAACGTATATCTTACTAATGCAGAACTACGGACAAAGCCTGAACACATAATCTCATTCTTGATTAACCTGAAGTAACACTGACCTTAAAGCACTAAACTGCAGAGAGTTGGTTAAAAGAATATACACATTCTACAGAGAGTGAAAATGCAGAATTAGTAGAGAAAGAGTTTAGAGAGTTTTCTAGATATATCAAGATCATATCAATATTGGTATTGGTCACAATCCTGATCCAAGATGGCGGTCCAAAGGAGAACTTCAGGTCCAAAAATAATGCAAGTTGTGTGTTGTAGTTCGTTTTACACAGCATAGGGACATCGACGAAAAAAAAAATCCAGAAGGGGAATACAATGTTATTGAGTTGTTGCATTAGATGTTAGTACACGTGCACTTTATGTCACGCCCTGTTTGTTTTAGTTCGTTTTGTGCTATCCTGTGTTCATTTATGTTGTTTTATTTTGCACACTGATCCTGTATGAATGTTATTTCGTTTCACTGTGTAAAGTAATGTACTGTGCATGGTTAAAATGTCAATAAAAGCCACTGGACTTGATTTGACATGATTTGACTTTGTTCTGGCCTATCGTGATCCAATAAAAAAAAATCAGTTATAAACAGATTCATCAATAATTGTTTAATAATCACCCCGAGTTGAAATCACATTAAAGCGTTGGAGACCTAAATATTCTCTACACCTTCTCTAGATGTATATTTTATAGACCTCTACAGGGTGAGCATCAAAACTCATACAGTATGCAAGATCCCAAAAAATAACACTGGGTGGATGGAAAAGGAAAAGTTCAGAGGGCAGTCATTTAAACATGGATTACCTGGTAAATCTAACTTCATGAATAAAAAAAACACATCTGTTGGTACATTATTTTGCTTGGTGACCTCCCAAATAATTGAAATTATATATATTGCATGACATCATGCCCAAGATCTTTCTCAATTTCAAAGAAGATTATAGAAGTGCAGCCAAAAGTGACTGAAATGTGAGAGGGTTAAAACACAAAGCCTGCTACAGGGAAAAGAAGCAGAGGAGTTGAGGAGAAATAAAGAACATTTCTTTGTGCTGGAAAGCCTTTATTCTTTGGGCGAGTTCATCGCTCCTAAAACAAAAAGTCAGCAGAGGCTCAGGGGCTGCTAGAGCTTTTTATATCATATAAAAAAAAATAAAAACAGTGCATTGATGAATCACAGCACTGAAATAAACCAGCACATGCAAAAAAAAAAACTTAAAGCACGTCACATCAAGGGACCAGCAAATTGTTTAAATAAACAGAAATGCATATTAAACTGATTAAATTAGATACAGGTCTATAGTGTATCAGGATTTCAAGTATAACCTTTAACCTTTCAAAGAAGCTATTCAAGTTAAGTGTAAAAACAAGCCAAAGTCCCAAGAAGATTGATGAAGCAAATGATTAAGATTCGATGAGGTAGTACAATTCCTTGGAAATCATCAATAGGTAAAATAAAAGCTGTATATTTTATTGAAATGGAGAATATCTGGCAACATTGTACACATTTTTCTAATGTATTTAATGCACTTGCATCTTTTGAAGGTGGTTAATTTAAAAAGAAAAATATATCAGATAAAAAAAATAAAATAGAATTGTATATATATAAAATATATAAATATATGAATAAATATATAATATATAAATAATTACAATTATATAATCATTAACATGTATAATTAATTGATAATTAACATATATAATTAATTCACGCATATATGTAGCACTCCCTTATGGGTTTATCATCAACAGACTCCACCAAGATTATGGCAAGATGTAAAATTTAAATGCAAATTCAAAGGATGTGTGAGAAGATCCATCCATCCATCATTTATAGTGTTTATGCTACACAGGATCATGATAGTTATCTTGAAGTGGGGAACAACCTGGATGGGGCACCAACCAATCACAAAGCGCACACTCGCGCACAATTTTTAAATGCCAATCAGCCTACAACATGTCTTTACACCTGAAGAAAAATGGAGAGCCCAGAGAAAGCCTTGAACATGGGGACAAAACTTTGTGCACACAGGGCAGAGACAGGATTTGAACCCTTAAAAAAATGAGGGCGCAAGACAAATGTGGTTACCACTAAACCCCCATGCACGCACACCCTCCGTGAGAATTTATTAGTATGTATGATTTGGTCTGTTTCATTTTGATTTCATCAAAGCAAAACCAAGAGGTCATCATTTAAGTCATCATGATGGATTGGCACATAAAGAAAAAACTTTGCTTTCCACTGCATTCCAGAATCATAACAACGTGGTGGTCTTGACATGTAAACTCGTACAATTTACAAAATAATAAAAAGAAAAAGTCCTTTTAACATGACAATCAAGGTTGCTTTGCTTGTGTCCGTGGTTTCCGGGTTTTGCTTTGCATTTCTAGGAGAAATAGAGTCTAAATAAAAGTAGCGGCTACAACTGACCGTGCCCGGACTACTGAGGACTACAGATACTGTCCTATTCAGCTCCAAATGCAGAGACGCAAAATCAGAGAGGGTGAGAGAAAGACCACTTAGGTAACCAGCTTCCTTTACACGACAGAGCTCGAATTCTAAAAACGGTTCCATTATGTTTATAAAGCTGCATGTAGAAATAAACTGATGGGAATAGGAGCCACGCAGACTCAAAGACACATGACATCATTCTGATTCGATTGGTATTGGATTTTGAAAATATGTAGTCATGTAATAGTTGGCTGGAGTGTGACACTACCCCATATTACTGACTGTAAAATTTAAATAATACCGTAAAAACATCACAATTAATTTTCCCTTTGAACATTTTTATAAGGGGTTTTGTTGTTTGGTTGTCAAGTCAACAGGGAAACCATTTTCTATTGAAATTCATGAAGAGGCATCGAGTGAAATCATTGAAATACCAGAGAGGAAAATTTTTTTGAACATATACTTTTGAACATAAATAAATACTTTCAATGTTTTTTTCCTGAAACAAATCTGAATTTGAATCTCTCATTTTAACCATACTATATGGACAAAAAGTATTGGGACACCTGATTTTTCCAGCCAAATGTGGTTCTTCCTCAAACTATTGCCACAATCATGGAGGCACACAATTGTCTAGGACATATTTTGACGTTGTATCATAAAATTTTCCCTTCACTTGAATTAGGAGATCCGAACGTTTTCCAGCATGACAATGTCTCTGTGCGCAAAGCAACTTCCATGAAGATATGGTTTATATGGGTTAGAGTGGAAGATCTTGAATGGCCTGCTTTACAGACCTGACCTCAACCTTACTGAACACTGAAAACGCTGATTACACCCAAACAACAGTACCTGCTTTAACTAACGCCCTTAAAGCTACGTGAATCTCCACAATTACACTCCAAAATGTAGTGGAAAATTTTCCCAGAAGACTATTATAACAGAAACTAAATGTGGAATATGATATTTTAAAAAGTTATTAAAAAACATCTTACGCTCAGGTGTCCACAAACTTTTGTCTATATAATGTACATGTAAATTAAGCTCAGATAACATTATATATTTCATACCTCAGTTATGTATCAGAGTAAATATTAAGAATGAATAGTTTTTTTTTTAATAACATTCCCGTCTGCTTTCAGCATTATTTCTATACACACGTAAAAAACCTTAAAAGCTAATACGGTGCCTTTAAGTGCAGGATGTTAAATGATGTGAAGCTAAAACAAGTACTTGGAAAAAGCTGCTGTGTTCATGCCCTACTTTAGTCCTTTCTAATCCACACAAAAGGAGAAAAATCACTTTTCTGAGCATAAGCACAGGATGTGCTCTCTCGCACTCTCACATGCATGCACGTCATGTGTGCTTCGCTGCTTCCTTCATCCCTCGTCTGTCCTGATCCTCCCACTGTCACTATGCTAGTAACTACATTACAATGCATGATGGAAATCACAGGCTTAGGATCACCCGACTGCAGCTAATTATAGACAAGCAGAGGAAAACAAACAATAAATTCTTTACATACAGAAGAATGGAAATGTGGTCAGCACCAGGAAGGGTTGAAAACTGAAATCTCAGGACTGCCAGAAAGCAAAAAACACCACCACCACACAACACAAATTAAGCAGGTCTCATGTTGTTTATAAACAGAGTGACTGCTGACTTTTGCAAGTCTTATCAGACATCTCATCAGCAAATTTCAGATCAAGTTTTTATTTATAACCAACTGCTAGGTATGTTGCCTCAACATTAGAAAAATCGCATGTTTACCTTTGCTAAACAACAAATGATGTAATTTTGGAAGTTTCACCTGCTGCACTACAAACATCAGCAGAGACTTAAGGTGACTTGTGCATGCTGGAATTAATGAGCAAATCTAAGTGGGTGTAGAAAAAACATATACTAAACAAGCTCAAATCTGCTGTATAACTCACCAGATCACTGGCAATTAAATTCATTTAATAAAAAAAAATAATGATAAAGTCATAAAATTATATATTAAATAAAATTAAGGTGCAACATGAGAAACAAACACCAAAACACATACCCAAACATTGATGTCTTATTCACATTTGTTACAAATAACATATGTATATATAATATATTATTATTTGATTTATTTATCTATTCATTTATATATTTACACATTTTATACGCATCATTTTTCATCCTAAATAAAAGTACAGATTACAAACTTACATCTAAAAACAATATTATATATATATATATATATATATATATATATATATATATATATATATATATATATATATATATATATATATATATATATATATATATATATATATATACCCTTTTGTTTCCTTTAATTTGTACTCATACTCATGTCTACCTCATTAAATTGCTAGGTTATGTTACATTAAGTACCACTGTATAGCCAAGAAAACCATCGTACTAACCAACCACAAGTACACAAGCTGAGTGAGCGAGGTAGTAAATAAATGTAAGATCCTGTTCATGCTCAGGAGATCTAACAAGCCGTATTTTGGGTCTTTGCATCAGTATACAATGTTTATTAAATGTGTACGGAATGTGGTTTTCAAGCTCATGCACACAGATGACTAATACGTTATTGTAAGTGCACGATAGGTTTAAGTGAGAAACGAGTAGCTGTCTATTGCATTGTGCAACAACAGCTCGCAACCTGATCAGAGCTACACTGAAGCAAAGAAAAAATCTCCACTATAGTTGCATCATGGTAATGAAAAGACAGATCTCACAGCAACAAATACACCACCACACGGTTCATAAATATGTGCAATACCAACCTACCATCCAGGTTTTCTTAAAATGAAAGAGAAAATGTTTGTGTGCGGTTTAAGCATCAACAAAGAGACTACAGAGATACACACGGCTGACTGTAATGGCCTCCAGCAGCCATCATAAAGCCCATTAGTATTGATTGTTATGGACACCGTGAAGAGTCGTGCTGCATGATGCAAGATGTATGTCAGAGGAATATTTCTGGAAGGCCTCAAGCAAAATAAGTCTAGTGTCTTTTATTTACCATTCGGGCCCATATTATGGGAAAGAACCACAATCAGCTGGGAAAAGTCCAGTTCCCCCATACTTTTGTTTATATATTGTAGATTATAGTGCCATATTTTCAAATAATATATCCATTAGCTCTAGTCCACAAATTTAATTGGTTCTAGAGTGCATTCATCCAACTTATGGCAGTACAGTTAACAACATCATCAGCAAACATATCAAATGATATGTCATAGGAATGTACATTTTGATTCAAAATACGAACGATCTCCAGATAAAAATAAAAGCAAGCAGAGAGAACAATTTCACCGGAAGCATCTTTAATAAGAAGACACAATCAACGTGAGCTAGCTAACATGCAGTATTGCTTTAGACCCCACATCTGTATCCTTATTACCGTAATTTCCGGACTATAAAGCGCACCCATATATAAGCCGCACCCACTGAATTTGACAAAGATTTTTATTTTAAACATAAATAAGCCACACCTGTCTATAAGCCTACACTGTACACTGTGTCTACACTGAAACTAATGAACTTTACACAGGCTTTAACGAAAGACAGTGTCTGTTACACGGTGTAACGGGTGAAATATGTTGTGGCTCCTTTAAGAGCAGAGCGGCATTTTGGGAATAGCCTACCGCCGCATTTTGCCGGTATTACTGCATGTGTGCAAGACCGAGGAATATGTCCTTATTATTTTCTGATGCTCATTTCTAAGTTTCTTTGACTAACCCGTAACGCTGTTGCCAAGAAAAAAAAAAAAAAAAAAACACGAGTTTTAAAAACCTGTCTGTGCTTATATGATTTCTGTTGCAACTGGAGTTAGCGAGCTCTCCCTTCACCCAGACTCAACGCGTTACAACGGCTTGTATCTAAACAGTAGCCTACCAAGAAAGTCATAGTTCACTGTCTTCCTCCTTCCTTTCACAACTATTTATCTCTGAAATGTATCTTTTGGCATCGTTGTGCGTTTAAAAAAAAAGCTTTTTCTTCCGATGCTGTGCAGCTCAGAACACAGGTGAGGTGCGTTTTTTCATTTCTGTTCGGAAATTTCATTGGTCTAATGTTATGTCGCTTAGTTTTTTGGCTTGAAGTTTTTGAAACCGGGAAAAACCCAGGAAAATTTATAAATAAGCCGCTTCGTTGTTTAAGCCGCAGGGTTTAAGTCCGAAAAATACGGTAATTATACAGATTATTATATATATATATATATATATACACACACATGCATATGCATACAATTTGGGAAAAATGTCATGTTACGATTATTGTGGTCAATATTGCGATATGAGTTCACTTGATTGGTTATCAAGAAAATTGCACACAGATTAATGATAATGCTAAAATGTGTTATTGTAAAATTAAAATGGTTTTCAAAATTAATATTTTTTTTCAAAACGGAATAGCATTTGTGTTAATTTTCAATTCATTTTTTTAAAAGGTACAGCTGAATTAAATAAAACAATAAATAAAAACACATTTTCACAAAAATAAGATTTTTACTGCGTTACCGCGAGTGGGTGTGTGTCCTGGCGTGAATACGAGGTGAATGAAAAATAAAAAGAAAGCTCTTTCTTCCAACCCGGAACCAGTGAGATCTGTTACAGATTTGTTATATTGCCATGTAATTTAGCAACTTTAACTTTAAAATCCTACACAGTTCCCCTCTCTGCTCAGTGTTGGTGATCTTAAAGCTAAAATATCGCCATATAACAGAGGTAGCGTTGTATTGACTACTGGTTTAGTGTCAGTCTGATTTCATTAAATCGCATCATTTGCAGTCATATAATCGAACAAGCCGACATCGCGATAAAATTCATCGTGCAGCACTAATATATTATATATATATATATATTGTTTTTTTTCCCCTCCTTCTCTTTCCCCCTCCTCTTTAATCTAGTCTAGTATGAACTTCAACCTGACCTAGAAAAGGGAAAACATATTGTCCATATCTAAGGCAAAGGTCCAGACAAACGTATTACTAATGTTTTAGAAAATCCATTACTGAAAATAAATAGCAAAAGATGGTCATGAGGGAGCCAGTGCTGTGGAACCTGCTGCAACAAGTCTCTCATCGATTTTTGTTTTCGATTATAAAAGTAGCATCCAGCACACAAGTCATATCTCCAGTGTGACTGTGACCACTGAGAGCAGGTTTGGTGGAGCGTGACAGTAGCAAAGACAGGCATGTCTCCTCAGAATTAGGGGAAATTAGTAGGACATGTTAATGAACTTGTATATTAATTATTATAATTACAACAGTATGACAGATGATCTAATGCACTCACTTATGCCCAGTGGTAGTACAAACCATTTACCCATTTAATATATTTTTGTCTAATGATAATCAAATGATCCAATATTCTTACCAAAAAAAATAAATAATAATTATAATTAAAAAAATATAATTACAAATGAGGCAGATCATGAAATTGTCTCTTGTATAACGATCTATCAGATGATTTTAAAAACTCCCATTTTTACAAGTATTATATATTAAAATAATTAATCCAGTATTAGATTATTATATTACATTACTACACAATGAACAGTGCAGAATTTATATTATAATAACGTCATTAATTAATATTAGACAGCAAACATTTGTTTTGCTTGATTCATTGTTGAATATTTTAATAAACAAAATACTAAGCATAAAAAGCACAAATAATGTATACTGTACATAAGCGTAATTTACATCTTTGCTTAATCTTTTAGTATAGCTCACTTAACTTTCTCTGTTGTTTCATAAAGGTGATAGTATAAAATGAAAATTACAGTGAACTAGAACAAATATATGGAAAATCCCTTAATCTCACCCCCCCAACTATATGGACTTGTGGATACACAACCAAATATAATAGGAAAGAACCACATATGACTGGTAATGTCAGGTGTCCCGATTATTTGTTCATTAAGTATTTATATTATAAATAATAAAATTATAAAACCGGTTTCTTCAGTGTGTGTCACTTGTATGTTTCTAACGCCTCTATGAATGTGAACGGTGATGATATGAGTGACACATGGATTTATCACCAGAGAAGGTCAGTCAGAGGAATTAGAGTGATGACCTCATGCAAGCACAGGGTTTAGGCTCCTAATCAGGTCTATCACTAGGTGTTAAAGCCATGTCGAATCCCAGCCCTCTTCACTTGGTTGTACTTCACTGCTTCCTATCTCTTTCTCTCTGGCTGTATCTCTTGATTGGCCAAAATAAAAGTTTATTATTATTAAATGATTTCCTTTTAGTTCTCTGTAAGTCTCTTTCTGAGTGTACAGGCCATTCCCATGAGTCCAGTCAAAGTATTTAACATTGTAAGCAACTAAATCTGCCTTTAGCCTTTACCAAAGATTTAGTTTACATCTGAACAGATTAGGTGAAGTCAGTGTAAGTAAAAACAGCTACAGTCCGAGTGGAAATCACTAGAAGGTAAAAGCAATAAAGGGAAAAAGGTCAAAATGGTTACCGTGTTCCACTTGTGAACTGTCTGAGGAAACTGTTAGGGACTGTCTAAAAAGTGCCAGGGTTCGTTTTTTTGTGTTTTTTGTTCGTCTTTATGACGATGACCAGGAGAGACATGTATCTTCTGGGTTGGGGATTGTGGGTAATCAATAATGTGGGAGACTTTTACATCCACTGTGTTTATTTACCAAGTCCTTCATCACATCCAGTACAAAACCTCCCCTTTTACTCCTCCATGTGCAGTAATTGCATTTCATTCAAAGGAAACCCAAATGGCGTGTAACACACTGAGGTAAATATAGGAAACAAGGGAGGACGGACATACTGCTGCTCTAGTGAAGAACTAAAACAACATTTTTTTTATAAAACTCATCCATTTACTGTCATTGGTTCCACTCCAGAACTTGGCCTGAGTTTCAGGGAGATGGAGAATGGAAGACTAAAAAGCCAGTTAAATAAAACATGTGTTACTGGTTAAAAAGGTACCCACGAGTGTTAAAAAAGAAAGAAAACTTAAACTCATTCTAAATCAAGCAGCTGATCAGTCACTTCTTTCACTATGACACACAGACATAGAAAAACCTACAACAGTGGTCTGAAAGCAATCCATCTTTCAACCACTTGTCATCCTCCAGAGTGAGGAGGAAGAAACCATTCAGTCTGTGTGATGCTCAAAATGTCCATGTTGTTCAAGCACAAGAATCAAAGCCTCCCCACAATCCCACCTGGTCGAGTGAAGAAATGGAGACCACACACACTAATAAAACAAGACTGACAAACCTGTAAATTATAATGTAGGAAATGCATTAGAAATGTATTCATCAAGCAAAACCCAAGCACTACTACAGAACAAATAAGGGTTAAACATTTTGTTCCCCACAGTTTTAACCAAGCAGTCTTGGGGCTGAAACATCAACATCCTTTTGCTCACCGGGGTGGTCTTCAAAGACAATAAAAAAATTAAAGACTTTTACAGGAAGTCAAAATAAACAACCCCGTTGAAACGGTGAGCCAAAGTTATTAATTCAGCTAGTGCAAAGCCAACAGTTAGGGGTAAACAATAGGTCATGTGAGCAGTTCCGTGTGCTATGTTTGTGTTACAGCATACTCAGAATACCTTCTACAAAAGGCTTCAGATTGGTGGAACAAATTTGAATGTTGCACATCGTCACTTGACTTCCTCTTTAGTGCACAACTATAAACCACTATTTCGAGTCACCTCATGCCTCAGAAGATGACACAATGCTTTGCATTTTTCTGGTTACATGGCAAGTTCCATTCCTTACTTAAGTAATATTTTTTATCCACCTCCCTGAAGACATTTCACCTGATGTAGTTCCACCATGTCACAATCAAATCTTATCATATGTTATGATCGAAAGTATTGGGACTGATTTTTGAGGGTCCCCACCCAGTCATATGTGGTTCTTCCACAAACTGTTACTGAAAAGGTTGGAGGCTCAATTGTGGAAGATGGAAGCGTTGGCATTAAATTTACCCTTTACTTCAACCTGTTCCAGGTTTGATAATGCCCCTGTGCACAAAGCCAAATCCATGAAGATATGGGTTACATGGGTTGGAAATCCCTGCTAACGACCTCTGAGCTCAACCCTATTGAACGCCTTTGGGATGAAATTGAATGCTGAATGCACTCCAGGCCTCATCACCCTAAATCAGCACAAATCTTCACATCAACACTTCTATATCTAGTGGAGCATCTTCACATAAGATTGAAGGTTATTATAACAAACAGCACAGCAAATGGGGACTAAAGATATAGACATCCTTTTTCACATCATTCTAATAACTCTTTTTTTAAAGCAAGAATCCTCGTTAACATTGACTATAGAGCATTTCAATCAGGACACTGACATGATTCCAATATTAAAGTTGCTTAAAAAAAATTTAATAAAAACATGATAAAACTAATTTCACTGACATGTCCATGTTCATCAGGTTCATGTGTATGAATTTATCACTAAGATTAGAGTTAAACAACAACACCTGATTAACATACAGTTTGATTTTCATTTGAAACTATGTAATATTGGTTTGTAATGGAGGTTTCATGGTCATATGCTTGGCTGCTGTACCCATGTTTCAATCAAGAAGTTTCGCTGTTCATTCGAAGGGCTTATCCTCTGACTGGTGGGAAAGTCCCCGCTATTTACACACTGTGATTCACACCTGTGAGATCATGCAATTCACATGACACCAGGATCCAGAGGTGGTGTGAATTTTTTTCAATCGAACCAGAGACCTGAGATAAGCATAAAGATGTCTAGAAAGCCACTCTACAAAGTATATATAATAAATGGAGTCATCTGTGACTAGTGAATTATTACTGAAATACACTCGCTACTCAGTTGATTTCGGCTCAAATATGATTTTTCCTGCTTGACAGTCCGCTTTCTTTATTCAAGTTATCTGTGTTCATCTCATAGCCATTTTGATTTTGACCGTAAAACAACCCACATGTGCACAAATTCGATCAATAACATAGATGATATGCAGGAGCCATGGAACAAAATAATATTTTGCAAGATAGGTTGTCATCGCTCCTGATTGCGAAGATTGCTTGGACTAGAAATCAGCTGACAACTCATTATCAGTTCATGATCAGTTGTTTTCGAGGTCATTCCAAGAAATATTGCTTTCTTTCCTTAAACTAGCCGACCCTGGAGGACGACAGTGTTATGGACATACTGTAAATGGGGAAAAAATCTGACCATTATATTACATTCAAATGGCCGTATGGATGTATCAGCTGTATCCTATATAGAACTACTTAGAAAATTGCTCATTTGAAAAATGTTTGTGCTTCTCACATTTCAGCAAACATTTGATTTATAATGCTTCAAGAAACCACACAAAATTTTCCCAATATGCACCCAATAAGTATTCGTTTAAATCAAATCATTAGTTATTTTTGCTTCCAATTTATTCAAAAATAAAAAATAAATTAGAACCATTCTGTTTTAAAGCTTAGTTCAGCCACTTTGAATTATTTGAAACTAAACATGGCTTTTATGATTCGTTACCCATGTCTGATTCATCATCAAGAGACAGTGAATACCCCCGATAAAAGAATTTCTGTTCAACAGCTCATTACATATTATATCAAAACATATACCTTAACAGTTAACAGTTAACAATAACTCTCACGCTGTATTTATCCGTCTATGGACTAAACAACCCACATTTCTGACTGAAACTCTTTTAGTGTGATTAGAACACACATCAAAGCATTCCTATTTTCTTTCAACCTGATGTCTTCTTCACCACCCTTTATTTTCCCCCATTAGGATTGACACGTTACTGATCTGAGTGGCTTTTCACCCTGAAGCCTGGCGTAAACTTTTACTCGTCTAACCCAGCGCCAGAGGCATGTAACAGAATGTCATCAACCACACAAAACATAGTCAGCATACCGCTTCAAGGACGGGGAACATGATATAGCCAAGGGATCGAACAAACATCCAGGGATACTTACTGGTAGAGTTGCCCTGCATCTGAATAATGCATTTGGATTCTTTGCTGGTCTCCCTTGAATTGAAGGGACGGACCCTGACCGCCACTTTCACGGAGGCCCCAGACATGGTTGAACCCTGTGCTCGGTCAGTGAGCAATGCAGTGCTGTAATTCCTGCTTTGAGTCCTGTATGGGGGGAAATTTTGTAATTAACAGACAAATAGAAATGCTTGGAAAACTTTGCTCTGTATAACAATGAAAAGCTAAATAAATCATGCCGAAGAGTAGCAGTGTTCAATGGGGGATGATTATGGGGTCACAGATAAGTAAAAGATCAAGGGAAAGAACGAGTTATCTGAAAGCACTGTTTCTAGACAATCAACTGGGCAAATAGTAGTTGTGGTGGTTGTAGTTGTAGTAGGGCTAGTTGTATCGGCAGCAGTAGTGGTAATTGTAGTAGTACTAGCTGTAATAATAGTTGGAATGAAAGTTGGAATAGGAGTGGTAATTGTAGTGGTAGTTGTAGTGGAAGTTGGAGTAGTAGTGGTAATTGTAGTGGTAGTGGAAGTATAAGTTGGAGTAGTAGTGGTAATTGTAGTGGTAGTTGGAGTATAAGTTGGAGTAGTAGCGGTAATTGTAGTGGTAGTTGTAGTGGAAGTGGAAATTGTAGTGGTAGTTGGAGTATAAGTTGGAGTAGTAGTGGTAATTGTAGTGGTAATTGTAGTGGAAGTTGGAGTAGTAGTGGTAATTGTAGTGGTAGTTGGAGTATAAGTTGGAGTAGTAGTGGTAATTGTAGTGGTAGTTGTAATGGAAGTTGGAGTAGTAGTGGTAATTGTAGTGGTAATTGTAGTGGAAGTTGGAGTAGTAGTGGTAATTGTAGTGGTAATTGTAGTGGAAGTTAAAGTAGTAGTAATAATTGTAGTGGTAATTGTAGTGGAAGTTGGAGTAGTAGTGGTAATTGTAGTGGAAGTTAGAGTAGTAGTAATAATTGTAGTGGTAATTGTAGTGGAAGTTGGAGTAGTAGTGGTAATTGTAGTGGAAGTTGGAGTAGTAGTGGTTATTGTAGTGGTAATTGTAGTGGAAGTTGGAGTAGTAGTGATAATTGTAGTGGAAGTTGGAGTACTAGTGGTAATTGTAGTGGTACCAGTTGTAATGGAAGTTGGAGTAGTAGTGGTAATTGTAGTGGTACCAGTTGTAATGGAAGTTGGAGTAGTAGTGGTAATTGTAGTGGTAGTTGTAGTGGAAGTTGGAGTATTATTGGTAATTGTAGTAGTATTGGTCGTGTTGCAAGATTTAGTGGTAGTAATAGTGGCAGTTGTAGTGGTGGTGGTAGTTCTAGTGTTAGTTGTGATGGTAGTTGTTGTAGTGGTATAGTATTAGCTTTTTGTTGTAGTATAAGTATAAATATAAAACAAAAGAAAAATAGCAAATTCCTGTCACACATATAAAGACAGTTCACTGTATAATAAACGAATATAAGTGAAGTTGTCAGGAGTTTCATAAATAAATAAACCCAAGAGATGCAGTAGATGGCAGGCTGTATCTCAATCGACTCTCTCCTCCCTTTGCGCACCACTACGAACTGCGTCCATAACGACCTCTTCTCTGCCATATCTAGTGCACTACAACGTTCACTAGGAAGCCATTTGTAATTGGGCCCTTCAGCCACCCGGCTTGTCTGCGCCGTTACATGGTTCCCTCACAGCCGCCTCAAACATGGCTGCCGGTAAACTGCAGCAGGGATGAACCGACTCGCTTTGCCCAGCTCAATATTTATATGACTTCATGGTATCTTAATATCCCATATCAGGGACGGATGAATTGTTCAAACGTGTAAAGATAGTGAAAATAATGACAGGTGCATTTTAAAAAAAATGATAATAGACGACATCTATTAGATCCGGGGTATAAAATATAGAAAACATTCCCATTTTCTGTCTTCTGTCAATCCTAATATGTAAAGATATTTCAGTTTAGGGTCAGGAATCACCATAGGTAATGTTTTATTTGCCCCAATGTCCTTGTAGTGTTATATTTCTCAGGCACACGCCCATGAGATATGGCCACTGGGCCGCAGACAACAAAAAAGTAGCCTCATCTAGTAGTGTACATACAGGGAGGAGAGATCCAGTGGATCCCTAAACCATATAAAACACATGCAAAAATTGAAAAACAATAATTCCTGCATTTAATATGTACGTTTGCATGCACTGCATTCTTGTGTTCAGCAGCAAAGCCTCACAGATCATTTATGGGACAACTTCCTGAGATGAAGCAGTAGGATTTTTACCAGTAAATAGGATTCATGCATTGTTTTTAATGAAGAAAAAATCATGTGTAATATTATGACCTTATTATACTCGTGTGTGTGTGTGTGTGTGTGTGTGTGTGTGTGTGTGTGTGTATAGAAGCGGTGACTTTGCGCATACACTGCTTCTCAATCCCAAGAGACAGGACTATATCTATAGACTCTATGCTCCTTCTATATTATATATATATATATATATATATATATATATATATATATATATATATATATATATATATATATATATATATATACACACACACACACACACACACGTGCACACATTTATTAACGCACTAATAGGGTTTATAACTGTTGGATTCGCTGAAGTCGCATTGAAATACAGTACAGGTAGAAATGCAGTCTAAAATGTTCATGCATATAGAATTTTTATACATATATATTTTTTTAAAGTTTATTTGCATGCATCTTACCTCGATAATCCTCCCCGAATCTAGAATCAATCCAGAAAAAAAGGGCAGAGGAGAAGAAATCTGTATTGACGTCTACCAACGTCAGGCGGAGATGATCAGAGTAAACCCGCAGATAAACACTTCATGACTCGTTGTACATCCATGATCGGAGTGCTCCTTCCTCCGCTCGGGTGCGATAAATGCTATTTTCTATGGATAGATAGATATATAGATGAATGGATGGATAGATGGATGGATCCTGGTGCCGGGGGGTAAAATCGCTCCGCTAGCTAATTTTGAGATTATGCTCGAATGCCTTGATTTACTGAAACGATGACGTCAACCGCCCCGTCCCTATGTTGAGTGGCAGCTTCGGCAACGAATAGCAATGAAGGACCCGCGGAGGAATTCGGGAGTCAGACAATGATGATTAAGGATTTGCGGTGGTGGGCGGGGCTTCCGTGACGCAATACTGCAGGACGCTTTGCTCGTCCTGCATGGGGAAGTGCGCTTCCTAGAGGCGGAAGGATGCCGTCTGGATGACCAGGGAAATCGGCCGGTGGGAAAATCTAGATTTTTTTTACTTGACACGTTTAAAGCGTCAGTGGTCTGATGTAATGGAGAGTGATCACGGTTTTGTAAATGTTTTGAGTAGCTGCATTTTCATTTACACGAGTTCCATTTGTCATTTGTTCCTAATAACATGTTAAATCTCAAAAGACTGATACACCCAATGTCCAGTTTACCTTATCATATACAGTGCCTTGCGAAAGTATTTGGCCCCCTTGAACTTTGCGACCTTTTGCCACATTTCAGGCTTCAAACATAAAGATATGAAACTGTAATTTTTTGTGAAGAATCAACAACAAGTGGGACACAATCATGAAGTGGAACGAAATTTATTGGATATTTCAAACTTTAAAAAAAAATAAAAAACTGAAAAATTGGGCGTGAAAATTATTCAGCCCCTTTACTTTCAGTGCAGCAAACTCTCTCCAGAAGTTCAGTGAGGATCTCTGAATGATCCAATGTTGACCTAAATGACTAATGATGATAAATAGAATCCACCTGTGTGTAATCAAGTCTCCGTATAAATGCACCTGCACTGTGATAGTCTCAGAGGTCCGTTTAAAGCGCAGAGAGCAACATAAAGAACAAGGAACACACCAGGCAGGGCCGAGATACTGTTGTGGAGAAGTTTAAAGCTGGATTTGGATACAAAAAGATTTCCCAAGCTTTAAACATCCCAAGGAGCACTGTGCAAGCGATAATATTGAAATGGAAGGAGTATCAGACCACTGCAAATCTACCAAGACCTGGCCGTCCCTCTAAACTTTCAGCTCATACAAGGAGAAGACTGATCAGAGATGCAGCCAAGAGGCCCATGATCACTCTGGATGAACTGCAGAGATCTACAGCTGAGGTGGGAGACTCTGTCCATAGGACAACAATCAGTCGTATACTGCACAAATCTGTCCTTTATGGAAGAGTGGCAAGAAGAAAGCCATTTCTTAAAGATATCCATAAAAAGTGTAGTTTTAAAGTTTGCCACAAGCCACCTGGGAGACACACCAAACATGTGGAAGAAGGTGCTCTGGTCAGATGAAACCAAAATCGAACTTTTTGGCAACAATGCAAAACGTTATGTTTGGCGTAAAAGCAACACAGCTCATCACCCTGAACACACCATCCACACGGTCAAACATGGTGGTGGCAGCATCATGGTTTGGGCCTGCTTTTCTTCAGCAGGGACAGGGAAGACGGTTAAAATTGATGGGAAGATGGATGGAGCCAAATACAGGACCATTCTGGAAGAAAACCTGATGGAGTCTGCAAAAGACCTGAGACTGGGACGGAGATTTTTCTTCCAACAAGACAATGGTCCAAAACATAAAGCAAAATCTACAATGGAATGGTTCACAAATAAACATATCCAGGTGTTAGAATGGCCAAGTCAAAGTCCAGACCTGAATCCAATCGAGAATCTGTGGAAAGTACTGAAAACTGCTGTTCACAAATGCTCTCCATCCAACCTCACTGAGCTCGAGCTGTTTTGCAAGGAGGAATGGGCAAAAATTTCAGTCTCTCGATGTGCAAAACTGATAGAGACATACCCCAAGCGACTTACAGCTGTAATCGCAGCAAAAGGTGGCCCTACAAAGTATTAACTTAATGGGGCTGAATAATTTTGCACGCCCAATTTTCCAGTTTTTTATTTGTTAAAAAAGTTTGAAATATCCAATAAATTTCGTTCCACTTCATGATTGTGTCCCACTTGTTGTTGATTCTTCACAAAAAAATACAGTTTCATATCTATGTTTGAAGCCTGAAATGTGGCAAAAGGTCGCAAAGTTCAAGGGGGCCGAATACTTTCGCAAGGCACTGTATCTAATCATCCAATCATGGACTGGCAGCACAATCCACAAATTCATCCACATACAAGTTAACGACTTATTAGTAGTGAATATGCTAGTTTAAGGATTTTGTTGATTGCTGAGCTCCTGGGATTTTTCTAGTAATTTTACTCAGTGGTGTGAAAAACAAAAAACATCCTGTTAGTGTAGGGTCTGCAGGCAGAAACAGGTTGAGGATAGAGGACAAAGGAGAATGAAGTATATAGTAAAGTATACACCGATCAGGCGTAACAGTATGACCACCTGCCTAATATTGTGTTGGTCCCCCTTTTGCTGCCAAAACAGTCTTGACCTGTTGAGCATTAACAGCATTAACCTCTTTAGCAGTTTGGGCTACAGGAGATCATCTATTGGATTGGACCACACGGACCAGCCTTTGCTCTCCACGTGCATTAATGAGCCTCGGCTGCCCACGATCCTATCCTAGCCGGTTCACCACTGTTCCTTCCTTGGAGCACTTTTGATAGCTACTGACCACTGCAGACCAGGAACATCCCACAAAAGCTGCAGTTTTGGAGATGCTCTGACCCAGTCGTCTAGACATCACAATTTGTTGGTTGTCAAACTCGCTCAAATCCTTACGCTCGCCTATTTTTCCTGCTTTTTAACCCATGATGAGGAGATAATCAATGTTATTCACTTCACAGCTCATAATTTAATAATGTCATAATGTTATGCCTGAGCGGTGTAGAAGATCTCGTTACAACTGTGTTGAGCAGAAAATCTCACCCAAAATGTACAGTGGAAAACTGGGAAAACAGTGTCCTCAGTCTTCTGTTGTTCAGTTTGACTGAGTCTATACCCTGTTGGCTGTAAAGAGTGGAAGCCAATGTGGCCTTCTGCTTTTATAGCTTATCCACCTTAAGGTTTGATGTTTCGGACATGCTGAAATGCTTCTCGGCTCACAGCGTTTATAAAAAGTGGAGTTAACTTTCCTGGCAATCTGGACATTTTCCTTTTAGGAAAACAGAACTGTTGCATACACAATGATTTTTTTTGCATTTCATGCACAGTTTGTGTATTTGCCCATTCCTACACACAAACTAGCTCTCCTCATCACATAACACCTACCAGCCAAAGAGGGTTAAAGTTGTCAAACATGTGCTTCCCACAAGACATCAAACCGGCCATCACACCTTTTCAAACTGGTGTACATGCTGTGTCAAAAGGCAGCTTAACACGTTAGGAGGAAAGTGCTATCTACCTTCTTATGAATTCATAAGTTTAAAAGTGTTGCTCTGATGGACAGAGGGAATAAACTATTCCTCCCACGCAGAGAGCTCAGCCAATTGGACTTTTAAACACAGATGATTCGGATTAGGTAGACCACTCAGGAACCCCTTTTGCTTATGTGGGCATACAAATGTTGAGTATCACATGAAACACATCTTTCAGTTTCATTCTTCTACCATAAAGTTTTCTTTTTTTTTTTTTTTTTTTTTTTTTTTTAGTATGTTTGGTCTTGTATGTTTTTGCTCTGTCAACAATCTTAAAACTGAATATGGTTAACCATGCTGGTTACCTAACAATCACTGCCAACTATCAAATCATGCTAAATCATTCAAATGGATTTTTTTTCCAAAACTTCAGATATGAAAATAAATTTGCAGCAAAAGCCTACTTAATGATAACGTCTATAGAGGTAATATTTACTCTCCTGTTCCTGCAAGTATTCAAAAACTGAGCTTGTGCAGAGTAAATGTGATCACTGTAGCTTGTAACACTATCAATATTTCTATAATCAGTGACAACTGTTTCCACTCTCCCCTAAAACGTAATAAAGGCACAGTGATGGTTCGTTTACTCTGCTTCAGTCATCGATACAATCAACCAAAAAAAAAAATCTACTTTGAGCATTTTTTTCCTATACGCACTCAAGGGTCTCTGTGGTCCCCATAAATCCTTTGAATACAAAATCAGTAACAGCAATAACAACAGCATGTGTGCATCACCTTTTATTACAGTTTGAAGTCCTGGATCCAAAAAAAATGCCTGTAGCAAAGGAAGCGGATTCCTGTGCAGTTCAACCTTTCGTGAAAATGACTAAAATTCATAATGAAGTTCAACAATCAGGGTTAATATGAAGAGCAGAAAATGAAGAATCAATTCATAGTATAAAACTAAGTTTAAAAAAAAAAAAAAACATTGCATGTACTGGCATTGTTTTCATCACGATCATGCTGTAAACTTTCACATTCTCTGTTCTCTTCTGAGGTTTCGGCTTGAACACTAACACGGAAATGCTAAATGAGGTGCTTGGGTGGCTGTTTGTGCATTATTCATAGTTGTCAAGGTAAAAATGTTTGTAATTACAGCTTTGTAATCCACTGATACTCCTCAATCATGTCAACATCTATCATCCCCCCAAAAAAAAAGAATAATAATAACCTGCTATGCTCATTCAAGCTTTAAAAAAATTTCCATCAGTACACATTAATGGCTAGGGCTCGGTATGTCTATTTTATGACCAATACATTAAAACGGTGTTTTTGCCCATAGGTTGTACAGTAGCAGAATAAATGGAGTGACTCAGCACAATTTTTTCCGGTCTTCTCCCTTAAAGTCAATGTAAAAAGTAAATACAAAGATCAAATTAAATTTGCACATTAATGTTTTTTTTTTTTTTCGGAGAACAAAAATTAGCCTGGAGTTAGGCTCTAAAATTTAGTTTCTCCAAGTCTCGGTATGCATCCACTCAATTAAATACAGGTATATTTGTAATATATACAAAGTCATAAGCAAAACATTTTAAAAGTCTAATCTTTATTATTATGCTTCAATTTGGAACCAAGAGCCTTTAAGATGGGAAAAAAAAGGAAAACAAAAAAACAAAAACAAAACAAAAAAGTCTTTTTCTCCACAATCTGTTTCAACTTGATTTCTGGCGCAGCAAAAACAACCGGTGGCTCACTGAGAAAAGCGTCCTCCTTGCTTTTCCCTCATCCAAGCCTGGATACGTTCCTTCAGCTCGGGAACTGCAGCAGATAAGTATAAGGTTAGAAATTTTCGAAATGCTACAAAATCTACAGTACGCAAAGAGCTGCATGGTTGACATGAATAAATTAAAAACGTGTGTATGTATACTAAGATATAAAAAAAATAAATAAATAGTAAAACTCAAGGATTTTCAGAGCTTTGTAACAGTCTTGGGCAAAGCTGTAACTTGAACTTCAACATGAAAAGCTAAACATTCACTTCATACTTCCCACATTCAAGAACTACTGTTTATAGCTTGGATAACAATTTGCTTCTTGGATATTTCACAGGATGAAACACTGCTACTGAATATATGGACAAGTATGATGCATCATATTTAGATAAATAAAACCTGCTATATCTAATCTACATCTTTAATGTAATATAATCAACTTCAAGAACTGTATACTTCTGTACACCTATAATCCACACTTCTAAGAGAAGTATGTATGGCAGGTTTGAATAGGGGCTCAAAACTGATTTAAAAAACCCACAAGACCAGTGAATAGTGCGCGTACCTGACTCTAGCATGCTTTCAGTGAGAGGCTGCCGGTTGAAGGGGTCGGTTGGGGAGTTCAGAAGGTGTCTCAGGATGATGGATCGGTCCATAATGTTCCCGGAAGGCAGTTGAACAGGATCACTCATAAGAGTGTCCATCAAAGGATCTGATACGCAGGAACAGGAAAATGTATAATAAATGGTTTATGCATTTGTGCTTATAAGTACATATCAAATGAGGATCAAACAATTTATAAAGCATACAGTATTGTTCAAAATAATAGAGGTACAATGTGACTAACCAGAATAATTCAGGTTTTTAGTATATTTTTTATTGCTACGTGGCAAACAAGTTACCAGTTGGTGCAGTAGATACTCAGAAAACAAACAAGACCCAGCATTCATGATAGGCACGCTCTTAAGGCTGTGCAATTGGGCAATTAGTTGAAAGGGGTGTGTTAAAAAAAAATAGCAGTGTATGCCGTTGACTGTACAAACTCAAAACTATTTTGTACAAACATTTTTGTTTCTAGGATTTAGCAATCCTGTGAATCACTAAACTAATATTTAGTTAGATGACCACAGTTTTTTTAAAACTGCTTTACATCTGTGTGGCATGGAGTCAACCAACTTGTGGCACCTCTCAGCTGTTATTCCACTCCATGATTCTTTAACAACATTCCACAATTCATTTACATTTCTTGGTTTTGCTTCAGAAACAGCATTTTTGATATCACCCCACAAGTTCTCGATTGGATTAAGGTCCGGGGATTGGGCTGGTCACTCCATAACATTAATTTTGTTGGTTTGGAACCAAGACTTTGCCCGTTTACTAGTGTGTTTGGGGTTTTTGTCTTGTTGAAACAACCATTTCAAGGGCATGTCCTCTTTAGCATAAGGCAACATGACCTCTTCAAGTATTTTGACATATGCAAACTGATCCATGATCCCTGGACCCAAAAAGAAACATTTTACTCTCATCAGTCCACAAAATGTTCCTCCATTTCTCTTTAGGCCAGTTGATGTGTTCTTTGGCAAATTGTTACCTCTTCTGCACATGCCTTTTTTTTTTTTTAACAGAGGGACTTTGCAGGGGATTCTTGAAAATAGATTAGCTTCACACAGACGTCACAGTACTTACAGGTAACTCCAGACTGTCTTTGATCATCCTGGAGCTGATCATTGGCTGAGCCTTTGCCATTCTGGTTATTCTTCGATCCATTTTGATGGTTGTCTTCCGTTTTCTTCCACCTCTCTGTGGTTTTGCTCTCCATTTTAAGGCACTGGAGATCATTTTAGCTAAACAGCCTATTATTTTTTGCACCTCTTTATAGGTTTTCCCCTCTCCAATCAACTTTTTAATCAAAGTGCGCTGTTCTTCTGAACAATGTCTTGAACGACCTATTTTCCTCAGGCTTTCAAATGCATGTTCAACAAGTGCTGGCTTCATCCTTAAATAGGGGCCACCTGATTCACACCTGTTTTTTCACAAAATTGATGACCTCAGTGATTGAATGCCACACTGCTATTTTTTTTGAACACACCCCTTTTAACTAATTGCCCAATTGCACAGCCTTACGAACGTGCATATCATGAATGCTGGGTCTTGTTTGTTTTCTGAGAATCTACTGCACCAACTGGTAACTTGTTTGCCACGTAGCAATAAAAAATATACAAAAAACCTGGATTATTCTGGTTAGTCACATTGTACTGCTATTATTTTGAACAATACTGTATGTACAGTCTGTAGTTAAAGGATCAGGGGCTGTGATTTTGACCTTACCTTTAAACTCATCTGGAGCATCACTGTAGTCCATCTCGGACTGAGAGTTGCGTGCCACTATCTCCTCGACCTTCTCTGACAGCAGCTTAAACTTCTCGATGGCGATGGTGGATTTGATTCCTGCCTTCCTCATTTTAGAAATCACTTCCTCGAAGAGTTCTCTGCTATATGATCTCTGATGATAGCAAAAACCAGGAGGATCAAGAAAAACAGATTTAACTTTTATCTTGTCAACTTAATCATCTACCTCTTGGTAGTTTTCTAATTGTGCACGGGACATTTTCACGTTAGCGATGTGCTTCAAACCTGGTCATCGGCGATCGCTTTAGCAAAGCGAGCACAGTCCAGCTGCAGGTAGATATCCGTAAGCTGGTCCAACAGCTTTTTTGGCTCAAAACCATATTTCTCTGGGTTTTCGACCTTCAGGTCCCGACACTTCGGCCCACACAGCTGCTGGAGGTTATAGTTCAGCATGGCTGCCAGACGTGGACCCAGTTCCTGTGCAATTCACCAGATTGTCTCTCAGCAATGGTGGGGGAAAAAAAGCACTTTGATGCACATGGCATATTTAGCTCGTCTATACAGTATGTGATTATCAGGAGAAATAAGATTGTATCCTGAAAAACCAACTCTCGTTTATGACTACAAGCGGCTCCACTTTCACACAAGACTATAATTACCTGCAGGGATCAGAGTGCAAGGGGTTCATTTACAAGACAGCTGGTGTGCACTAATCCTTTATCGTTTACTCGGAGCATAATCCACCACCCTATTGTGTTCTTAAGAACTCTTAAAAAACCCAAAACAATTTTGTACTTTTTTTTTCTTTTTGAGAATGCCATTGGCTGATCTATATGACTCTAATTCATCTAATTTGTGCCAGACTGTCTGGCACTGATCTTTCAGCTACTAAAGTGCATAAAACCCACAAAGGCAGGACTCACAGGACGGAGAAAAGGTTTCTGGACTTGTTTGGTCAGAATGTGGAACATGTCCACAGTCTCTGTGGCTAAAGCCAGGTAGGAGCGAGACACTCTCTCGTCCTGAGTCAGCTGAGACTGGCGACCCTGCTGCTGCTCCTGAGGGACACAATGTGGGTCAACAGAAAATTAATTTCCATTTGCACATCAGCTATAGATTTTTCTAATAATAAATATATATACACATATACACTGGGTTCATTTTCAAACAGCTCAATATTAAAACATTATGTTCTATTGTGCACTAACCCTGGGCAGCTGCTCCCACTGCTCCTTGTTCTTCATCTCTTCCTGGATCTCGTGGATGCGCTTAAGAGACTCCAAACTCTCATCCAACAGGAATGTTGTGTCATTGATTAACATGTTAATGTAACGCACAAACTGCTTCCCGGAGCTGATGTGTTAGATTGAGAGGAGAAAACGTATTTTATAGCACAGCAGTGTTGAATTCTCTAATAAGAATCTCATCGTCAGAGAATATTGATTAATTTTTTTTTATAAACACAACTCTGACAGCAATGGCAGTTGTACATCACTGTCTATTAATACACTTGCTCCAATAGGTCATCATTCCTAAAATAACAGCTCATATATAGGGACTTGTATAGCTGATACGTGATGTAATCTATGACCAACAAAAATACTTCCTGTAAGTAGATAATTATTTATATGCAGTTATGGAAGGAGTCTCTATTGTAAGAGCTTTGGAATAGTCGATTGCAAAAATAAACCTGCCTTGAATACATTCCAAAATATTAAACAGCTTCGGAATATGAAATAAAAACATTGGTAGAAGGATTTTTTTTTTTCTCATTTTTCTGAAATATTTGTCGTGTTTTATGTTCGTCTTATACTAGTTGCAATCAATTATGCACGATTTGATGACACTGCATATTTTATATTTTGCATTATATATTCATTATGTATTGAGATTAGTAAATAAACTCACTTGAACTCCTCAAGGAAGGTGCCATGATGGCCAATGTTTTGCCAAAGGCTCTTAAAAATGGTACTGATATGGTAGCGGATAGTGAATTTGTCATAGAACTCGCTAGTGGCTCCTGTATGTTCCACATCTGTACACAAAGAATATTTTTTAAGACAGAAAAAAAAAAACGTTTTCTATAATACACATTTCAGAAACAACCGAAAATTACAACAAACAAATCCATTCAAAGTTGAGTTAAATCACAGTTCATTTGAAATAGCCTTTGTTTCCTGGGTTAATTACAGAGTTATTTAATCCCACCCAACTAACCTGTGTAAAATTTCATGAGGGCAGGGACGAGCTGATTGATTGACAGCGGGTGGTTCTCGATCATCTCAAAGAAGCGTTGGGTGCGAGGCTGAACTGCTGGGTTAGTAACAAACAACACCTCCACCAGTTTGGCAATCAGGTAGGGGTTTCTTATGTAGTTCTGACTACAAATGAACACCACCAGGAAGGTCACAATGTCCTGAGTGCACGGTTCATATAGAACCTGAGGAGAATACCTGTCAAAAAAAAAGAAGAGGAAAATTAAATGCACCATTTATCACCATGTGCGTACAAAAGAAAAGGTTATTAACACTGATTGGAAAAACAATATGGAGAGTTCTGTCTTTGATTAATTAATATGATTAACTTACTGCACAATAAAAAGCAAAAACTCTGCAACATCCTCAATGTAAAACTCGGGTAGTGCAGCAAAGCTTTTAGGGATCTCAGGATTCAGGGGCAAGGTGACGCTGTAACGTGAATAGACAGATAAAAGCAGGTAAGGTGAACATCACAAGTGCAGTGCATGCTCTCACAGTAACTAAGGAAGAGACTGACTTTGGGTAGGCAGGGTCTACGATGCGCATGATCAGCTGAATGACTGTACTGTAGAACTGGAGACATCTGCGCAGTAGATTCTCATCCAGCAAGCCGGCATCAGCACAAGCCTTTGAACGTACCAATTTCTACAAGAACAGCAAAAATCATGAAACATTTATGATAATGCCTTAACGCCATTACAAGGCTGTTATTTCTAAAAATCTGCAAGAGATTAACTATGATCAAAATGTTGTCACTAAGGGTTAAAACCTTGCTTTCTTCCTTGGCTCATAACTTGGTAAGAGCTCATCAAAAACCAAGTGTGTTTTCTGTAATTTTTAAAACTCTAGTACCACCCACTAGAGTTTCCTAATTAACCAGGGACATCAAGCTCAAAGAAGATTTGCACAGGGCATTAAAGTGTAGTTCTTTTTTTTCACACTAAAGAAGGAGAGTTTGAATATGTGCTCTTTTTTCCCCTCCTTTCCTTCCACTCTCACACAAGGGTCTGTGTTTCCTTCTGCTTATTCTGCTAGTAAACACTACCTAGTTGGACCACTATAATGTAAATTAGTAAGTAATCTATTCTGCAAAATTTCATTTAAAAGTGGCAAAAACAGCAGAAGGACACAGCAACTCTGTGCAGCATGAATATGTCTATCCTTGTATATTCTCTCTTGTATATAAACAATTTTTTTAAACAAAAATGTTTATAAAACTCAAGATACTCAAGTTTACTATCTTTAGTTCACTTGTACTGCTATTATCTCCTCAAACAGCATGATTGGATTGCAACGTTTGTAAGTTGGATAAAATCATTTGCCATGAATAAATAAATGTACAAGTAATATAATGCTTTTTCGATTTTGAATTTCAATTCCTGTAAAAAAAAATAAATAAAGGAAAAAAATAAGTGGAATGTCTCACTAACAAAAACACCATATTGCTTCTCCCTTTATTTTGAATATGAGTCACAAATAAACAAACCTTCAGCTGGGTTTTGCATCTCTTCAACATCTCCCTGTGACGGGTGGCCAAGGGGGAATCTTTCCACTGGCTCTCACTGTTTTTCAGCTCCTCTACAGTTCTGCAGCACACAAACACACACACACACAGAATCTAAAGCCATGAAAACATCATACTGGCACTGCTGAGTGTTATGCGATACAAACAGTAGGGGGAACCATCAACTTAGAAAAGAAAAAAAAAAAAACTTATTTACACAATCTCTTCTATGTTTTTTTATTTATTTTTTATTTTTTTTATGTGAGTGACTAAAACATCTGTCACTAATGCAGAATTATCGTCATTTAAGCTCTTAGTCCAAGCAATATTTGGAAAAAAGGCCAAAATAACAGATCAAATCAAACATTTGTGTTCAATCCACCAGGATATTTAGTCAAAACAGCTTTAAAACTATGCAACCCAACAATCTAATAAACAATCATGCTGACTTTAAAATAATAGTTAAAAAACGCTATTGATATTATTGTTGCTGTGTATTCATGCACGTACCTGTTCAGATCCCTGATGGCTCTTAGTCTGCGTATATAACGACGACATCCAGGCAGGATGGATAGGTGGTGCGCATGTAGTGTCAGGAAGAAACATTCTGTAGGGAATTTGGGCTCTGAAAATTTGGAAGGGTCTACATCTATTTAAAATAAAAAAAAGGGCAGAAACAAATAATGATATAGCGCATCAGCGAGTCTGGAAATAAAAGTACCCAAGATAAAAAAGATAAATCGAGCTATATATAGCTGTAGCCAGCTGTTTTGATCATTCAAAAAAACAAAAAAAATACAGCTCGTTCATTCCCTACAAAGTCATATCACAAACACTGTTTATGCTAGAACTCCTGAAAGTTGGTGAAAAACTGCTTTTTTAAAATTGGTAGCAGTCATCTATATTACAACTCATAACATTTATAAACTATATTGCCAAAGGTTTGCAGACACCTGGTCATAAGTATGGTATGTGCGTTTTGAGCATCGCATTCTACATTTAGTCCTAATTTGCTCTTATAATATCCATACACTGTTCGGGAAAGATGTTCCACTACATTTTAGAGTGTGCTTGTGGAGACTTGTGCTCATTCAGACACAAGGGTGTTAGTAAAGTCAGGTACTGATGTAGGTGAGGCGAGGAGGCATTGAGTGCAGTCAGCTTTCTAATTCATCCCAAAGGTCTTTAATAGGGTTGAGGTCAGATCTCTATAGCAGAAGATCTTCCACTCCGAACCATGCAAAGCATATCTTCATGGAGTTTGCTTTATGCACAGGGTCATAGTCATGGTAGAACAGGTTTGAGTCTCCTAGTTCAAATGAAGGAAAACATTAAATGCTACTAAATCTAAAGTAAAAAATCTATTTTGTGCCTTCAGCTTTGCAACAACAGTTTGGAAAAGAACCAAATATGGCTGGGGTAAGTCAGGTGTCCCAATACTTTTGTCTATATAGTGTATGTTAGAAATTTACATTTGCACTAGAAATAAAAGAGAAGCCATACGACAAGTTAGACATGCACTCACGCAGCTCTGCAAGCCAACTCTTCAGTTCCTCCAGGCTGGATTTGAGCCGGGTCTCCTCGAGGCTCACGTTTAGCCGACACTTATGGTGAAAGATGTAGAGGGGATCCACTGTCTCTAACTTAATCTTCATACTCAGCTGCTGAAGCACCCACAGGAAGTTCATCATGAAGCCGTCTGTGGACACCAGTTTATCGTCCGTCTGGAGAACCCCCCACCCACACACACACACACACACACACACACACACACACACACACACACACACACACACACACACACACACACACACACACACACGAAAAATGTTTTTTACACAATATACCAGTCAACAGTCTGTAACACACTAGATCAAGAAATTCCAATATAGACACCCAGTCAAACGATTTATCTATGGTGGTTATTAGATTATTTAGGTAATTTTTCCCTTCATTTTGCAAGAGAAGTTCAATTGGGTTCACGTTTGGGTTCCACTGTAATCGGCGAGGAGTCATACCTGCATCTGAGCCTTCTTTACATTACGATTCACCAGAGCTGCCATGTAGCTGAGAGCCGCCTCCCTCGTTTCTCCGTTCAGCAATATGTTGTGGAGGATTTTAAACAGGTCACCCTGTGGACCGAAAAAGCATAATCACAGACTCGAAACCAATATGCGACAGTATAATTAAATTAATTGAATTCGGTGTTCTCCCTCAGGGGGAATGTGGCTGCAAAAAATCTACATAATGGCCCTTTATTTTTCATGAATCGACTCTTACATTACTGGCTAACAAGAGTGCTCGTTCCATCCACATGCATCTTCTACCTTTTATGAAACAAATATCCCAGCGGCTAATAGAACAAACTAAATAAATAAAATGACCATGTAGCTGAGTCAGCACACTTACCCTGGCAGACTCCAGATAGTGCTGTAGGGACTGACTGACCACACGCGTGTTCTCCATTGTAATAGCAGGGCCTGAGAAGTATTTGTCTCCCACTTTTGTCTAAAACACAAAAGTTTATAATAATTTAAGAAATATAACAGGGTAAATAAATCTTGTATTATCTTGTGAGTGGACATGTTGCTGCCTCGCTAGACTCGACTCACATCATCCTCTGCGAAGACAGAAAGACTGAAAAACGTGCCAAGGAATGAGAGTCTCTGAATCTCTCTGCCTGCCGCAGGACTCAACGGATCAGGACACCACAGCGGCAGAGAGATAATCTGTACAAACCCACACAAGACACGGCTTAGACATTTTATCATAACAAGTCATTAAAAACAGGTAAGTATTAAGAGAAGACAACTTACCAAACTGCACACAGGATGCGTCTTTCCAAACTTAATTTCACAAAGCTCGGTTAAAGCCTGTAAAATGAGAATCGAATGTTAATATTATAAAAAAGAAAAAAAAAAAAGTGTTAAGCATTAAGTGCCTTTAATACATCATAGAGTGTATGTTCGTGGTTGTACTTCCTTTTCGTAAGATAATGTAATATGCAATTTTCCGCTTAGCGTACTGTTTTAATATCTGCGATTTACTTAATGTTTTAACGCATTCTTTCTTATGTCTTTTTATGCTCTAATACTATCAGATGTATCAAGTCATGAAAGCCTGAGATAGTTTTAAAACATTTAGAGATAACTCAGAAATGTTAATTTTATGATATATGACAGGCTGCCACACGTCCACATCAGAAATAGCACATTAAGCCAAACGTCTCTTACCATTAGAGGATATTTAAAGTTGTCGCTGTCAAAGGAACATTCTTTCACAGCTAACGCGAGCCCTTGGAGAATAGGGACAAAGATCTACAAGAGGAAAGACGGTAATCAGAGTTTAGCACCGCATTCGAACTTCTAATCATTTGTATTTGTTAAAAGAACCCTGCTGCTTCGAATGCACCACAGGATTCTGAACGAGAAATGTAGGGGTTACGTAATGCTTTTGAATATCGAGGACTACTGAGGGTGATTTCCTCTTCATTTAAAAACATTGCAATGAAATCAAAAACAGATTTGAAGCCTGCCACATCAATTAAGTCCTCCTCCTCAGCTTTATATGTGAAGTGAATCAGCATGCAGCACATCCCACCTGTTTAAAAACTTCCTCCTCCTGGTGAGTCATGCGCACCAACTCCTGGATAAAACCGTATGGAAGGTTCCGGCACAGCATGTAGGGGACCAGCAGGGAGGGCTGTAGTGGGGCCCTGGGCAGGGTTGGAAAGAAGGTAAGTTACTATTGTCTTATATTCCATTGTATCCTCAAACTGCATTTAATAAACTTTAGTGAAACCTCACTGTATGATATGGCAAATATAAAAGAATAATATAAATAAAAAAAATAAAAAAACAATTTTTTAGTGTCTGCAATAAACTGGCATACTTCCAGAGTGTATTTCTGCCTAATCAGAATACAGCCATTACTAAAAAAAAAATAGGTGTTTAACAAAACAAAACAAAAATCGTGTGCTTTTTTTTCCAGAGAAGTCACTCAAAAAACACAGGTTTAAAAATGAGTGACACCATATAATGTTTTCAAATAATATATATATATATATATATATATATATATATATATATAAACTTAAACTATCAAATGATGTGTAAGAGACAAATAAAATAAATAAATGTAAAACAATTTTGCAAGGACATTCACTTGTAAATGCTTTTATGTAGTAGCTGTACTACACAGACTGCTAATTATAGAGGCATACCAAGGGCAAATGTCTGCCTGTAAGCACTGACCTGGGCAGGGTAAGGGCCCCCTGCAGCACAAGAGCAGCATGGGAAATACACTGGGAGCGTATGTTGCTGAGCAGCTGACTGACCACCAGCTGGCTGCACATCTACAACAGCACAACATGGCACTCAGTATAAGGAAGTAGAGCAAGCAGTTTCCTTTCATAACACAACACTAAAGAGCAGAGTTCCCCGGTTCAATGGTACAGCAGGTTTACTTTCACTCTGTGCAGCATGTGACTTTCTGAGCTTATCGGTCTGCATTTAGCCACAGATCAGCTTTGATAAAGCCTCTGTGAACAGATTCTACCTTGGGAGCTTTCCTCTCCTCCATGCCCACACTGTCAAAACGCTCAATGAGGTAGTTCAGCATCTCAGTCTCCTTGCATGCCTCGATGGTAAAGCGGTCACTGCCCGAGTCACCAGCCAATCCGCCACCAGATGCACCCAAGCTAAAGGAAAAACAGATAATTGAAGAATAATGGCAATCAATACAATCAAGATATCAGAATTGGAGATTATACCACCACAGACTTAACAAGGCTTATCAGGCTTAACCAGTGTGTTAGCCTTAACAAATACACAAACACTTAGAATGCAGACTTCTAAAAGAGGTTTTGTGAAGATGCAAAGTAGTCAAAAGCTGACTGGGATCAAAAGCTAACCCAGGACTAATTCTGAATATTGCCTATTGATTTTCCACATTGTAAAAAAAAAATAAATAAAAACTATTGAGCACCACCCTAAGGCAAACAAACCCTGAATCACAAAAAGACAATGATAACAAAACACATTTTAAATAGCATGCATGAGTAAGGAATCCACAGTGAGAGGACACACTCCACAGCACACCTCTGCCTCTCTTATTAGTCATGTTATTTATTCATCCAGCGAGGATTAAGCATCTCAATGACCGGGGCAATTCTAATGCAATTGCACAGTAATTCCACTGACATGATTAGCTTTATGAAATAAATTGTTTCATGAGAAAACAGAGACTACAATAGAAGCATAGACAAAAGCTGTGTTAAAGGGTTGACTGGATCATATTCACACAGCACGCCAGAATTAGTCCAGTACCCGCAAGACATTGACAAAGTTCTATTAAAAACACAAATAAATAAATAATGCAATAAGTTTAAAAAAAAAAAAATAAATAAAAAAAAAAGTCTACATGGAAGATATGAGACAACAAAAAATTTTGAACACCCTATCTGCAGGGCTATGTTTTTGCAGTCCCCATTTGTTGTACCAGCACATGGGACTGTGTGTTCATGTTAGTGGCCAGGCAGCACTCTAAAGTATGCAACATACACTGGCACTGGTACCTTGACCCAAATTGAACCTCAGAAAAATCCTCCTCCTCTTCCTCCAGCTCTTCATCACTGCTGTCTTGAGACATGTCAGACAGGGCAAAGAAAAGAAGCGGGACGGGGCTGGCATGGCCACAGCACGCAGACAATGTCAGTTTGTGAACATATGAGGATGTGGAATGAAGTACAAAGCAAGGTTTAATGAGATCTCTCGAGAAAAGTAAAGCACGACTATCAGTTACATATCGGACTACTACACAGAAACAGCAAGGAAAATATATTTTTAAAAAAACTTGAGCACCTGCATGCATGGGTTAAGGATTATGTAAATGTGCCTCACACCAGTTTAATTAGAAATTGGTTAATAGACAACTACCCTATTCAGGATAATTTCACTGAATACTAAAACAATACATTCACATTGCTGTTATCACTATTACTGGTGTAGCAGGCAAAACTTCACATCTAAGTATAAAGATACCTAGAAGATACCTTCTTCTGGCTGTAAGACTAGGAGAGCCAGGCACAAGGGGAAATGGAACAGGTGTTTGACGAGTGTGTTGTCTAGGGGATGGCAGAGGAGCAGGCTGGGGGGTCAACGGTGCAGATGGAGTGTAGGTAGGGGTAGACAAGCCGGACCTAGGGCTTAAGCTCATAGGGAAGACGTATGGTCTGTATCTCGGCGAGATGGGCAGAGGAGAAGATGGGGTAGGGTAGGGGGAACCAAGGCGTGGCACAGATGGACTGGGAGGAAGCTGAGGGGCAGTTGAAGGTCCAGGTTGAGGTGGGGGCGAAGGTGAAGCAGCAGGAGGTGGAAGTGAAGGCAAAATTACAGGTGTCAGTACAGATGGAGCACTGATCCTGGCAGGGTTTTGACCAAGATATGGACTACAGCCATACAAACTGAAAGCAACAGGAAATTTCACAAAACATGAAATATAAACGTGTAATTTGACTGACAAGTCAAAACCTGATATGAAGAAAATAGCATTAAATAAACATGGATATTGGTATCAGAGAGAACATATGAACAAATCCGATTGAACAGACTGCAAAAAATGTAAAACAAACATGTAAATCTGGTCTAAAGCATATTTTAATTCCCAAATCTGTAGCATGTGAATTACAAATTGTTTGTCCACACTTGCCTAGACAGAGAGCTGGCACCAAATGAGCCTATACAGGGCACCAGGGGACTGTTTCCCTGGCTGGAAGGTGGGACCAGCGTCAGGTGGCAGTCTGGAGATTTGGCAGCAGTGATTGGCTGTGATGTGGCTGTCAGGCTGGCGAAAGGGTTGCAGTGACGTGATTGGGTAGACATCATAAGAACTTCCATTAAGATCTGGCCAATCAGGTCCTTGAAATCAGAATAGACTGACAGAAACAGAGAAAAAACAAAATGAATCCTGATAATCATTGTGCATTGGATTACAAATCATTATCTCTATCCAACCGCTCTTGCTTTTTTCCACGATCTCACCATCTTTTGGATTTTGCTGAAACTCTGCAGCAAGTGAGGGCAGAAAGATGACATCACGATCTTGCTCCTTCCAGGAGACACGGAGGATTTTGCAGATGAGCTGCAGAGCCTGCTCCTCAGACACATCTGGGTTAGATGATGAGTCCTGCAGAATAATAGTCAGAATTAGTATATGAAATTTGTTCCGTGTATAAGTCACTTTCTTTACATAAGGAATTTTTTTCTTTGCATTATTCTGTCTTCTGCCTCAAGCCAGTTAACTGCAAACATGTTTATTAAGAAACAGCATTATGCATCTAGCTATATCGAAGTTCTAAATTTAATGGTGGTCCTTAGGGATTTAGCAGAATTGGAAAACTTGCAGCATGCATGAATATGCAGCTGATGAATTTGCAGCAGCATGAAACAGAATGTCAAAGAAATGTTTACAACATCTGAAAGAACTATGATGGAGCAAACCTATGTCTAAATCACAATGTTAGTATTACACACAAGTATTAGAATATGTACATTCCTAATGAAGTGGTACATATGTATGCAGTATTAAAATCATTTTGATAGATAGGTGTCTATTATATAAATAAAGATGTATTGCCCATAATGCACTTACGTTCATGAGAGAAAAGTTCGTTATCTCAGTCAGGGAAGTGTAGCCACTCCCACGATTGTCATAGTATTTAATCTTTAATAAATAGACACAGAGTTTGGTTCCTACTTTGCGGTTTTCACACCAAAATTCAAGCGTATGTGTTTCTAAACCTTAGAATCAATATAAAATATTAAAAGGAAAAAAAAAACAACTCTTCCCATTCACAATGCTCCAAAGCTGTAAAGGAGAGTCTCGTTTTTTTTTTTTAAGTAATTGCAGTGTTTACCTTCTCAGACAGGTTGCGTTTCTCCCTGCGATCACTATCCTCTACTTCCATGTTCTCAATTCCTGAGTCCACATCCACCTGGGACATGCTAAGAACCAGGCCACACACAAAAAAAACAACAGGTTTCTGATCCTCTTGCATTTTAATATTGAATATAACACTTAACCAACAAGAAATCACTTTTTAAGATCAAATTTCACAGAGCAGCATTGAGTAACAATATCCAGATAAAGAAATAGAAAAAATGCCATTTCATGGTGATTAATTCCACTATCAGATGCTTGCGACTGATTTACAGACTTGTGTATTGTGATGCTACATGAAATTGACAGACAAAGAAGCAAGAAAAAAAAAAACAGCCTTACTTCTTTTCACATGATGCTGTATCAATGTCCATGCTTTGGGAGCGGGACAAGGATTGAGACTGAGTCTCAAGGCTGTTGGATGGAGAGCTGGAGAGAGAGCTGACTCCCTCGCTGCTCTGGCTGCGATAAGCCACCCCTACACAAAAAACTAAAAAGGTTAGACAGCAGTAATTATGCGTATATAATGTGCATTTACCTGACAGCATCTGAAATTGAATTAAGAGATAGTTATTACCACCGCTATTAAGATATATACATAATTTAAGATCAGATAATGTTTTATTAATGATTTCTTTTCGAAAAGAAAGGCTCTGAATATAGGTGCAATGTGCAAATTTCAAAGACATTATTATTTCACAGGGACATAAATAGCAGGTGCTCCACATCAAACATATACATTAGATGCACAAAAGTATTGAGACACCTGACTTTTCAGCCCTATGTGATTCTTTTGAGATTGTTACCACAAAGTTAGAGGCAGACATTTATATAGGATGTAAAGCTGTAGCATTACACTACATTGCCTTCTCTTGAACTAGGAGACCCAAATCGGTTCCAGCATGACGATGTCTCTGTGCATAAAGCCTGCTTCATTAAGATATGGTTTACATAGGTTGGAGTGGAAGATGTCCAGCTACAGAGCTTTGACCCCAACCCTAGAAAACACATTTGTGATAATCTAGAATGCACCCTACACCAGTACCTGACTTTACTAACACCACTGTGGAAGAAGGATCGCTAATCATCACAGCCACAATTTTACAATCTTAACAAAAAGAGTGGACAGCAAATAGGGAATAAATGTGTAATGGAATGTTTAATCTTAAGGTCAGGTGTCCACAAACATTTGTCCATTTATACATAGCACATTTGTTTAATAAAATAATCACAAACAATCATTGATGTATAGGTTTCCTCTAAGCCAAACTTTTTTTTTTTTTTTTTTTTTTTACATTTTTGGAAAAAGAATCCTGTTTCAGAGTTTTGACAAATCAAAAGCTGAAAAGCACTGCACTTTGTGGTTTTTCCTCAGTAACAGGATGAGCTGCATTTTATTTTTTTTTGGTCTTACTAAGTGAAAGTGAAAGAGGGCATGAATGCTTGCAATAAAGTAGCTGTTATAACAGTAACCATCACTGTGAAGACACTGAACATTAAATTCAATAATGAACTGATAAGATGTAAACTGCAGTGTCATTGTGCGTTCAGCCATCGCACCACACCCTTCTTTGGATATTTTCCTATAAAGACACGATCCCTTGTGCTTTACTCTTTACACATAGGACAACCTTTACTGGGGTGTAATGTGTTTTCTCCACAAAATGACAAAACTCTGAGCTCTCATTTTCCTGTCCATTTGAATGCAAAATAAACCCATCCCTGTCTATTCAACTGACTCCTTTGATGTCACTTTAAAGTATTTGTGCATCATGAGCTGCTTTTCTAAATGAAAACTACAGGGTGAAAGAAAATTTACAGCTCTTTGTACATATTATTGAAATCAAATCACAGTTTTACAAATTTCACCTTTCAGATTTGTACTAGCAAAATCTGTAACACATTCACAACCACACCTAAAATCTGGAAAGTTCAACATTAAAGCACATTGAAGCAGAACTGTTAGATGGTTGATACGATGATGATCGGCATAAAAGCTCAGAATTACAACAGAATGGAAGATAAAAGCGAAAGTGAACCGAGCTTGTCTGAGTCACTGATAAAAAGATTTTCACAGAGATGAAATTTGATTCGTATTACAGTCTCCAAAGTGATTAAGCTGGATGATGGAAAAACATTTGTATTACGTGTAGGCCATTGTTTTTTTTTAAAAACCCGACAGGGTTGTAAAAGGTTGAGATCTGGGTCATGGCCTAGAAGACTTTACTTGTAATCACCCAAACGGAATTCCCTGTTTCCCTGTAGACAGTAAGTAAATCACACGACGAGAGCAAACCATCAGTCTTGCCCACCTTAAAGGGCCCTGAGTTGAACTCCTGCCAAGGCTGTAGAGAAACACTGCCGGTATGACGATGCACTTTTCCACTGGGCACTAAGCTAGCATTATTCCTAGACTGCTGATATAGAGTACAAACTCTCCTTGTGCTGATGCTAGAAAATCTCTGAGGTCTATTCTAAGCTCCTGATACATTATTTCACGTGCAAATACGTTGGGAAATAAATAACACAAAAAAAATACATGCTTGTCAATATTAAACCTAAAACATGACTGAATGGTTATTACATTACACATTAGGTTAGATTTATTAATCATGGCTCACTAAACATGCTGACAAATAAACTGCGTGGAATATAATGTAATTTGAGCCATTCCTGATGGATGTGTGCCTAAAAGCTGTGCATCCACAAGCACCTAAAGGATATAAGATGTTTTTTCCTTGCAGTGACAGGCAGCACTGAATGATAAACAGTCGTCTCCTTTTCATGGAAAAAAAAAAATATCCAAAAACACATCACATTTATGATGGGATTTTGTGTCTGGGAAGTTTGAACTTACCCGAAGCTCCCATTGGGGAAGTGGCAGGCGTAACATTCTGGGTGTTTAGGCCCAGAGAATGAGATGGTGCTGGTGGCTGAGTCTGTGGTGAGGCCGCAGAAGGCCCGGCCAGTGGACCAGGAGGGGTCTCTCTTTGTGGTGAAGTCAGCGGCGTGCTCAGAGGAGTGGTCGGCTGAGAAGTCTGTCCTCCAGCTAACCGGGCCAGCCGCCTTCTCCGAATCTGAAAAAGTGCACAAAGGAACAAGTAAGAGCAGCCAATTCATCTAGTGCCATTTTGGAAGGAAGGTAAAAACAGAAAAAAAAAACGGGGGAAAAACCCAGAAAGACAATAATTGTACGAAAAAAATTAATAAACCCTAGGAATACAATAATGAGAGAACTAAAGCTGAAATAAATAAATAAGCTTGTACCAGACCCACTGGCTAAATTAAGAGAAAAAATTCAATTTCTCATTTTTTTAAGTAAAAGTCCTCTAAAGCATAATTGTGCTGCTGCACAGCAGTTTATCAGGAGCAGCTGCAGGAGAATCACCACACAATCTGGTGACTCATAACATCTGGGGACAGTAAAAACAAGGCCCACAGCCTCCCCCGATAAAAAGCTGACAGTGAAGTGCCAAGAAAATGAATGCATGGCAAGATATTTCATCCTCATCCTCATTCAGACTCCTGCACAGCCAAAAACAGAGCTGGCAATTACACCATCGGGGAACGGCGACGGGAGTTCAGGAGATACAGCGCTCTCAGCACTGGCACACAATATCTCTAATATATGCATCATTTCCCATTTGTTAACAATTCCTTTTTTTATTTTAAAGTCAAGCCTACAATTAAAGTCTACAATCACATATTTTAGTAGGAACGCTTAGAACTAGTTTTTGCCATGCTCGATCAACTAAACATTTCTTCCCCAATCAGATCAGACTCTCTGGTGTATTTTTAGGATGTGAATTATGATCTGATAACCTGGATACCAGACTGAACTGCCTGAACAACAAAGTTGGGCAAGACTTAGTTACTGGTTATTAGGCAATACACAGCTCTGATCTCTGCAGGACTGTATTTGATGCATCCTTAGTTGTTGTTGTTTTTTAAGGTTTCTCTGTTGAAGTAGGTGGAATTATACAGATCTGAACAGTTTTAGGAACAATATTGGATCTTAAACGTGGTTTACTCTATGGTTTTCACCTCTGGTTTGCTTTCACTGACATCTCACATTCGAGCTGAAATTGGTGGTCTTGCATCGCATAATACGAAGTGCTCATTAACAACCGAGTTTGACTGTGACAAAAAGCATCCAATGACAAAGATTTGGAATTTTTGCCTACAATCTCAGTGTCGGATCACTGTTCTGACACCGGACTTGTGGAATTAGTAAACATTTGTCGGTAGCGATAAGCAAAATATAATAGTCACATCTCAAACTTGCTTGGACTTTTTTCCTTTCTTTTCTATTTAACTAAATCTGTTTTCTGTACGATTCCAAACAGCTCTTTCTGATGGCAAGCATAAAAGAGTCATTTATCAGGAGATTTTTTTATTTATTATTCAGTCCGAAAACCATAATGCAAATTCGAGTTTATCGAGTGGAAGACCTATAAATAAAAATGAATAAAAAGTAAAGTAAAAACCTGACACATATACAAAGAAAACAAATATACTGAAAAAAATACATACATACATTTTAGATGAATAAACACATGAAGGGTTTTTTTTGGTTTTGTTCGTTTGTTTTCCTCTGTAAACGTGTAGCAAAGCATTAAATTTGATGTTCTCCCATTAAAAAATATGAAACTGGTGTCATTTATTGAGCAGGATTTGGTATTTTTAAAGGCCAAACTGTTCAATTCAATTGAATTTATTTATTTACTCGTCAATCCAGGTGTTTCAATGAAATTAGCAAAAAAGATCAACTAAAATGTTAGGCTTTTAAAAGCATTCTTTCTATGAATGTGTGGATTTTTGGGTTTCCTCCATTTGATTTGGAGAACAATGATGACGGATGTTAGAGGATCAGATTGTTAGCAAGCTAAACAAACCAGCTGGTTTTTAGCAAATCAATTATTACTACGAAGGCAGCGAGCTCGCCGGTACACAAACACCATTTCCCGTTCATTTCAGTGAAAACTCTTAGTGTATATACATTTATTTTTATATCTTCCCCATGTGGCGGTTCTGCCCGCTGAGGGGGTTATGAGAGGATTGCTGATGTGACACTGATGGGGCTTCAATCATCTCCAGCAAACACCTCGAAAAGCAAGTCAGAGCTCCGGCACACAGGGGGGACAATGACATTACATTCTCTTCCAAAAAAACCCCCATGACTGACATCTTATCATCTCTTTATACAGCAAACGTGCAGACTTGAAGCACCAGCGCGCACCGCAGTCTTACCTCGTCGGCGCTGAGCTCTTCCATCGCTTTCCTTTTAATTTTTACCCAGAAGAATGTTGCTAGCTAACTAGCTAGCTGCCTCACAAACCCCAAAAGTGCATAGTAATAAAACAATACGACAAAATAACAATACACCGCGATTGTCTCTTCGGCTTCCTTAAGTTAAACCATGAATCCTACACCTGCGTGCTCCACCCGCGACTCTGAAAAATATTCTAGCCGGTTTTCTCTCAAGAATGAAACAAACACAAAAGTATTATTCGTCAAAACACCATGGCGGCCATTTTGGATCTCGGGTCACGTGACTCGGCCAACGACACATTGCGATCTGCGGCAGTCTTTTTTTCCCCCTACCCGTTCCCACACAAACACCGCCCCTTTCCTAATACAAAATTGCGATGATTGTCCCGCCTCCTGCATCACGATTGGTCAATCGGTCATCCTCACGAAACGGTCTATGGACTTTCAGCTAATCGCAGTTTGGGGAGACTGGATTTTTGTCGGAATAAAGGTGGGGTTCAAACAAAGCCTGCGGCAATCCCGGAAGATTTTTCTAACACAGGGGATCCCGAGCCGTTGGACCATCAGCTATTGTATTATATATTTCACATTTACCAGCTTGGTCTTAAACAAAACCAAAATATCACCAATAAACATGTTCGTGAAGCATTTTCCCACAGTATACTGTTTAAACCAGACCAGACCACCTCCTTGGTTAAATAGATAGTCAGGATCTGTCAACCATAATCGAAAGACCCATTGTTTTATTTTTTGTTTAATTAAACAAGTAGGCTTAACAATTGGAAATCAAACAATATTTAATTATAATAATGAATAAAATCAAGCCTAATATATTTTATAATTATCATTAGTATAAGTATTATTTTTTAGTAGTATTAGTATTAGTAGAAATTGAATAGCATAGAGCTGATATCACAGTATACAGTATATACGTTTAAAGGAAACCACAGGAGTTTTTTTCTCACTTGTTGCAAGTTTTATTGCAAATTCTTGTCAAATTCACAGAATTTTTTTTTTTTTTACAAAAATATTCACATCTATTTTTAGGCATTCCTGGTTTCTTTCCATCAGAATATGTGGCTCTTTTCCCCAACAATATACATGCATATTTTTTTTTATAAATATATAGATAGATAACAAACAAATGATATACATTAAAAATGAATGGATGAACAAACATAGGAGAAATAAAACTCTAGATGTTATATCGCCCTCTAGTGGTGATATAGTGAATATAAATACAGTGTATTGAGCTGTAAAGTTGTAGTGATTCCTTTTTCACAGCTGTTTTTTTCACTGCTCTGGCACAACAGATACAGATTCAGTTTAATATTTAGCTTATGAATCAGATCTAGTGTACTACAGAACAGTAAACAATGTGGTTCTCCAGGACCGGGGGTTTGTTTTCAGTCACACAGGCTTGAAACCCCTCTAAGCTCCAGCTCTCCTGATAAGCATGGATGATGCCAGATGGATCGAGCTCTTGGTCCATCCAGTCTTTCCTGCAATGCATCCTCTTCAAGATGCAAAGTTCTGCTTTAAGCCACTCTTTTGAAAATTTGCTTGCAGGTTTGGTCCTCACAATAAATCTCCTGTATGATGAAAACAGAAAAATGGTCATGCAAAGTCCATTTAATTGGACAACAATTAGTACTAAAGAGGGAAAAAATAACATCATGATTTTTATACCAGGTGCAGTTTATCATCCGCGATCCAGTGAGCCCAGCCTCTGTTTTTCTTCTCACCCTTCTGAATGCATACCATTCGGTTCCCCTCCCATGTCACCGTGGACTGTCGATAAATAAAGCATTCAATTATTTTTCATTTATGAGCCAGTTTTCCGTTTTGCAATCAAATTTCATGTGATTTAGAATGAAATATTATATTAGTCATTATGCACAAAGGGAGAGAATGAAAATACTTTTCAGCTAAACCAGGTTCAGATTCAAGTTCAAATTCATCCTATAGACAGCACAGTTACACAATGATTATTTGCAGTACCTGTTTGGATTTTGGTACAAAATCTAAGGTCTGTTTTTTATGTTTAAGCAAGTTTGCAATATATGATTAATTGAAACCCAAATAATTCATTATTTATACTGGAATAATAAAAACCTTTACCTCAGTGATTCATATTGATTTCACAAAAAATATTGTTTGTCAGATACTATAAATAACACAGTAGAAAACAATACCCATCTATCTATCTATCTATCTATCTATCTATCTATCTATCTATCTATCTATCTATCTATCTATCTATCTATCTATCTATCTATCTATCTATCTATCTATCTATCTATCTATCTATCTGGTTTCTAAAGGAGTTCTACCTAATAAACCTGTTTGAATGACAAATTGAAATAATTTCTTTGCAACTGTAGATGAGCTTTAGGTAAAGAAATGTATTCACTTGCCCCATTTTTAAATATCTGAAAATCTTTGATGATTCTTTGTAGGGCACTGCAACAGGTTTTACTTACACACAAGGAAATTTCATTACATACTTTGAGCTATAAGCTTTGAATGAAAAGCTCAAGTACTGACAAGATAACTACTAAAATTTAAGACCCAATATTAGAAGTGAAATAATATTTTTTTTTTATTAAATCAATTAAATCCATTAAGATTAGTCATAAGAGCAATATAAATAATGTTTTACCTTGCACTTTCGGTCATCCAAGCCCTTGGTAAACTCATCAAACTCCTCATTCACTTTGAAGGAGAACACATAGTTCCTAAAGGTGCTGAAAGTTTTGATGACATATTTGTCGCCAACCTGCTCGATCACCTTTTGCTGCTTCAGCCTTAAGGCTATCTTACGAATGTACAAGCTAATTCCTGCAAGAAAACAGAAGTCAGTAAATGCACAAAGAAACAAACTCCGTCTTTGTCAAATTATGGTTCATGTTATACTTTCTATATGATCATCAGTTTTCATTATATACATTTGAACTACTGTGCTGTTTAACCAATTCATATGTCCCATGTTAATGTTAATAATCACAAGAAAAATCATACTGGTGTGGAATGAAGTCTTACCTAATGCAATCATATATCCCTCGAAATTGATGTTGCTGATCAGTTCCCATTTCCCACAAAGGCTGGCAGGCATTTTTCTTTTTGGCTATCAGAAAGAATCACTGCAGCAGAGAAGCACGAATGACTTGAAACAGCGTGACAGCCCAGGCTTTTAAAAGAGTCTCAGAGAGTCACAAAATAGGAGGTGTCAGGAGGCTTGACTTTGAAAGGCTCATACTTGATTTACACATAAACACACACACACACACACACACACACACACACACACACACACACACACACACACACACACACACACACACACAGCCTTTGTGTTTTAAATGTCAGTTGAGCATACACTCCTTCACACAAATACCTCAATATTCTTAAAAAATAAAACAGAAATAGTAACTATGTTAGGTTTATATAGTTATATATTACTACCAAAGCAGTCATATAGCACTCCTGTAATCAATATTACAATAAATATGAACTTCAAAATATTGGCACCCAAACCCTAAGTAATTTAGCTATGTATGAGATTCTAAAATACATTCTGAATCTCATACATAACTAAAGATTAATGTGGGGTTTCGGGTCTAATTTTTATTTTTCACAGATACACATTCATACAGAGTACAACAAAATTCGATTTTGATTTGATATTACCATCACTGCATTCATAGTTGTTTTTAGAATGGTGGTATATGATTAAATCAAAGTTTAATTTTAATTTAGCTTGTCTCCTGGTCAACCACAAAACATCACAATATTTTTATTTAGGTAATTGATTTAGTTATACTTCAGAAGATGAATGAATGAAAAACTCTGGAAAAATCAGTACTTATTTGTAGTTATACACTTTAAATAGACATTTTTTTGTCTAAATGTAAATTCATTTATATAACACAAAGAACCAAAGGTTCTGAGTAGGCAGTTGACTCAAAAGCGTCACTCACAAGGCATAAGACAGAAATTCACAGGAATGTTTCCGACGTGAGAGCGATTGTCTTTCAAGGTGTAAACAGATCTTCAGAGTGTTTTCCCCCCACACGTCATTATCAGCCAACATCGTCTTTCCGTTAAAAGTCATGTCATAGTAAAGTGTGTAAAAACATTCCTGTGTATGCATGAGGAAATCACATGATCCCATCAGAAACATGAAACAAACTACATTATCATTCGAAGATAAAAAAAAAAAAACCTGAAGGTCATGTTTCTTTTAAAAGTTTATCATGTGGGAGTGTGGGCTTTCAGGTCTTAATCCCAATCACACGTACTGTATATACTTTGATAGCACATTAATCATCCTTATAAAAATAAATAAAACAGAAATCTGGCAATTCAGACCAACCATTGACATCACATGAGGCCTTAGTTCTGGGCTATTAATCATAACAAGGTGTGTCAGATACTACATTCACTTTATCTTTTAGCCTTAGAGCAAATTCTCTGACGTTTTTAAAGCTGTCATATTCACTAGCGAACACAGTTTAACTTTAAGAAAAAATCTGTTAAGGCCCAGACGTTCATGTGCCTAAAAATACACGAACTGAGCGTCATTTTTTCCATTTTCCCAGAGCATCTTGGCTATTTATTATGCATGTGTAATAAAATCACCGCCCTCTGTTAAACTTATCTCACACATTAATCCAGTCCAGCACAGATTATTAGTGTTTATCACACAGCGCTGCTGAAATCTGATTGGTCAGAAGGTGCTGATTTATTTTCTGTAACAGCACTGACAGTAGTTCCAGTAGCATGACAAACCACAGGTTTTTATTTATTGACTCGTTCTAATACAAATACGTTTCAACTGTGTACACATGCTGTGATCTATGTGGTGAACACCCCATGTCATTTAAAACCAATAAAAAACAGATACAAAAATTGTGCTGTATTTAACAAAAAAAAAAAACTAAATCTGATTATTGACACAACCCAAATTTTAAAACGATTCAGACACTGTGTAAAATGTAAATAAATAACGAATGCTATGATTTGCATATCTCATAAACCCATATTTTATTCACAATGAAACATAGAAAACACACCAAATGTTTGCATAGAGGAAATGCACCCTTTTTGCAAAAAAATTAGGTAATAATGAATTTGATGCCCCACCCACAAGTTAAAAAAATAGTTGGGACGAGGAGACTTTTACCAATGCATAGCATTCCCTCATCTATTAACAACAGTATATGTCTGGGAACTTCAGTGTTCAGTCCAAATAGATTGTTGGGAATATTAATACAAATAAGAAAAAAAGCTGTTAATGAATGTGTAAACAGCCGAATATCCCCATTCTCTGGGGAAAAAAAAGTAAAAAAATAGTTAAACCACTAACAGATCTGAAAATAATACTGTTCATCGTATTATGTTTCTGAGGAAACGTGTTTTTCTCATGCATACAATTTTATTTTTACACAATTTACTATGAAGCATATGACCTTCAAGGAAATGATGATATTGGCTGATAATAAATTTTTTTTTTTGGACATTCACACTAAATACTAAGTATTTACTGTTGAACCAATTATAGAGCTGTTCTAATTATAGAACTGCACCAAGAGGAAACAAGTTGGACCAGACAGACCAGAGAGATTTACACTGAGATGAATCCTCTGTCTTTAAAATCCTAATGTCAGCACATGTCGGGAACAGAAAATATACTTATGTTTATAATTATATTTTGTAGGTGTTAAACACACGTTAAGGTTTTAGAACATGAGGCTGCAGACACGCTTGCAGAAGATTTAAGTAGATATATATCTAATACACTTCCATCCTATATTCTGCATTACTCTCACACTTGTGTATTTTACTATACACGGTGTTACTGCATTGTGTATCCATGTTAATTCCACTTTGGCACTTAACCATGCCCATGTTACTGAAGTATTTAATTTTAGGTTAATGATGGGCTGTATGATGTCAAAAATGTAAAACACCTAGGCTTTCATTTGTTTGGTAATACATGCATGTTCCTTTTGTTCCTTTCCAGTGGATGAGTGGAAGAAAGTTCTGTGGACAGATGTGAAATTTTTTGTCTCTAACATGTTGAGAACATGTAAGATGGAGAACGAGAGAGGAGATGTTAGCACACAACCTAAAGCCTACAGTCAAACATGGAGGTGGAAGCTTAGTGGTTTTGGGTTGTTTTGGAGCAGGGAGGATTGGAAACTTAAAAGGAATACTGAACCAACATTGCTACCATTCCGTATGCAATTCCGTCTGGACTGTGCAATGGCAACTTCATCATACAAAAAGTTAATGAGCCGAAGCATATGTTGAAGCTCTACAAGTGTTATTTTAGAGAGTAAACAGTAAGCTAGAGTGTTATCTATTATCGAATGGCCTGCCCAATTACCGCACCTAAATCCTATTAAACTGCTCTGGAATGAGCTGGATCACAGGGTCAGAAAGAAACCTCCAACTAGCCAAGTTTTACAAGCAGCATGGCAAATTATTTCAGCTGAGTTTGGACATGTTTGGAGAAACTAATTGTCCAGATGCCAAGAGTATATAAACCTTTTATTCATGCTACAGTTTAACATCTGTACATTTATATACTAATTAGGTGTCACACATTGTACTGTTCTACAAAATTTCCATTTTGTTGAATGCTTCAGTGCTTAATGAGATAAAAACAATACCCTATACGTTTTTTTGGTCTAGCGTGCTATCTGTGAGAGCCAAACAAATTAGTTACGTGGCAAATGCAATTCCGTGATAAACCGGGGGCACAAGATTCGAACCGCAGTAAAGCAGGGAATTACTGTACTTGCACTGTCCACTATAAATCAGTATACTTAGTTTTTGTGCACTTTATTCATAATTCACTTTAAACAATCTATATACTATAGCATTATACAGCAAAATAGCAAATGGTGAGAATGATAGATTCATTCTCACCATTTGCTATTTTGCTGTATAATGGTATAGTATTTAGATAGAACTTCAATCTACATAATTTCATCATTGAAAAATATCTCTTTTAAAAACCACAATGATCAGATTCATTACCTTTTCAGAATAAACAAGAAAAATCATTTACAAATGTCAGCTACTCATGTGTCGTGCTTTATCAAACCAGCTACACAGTTTTTTTTTTATTTTAAGTTTTTCGATGGATGATATTCTTAATCTGTGTCCTAATGAAACAGTATTGGAATGCATTCATTGATTTCTTTTTTTACACACACACACACACACACACACACACACACACACACACACACACACACACACACACACACACACACACACACGATACTGTACAGATGCTGATATTTGATGTATTGCACCACAGACTCAGGCAGCAGGTAGCGCACGCTCTGGCCTCTGCTCACAGCTCGTCTCACGGGCATGGCTGAGATCTCATTGGTCACCCATTCCCTCACAATGTGGATGTTGTTACGGTGTTCATGCAGCACATCAAACTTGTAGTCAAATCTATCTGCATTACAACCAAACCCCCATACTTTTGGCCGCAGTTCTCCCAGGCGTCCTTCAGCACGAAGGGGTCGGGGGTTCTTGTTGCATGGCTGAGAAATCTCCCATCTTGCAAGGATCTGGCGGAATCCTCTCTGCTGCTGCCATCATTGGCTAGAAAGAAAGAAAGAATAAAGGAAAGCCAGCATATTATATATTCCAGCCGGTTTGAAGACAGTGAGGATCCGCCACTCTTATCAGTTGCCACCAGAAGTGTCTTGTTTCGCTGCCCTGCCCTCCAGCCAGGTGCTCTGGGCTCTCCAGGACAGTCGTGCCAACTCGACGCTGAACCCTTGAACTTCCATGTGCGTGGGTCAGAGGGAAAATTTTGGAATTTCACATACACACAAGTGCGGCGGCTTATTTCTTTGCATTGCTGTATCTCTGAAGAGGAGCAATAAGGGTATCTGCGTTCTTCTGTTCACTCTCGATGCTGTACAGATGCTGATCTTTGATGTATTGCACCACAAGCTCAGGCAGCAGGTAGCGCACGCTCTGGCCTCTGCGCACAGCTCGTCTCACGTGCGTGGCTGAGATCTCATTGGTCACCCATTCCCTCACGATATGGATGTTCTTACGGTGTTCGTGCAGCACATTGGACTCATAGACAAATTTCTCTGCATCACAACCATTCCTGGTGACGCACACAAGCCCAAAACGACTTACAATCTCTTCAATGTCCTCCTTCTTCCACAGATTGGGGATGCTGAAGGACTCCAGCACGTCCGCTCCACATAACAACTTGAGCTGAACAGATTCTGTGGCAAGACAATCAGAAAAACATGTAAACGTTATTACGACAAAAGGCAGAGCTGTAGAGGTAAGTTTAGGCAATACTGGCAATTAGGCCATTATAAACAATCCCATATAAAAAGTGACTATTGAACCCTGGCAGAAAACTTATAGCCTAAGAAAAAAGCCTAATTACCTATAATCTATAAAAAAATGTAAATAAAAACTCACCCAAAACACAGCCCAATGGACATTTAATACAGACCCAGTTGTGAAACAAAACAAATTTAAAAAACATCTTAATAATCAATTAAAAACCAGCACCAAATCCAAACCAATAATTAAACCAGTACAAAAACCAACCCAAAATTAATTCAGTTTCAGGCCAAAAACCAGTCCACCGGTCATTCAAAACCAGACTAGTGATCATTCGAATCTGGACCTTGTCTTAATGTGCCTTTATGTGGCACTGTTTTTGGAGTGTAAAAAGGAGAAATACCAAAAATGACTTTATTGTTACTTTCTTTGTTCTCCTTAAATAATATAAAAAAAAAACAGTGTGACATTATTTCACATTCACCAAGAGGTCATGAATAAATATCTGGAAAAGTGTATTGATGCTTGTAGACAGTACCTGATCCATTTTGAGCTGACGAACATTCCATGTTTTTCTCCAGTTTTCTTTTCGTTCTTTTTGTGTCCACCTCTTCCTGGTTCTCCTCCATGGATATCAACTCAGCATGATGGTGTCTTTTGAAGATCAAGAAAAAAAACAACATAGAGTTGGATTTACCGTTTTTAATCTAAAAATACAAAATGTAAAGAGATGAGATTTCGGAAAACAGGATTGTAAATAAGATTGGTGTGTATTATTTAAATAAACTTTTTACAGTGCCCTGGTGGTCTATGACCTGGGATTGATTCCTGCGGAGGGGGGTTACACAATCCAGTGCATTCCCAGTGTCGTTTTCAAGCACACATAAAAGAAAATGGGAGGGTTGAATGGAATATTACAAAAACAATCCAACCAGATAAAGGCATGCAACAAACACTCACTAATTTATAGATGGACAATAATTTTAAAGAAAACAGCTGATTGTTTTATACTGACGAATTTTGCAAGCATTTCTTGTCTTCGCTTGTCTCCTTTCACTTGTGTATAACAATCTACAGATTCTCGACACCTAAGAGAAACAGGCACCTCATAACTTTGGCTGTTTCCACCCACTCAGCCTGCTGACTCTCCCAGTCATCCACGCTGATCCAGCTGGAGCTCTCTGTCGCTAATCTGGCCATTTTCACCCGATGACACGCCTCAATCAGACCCTTCTTCTTATAGGCATCACCAACAGGAGAGATGATTCCCTTAACTACGCTGTACCTTCCTGTAAAATAAAAGAATGAAGAACATGAAGCATTGTACTCTCAATAAATTCTGAGGAATGCACGAGAAACTATTCCATTAGTTCAAAGCATTGAACTATGGCTTGTCAGGTACGTAAGCTGCAATATAATTAGTCAGTTTTTCATTATACTGTTGCATATTAACATGCAAATAACTAAAAATCATTTTTGACATAAGTTCAATGGACTTGGAAATGTGGAAATGTCCATTTTCAATGCTGTAAAATCTTTAAATGGGTGAATGTGTGTTTGCTTTGCCATTTTTCAACAGCAGAAACCCTCATCTAGAGCAAAATACAATGATCTCATTTATACAACTAAACAGTTGAGAGTTAAAGACCTTTCTCAAACGCCCAGGATCAAACTCATGACCTACTGATCAGAGGTTGACATCTTAACCACTGAGCTACAACTTCCTCCATTTCTGAAGATAATTAAGTAATACATTCACTTGTATGAAACACTATGAATGACTAATTTGTGTGAAAAATGAATGCTAATAAAACACTGATATACCAGTCTCCTCCAGGTGATCCCGTGCCAGCTCAAACATGCGCAGGTGCATATTGGTGATGGGGTTGAAGGAGCCACATGCCAGCAACACCACTCTGATTTTCTCCTGTAGCGCCATTGAGGATGTCAATGATGTCAGTAAAGAACTCACTATAGACCTAAGAAAAGGAAGATTTCAAACACTGGATAAGCTTCAGAGTGGACCAAGGCCAAAATAACAAACAAACAGCAAAAACAAAAGACAAGCAACTTCCCTGGTCCGTGTAGGTGGGTCCCTGTATCTTCTGGCAAATTCAATTTTCGTTTTAATAATTCATGTTTTTATTTAATAGAGTCCAGAAAATACAAAAGTTGGAAACTATCGATCCCCAAAAAATATGTAATAAAATAAAATAATAATATATAAAGGAAAAATTCTGAAAAAAACAAAATGGAGGGAAGAGCAATAACGCAGTCGACACAACATAGCAGGTTGTAACAGATAAAATAACATTACAATACACACCATTAGGTCAGATAAAAATGAGTAAATAATTATTGACGATATTGACGAAATACAAATGTATGTAAAATAGGTTATACCTAATAAAAAAAAAAAAAGATTAGGCGCTTATTAGGTAGCGCAACTACCTCTATAGATTGTATAAGCCCCGCCCACTTCTGGTCTGACGTAGTGCTTCTGTAGTTCTGCAATTAGCCAATAAAAACAAGCCTTTTTTTGTTTTAGTTTCCCTTTGATTTTCTTTTAAATAACAGCCCTTCTTCGTTTTTCAACTTCTTTCGAAACGAAAATTAAATGACCAGAAGATACACTGACCTTCCCTGAACTCCCTCACAAAAAACCAGGGAAAAAACCCAACACACAAATGGCAGACAAAAGCCACAACCCTACTACCTGTGAACACAATACAGATATGTACATACACTTACAAAGGTTATAATAACAGTGATTACTTCCAGTCTAGCCAATAAGATTCAGCACAATGGAGGACAGAGCAACCTCGAAGTCAAAACGTGCATTCAATTAAAACCAGGTGATCACAATTACACAACACTAAAACAACATCGCCCCACTGTGACGTCACACAGCGCGAACGCATCAAGCGGTGGGCGTGGCTTCACTGGGTTGGAGTGCATCTTTTTAGTGTATGTACATATTTGTATTGTGTTCACTGGTGGTAGGGGCGTGGCTTCCATCTGCCATTTGGGTGTTGGTTTCTTCCCTGTTTTTGGTGATCTTCTGGTCATTCTTTTTAGAAAGAAGTTGAAAAATGAAAAAGGACTGTTATTTAAATGTGTTTTTTAAAACGGATAATCCGCTGTGGCGACCCCTAATGGGAGCAGCCGAAAAAAGAAGTCTGAAATGAACCCGGCACAGACTAGACATACAAACTAGTGAGGATGTATTGGGATTGGGATCACGCAGGTCCACGCAAATCTCGCTGGAGTAGGCGGTTTTTACATTCGCCGCCAGGGGGAGTGGGCGGTCAAACAAAAATAGCGCGAGTCCCGCGATCCCTCTAGTTGTAATTATTTTGTTTGAAACTTGTTTATCAGTTTGAGGTTTTTTAAGACTATTAAAAAAAAACCTTAAAATTAGAATTTTAAGGTGTTTATGTGTGGTGCTTTATTTTAGCATTGCTTTATTCAAATTTTTTATCAGTTTAATGGTTTATGTCTGTTATTATTCTGTAAGTTGATCGTAGCGCTAACGTTAGTGTACAATTTTACACAATGTTTATAAGCTGTGACACTATGGCAACAGTTTTTTTCAGGTTGTGATCGGCTCAAGACTCAAGACATTTTTGTTTTTTTGGCGGATTATGAGAAAATCGCACTCTTTTCTTATTTTCAGAGTAAATTTGGTATTTTCTGCAATTAACCATCTCCTTGGATGAACATGTTTTCTGCCTGATTCTTATCTACAGTAACATGCCGGTGAAAAAAAATTGCATTTTTTTATTTGTTTTTTTTTTACTTGTCATACAAACAATAAATACTTGTACAACATTTTCAGAGAGGTTAATTTATGTTGTAAGTAACATTGCCTGTATGCCAAAATCTGGCTTATTTTGTATTTTTCAGGTTTACTTGGAGTTTAACAGGGTTGTTGAAAGAAATTTTAAAGAAGAATTCTTTGGCATGTTTGAAGGTTTTTGTCCAAGCTTGATGGAAATTTTCAAGAGGCAGAGAGTTTAGATAGGCCAGCAATTAGTGGACCTACTAGAACAGACAAAGGTGATCTGATATTTCTTTTTTTTTCTTTGTTTTTTTTTCTTTTTTTTTGGTCGTAATCCTATTAAAGGTTGGTTCATCCACATTACAAAAACAGATTTTCTGCGTTACAAAACAATGGAAGTGTAAATGTCAGAGGCAGAAATCTCAACTGGACAAATAAGACCAAGGCTCTGCATGGAGAGATGCCACCAAAGAAAAACAATATATTTTTTTGTTCTACATATAACTATCTGCTATACCTCCTACAGAGAACTGAGCCAACAGCCAACGTTTGATTGTTATTGTTAGAATTAATATTGCAATCGAGCTGTATGTTTTGCATATTTGGGGGATGGTGGGTTTTGACAATTAGCATTTATGAAGATATTTCATTGAATTTAACTTGAGTTGCCTGATAATGTGCCTTTCCTGTTACCAAGACTTAATACATTACTGCATTTTATTCAGCATAAATTGTAAAAATTGTGTTGTTTACACAACATGACGAAAAATTAAACCACATTGAATTATAAAAAGGCAAACTAAAAGACAATTGGATTACATACTACCGAAATCAAAGAACTGGAATGCTCTGGAATTTCCACTGGAATGCTCTGCTAAAAAAAAATTGGGTATCATCCTGAGGGCTGCCTTGTAATGGATGCAATCACCAACTTGCCCCAAGCTATGTGCCTCTTGTTTGGCTTTACCTACGCACTTGACCTGGAGTATACAAAGTGCATGAAAAACTTGCTGAACTTAAGTCAAAGTGAGCCACCAAATGTTCAAAAGCTGAAGAATGAGTTTGCAGTGTAAGACACACTTATAATCATGGCACAATTTTTCATGCCCACACCTGGATTGTTGTGTGGCATAATTAGATTGCCTTGATTGGAGTAAATATTCTTGCAGTTGCTCATTTTGTATGATTCTTCTTGTAATATATGTGTCTACAGAGGACACATTTTAGAAAGTCTGTTTCTGTATTTTGCAGATGAAGTCGATTTACATTCCTGTAAAAAAAAAAAAAAAAAAGTGTCTGTAAAACAGGTATTCCCAAACTTGGTCCTGAAGGCCCATTGCCTGCTTGTTTTCCAGCTATCCATAACTGACTGAACACACCTGATCTGACTGATCAGCAGTGGGTAGTGCAAGGTTAGTTAGAAAACAAGCAGGACAGTGGATCTTGAGGACCATCGTTGGGAACCTCTGCTGTAAACATAATGGCTTCATGTTGAATGTTGTAACATTGTGGTTCTAAATTGCCAACAGTCAGATATAATCCAAGACACATTTGTGACCACTGCACAGTTGTTGTTAATACTATGTGCCTGCTATGTTGTGTGGCACAATAAGACTGCACTGAGAGGTATAGTTATTAATTGCACTTATATGCTGCTACATGGTAAGTATTGTTTAAATGTTTTTTTTTTTTTTCAGATTTGAACTTTGTATAAAGAGAAAACTTTAAAAAACTGTTTTATTGTATTTGAAAGAAAACTGTCATGATTAAATACACATTCTATTTGCTATAACAAAAAAAGTTAGTTGGCCATTTTAAAGTGATTGTGAGAGAAAATGTCTGCAGCAAAAAGTGAGAATATACTGTAGTAACTGGTAGCAAAAAAAAAAATCAAACTTTTATCTGATGCAAACTTTTGAAATTTAAACTTTAATACCAAAGCACCGATGTGAATCGGTGAATCTTATATAAATAAAAAAATAACCCACTAAATATTGCTTCAAACAATAAAACTCCATTGAGACTTGAGAAAGGAAGATTTCAGTTTAAATCTGCTGAGAGCTAAGCAAATACAATTCAACTAAAAAAAATATTCCTTAATTCAATATAATTGATATATTTATAAAGATTGTGCAATCTATTAGATCAGGAGTGTCAGACTTGTGCCCGTTGGGTCAGTACCGGCCTGATAAAGGGTTTTTCCAAAGCAATGTTCTGTGGGCTATAATTGAAAGTCATTTTGAGAGAAAAAGATTGAGATAGTTGAGAACTTAAAAGAGAAGGTGTTCCTGCATTATTGAACACGAAATTGATTTGTATTGTGGTGTCTGTGGTACTGTAAAAAAAAAAGTTTCAACAGAGAGGCATGTACGAAAATATCTGATACCATGTACACATTTTTGCACATATTTTATTAAGAAAAAAAACAACAATTGTGCATCTTTAAGATTATCGGTCTGAAAACACTGACAACGTTTTCAAGATACTGTTCATGATAATATTGAGGTGCTTCATTATGTCAAAGTGATAAATACCCTTAACTCCGTATGAAATAACTATGATCAAAATAATTATATATATAGCGTTGTAATCAAATAATTCTTCATTGCAGCTGGTAAAAATGTATTGGCTTTTAGTTCAGGTTTGTTTGGCAGTTTACACACACACACACACACACACACACACACACACACACACACACACACACACACACACACACACACACACACACACACACAATCTTATTCAGTTGCATTGCTGTATCTCTGAAGAGGAGCGAGGATGATATCCGTGTTCTTCTGTTCACTCTCGATACTGTACAGATGCTGATCTTTGATGTATTGCACCACAGGCTCAGGCAGCAGGTAGCGCACGCTCTGGCCTCTGCGCACAGCTCGTCTCACGTGCGTGGCCGAGATCTCATTGGTCACCCATTCCCTCACAATGTGGATGTTCTCACGGTGTTCATGCAGCACATCGGACTCATAGACAAATTTCTCTGCATCGCTACCATTCCTGGTGATGCACACAAGCCCAAAACAGCCTACAATCTCTTTAATGTCCTCCTTCTTCCACAGATTAGGGATGCTGAAGGACTCCAGCACGTCCGCTCCACATAACAACTTGAGCTGAACAGATTCTGTGAAATAACAATGAGAAATACATGCCATCATTATAACCAGGATGTAGCAGGGAGGTAAGTTCTGTCTCCTAGTGGCTATTTAACATGAATGCAAAATCAATTATCAATTAAACTCAAACTAATAATAGGAATCGGAATAGTCTTCCTGACAGTGTTCGGGGCTCAGACACACTCTCCCAGTTCAAGTGCAGATTAAAAACATATCTTTTTAGCAAAGCCTACACATAACACGTCTCACATCATAACCTTGTGCTCCAGAACATCTGATCACCTGCACATTATCAACTTGTGCTGTTAATATCATGAACAGCAGCTACGCTAATTTCTCTCCACTGCTTCTCTTTTTCTCTTTTGGGAGAAATCCCAAAAATAAATCCCAAAAAGACTGTGATGGTCCTCCTAAATTTTTATGAAAGCAGTCAAAAAAGGGTGACATTGATAGACACAACGTTAATGCTGGTTTTGAAAGAATAGATTTAGACCATGTGACTGCTTTCTTGACATTAATTAACTGTGCTGAGGCAGTGACCAACGTATTTAGACTTGAATACAGATGACAGGAATGCTGTCTGACCCTGAACCTGCAAGTGACAGGCGGTCAAAGCCAGGGCCTTCTTTGCTGGCCTAAACTCAAACATGTTTTTTTTTCATGAATACATATTAAATCTTTCCCAATGGAGTATTCTCTTCATTTCATAGTGTTTTTCTTCTTTGTGCTGCTTTCTGGAGTATCTGTTTATGTTGGAGTTTCTATCCAATCAGAATTGATGCATCATATCACGTCAAAACCTGCCGTAAACCTTCAAAATGAACAGTCCGGGTGCCTATAGCTTAAAGTACATGAAGCTATTGGTTTACAATCAGATTTCGAGTTGGCCATGCCTAAGCCATCTAGCAGACGTACAATACGACGCCATTTTCACGTCAGAGACTGCGATAGTCGGAGCTCACAAACCGCATCTGTAGCAAACTGTAAAAGCGCAAATATATTCGTCTGGATTAAATAGCTGGTTTTTTGCATTCCACAACAGCTGACAGAGGAGTAAACCTGATTTAGTCACTCATACAAAGAAATTGTGTAGAAACCATGTTCACTTTTAAATAAACTATTTATACGTTTGTGGGGGGGTTTTTTTATTGTGAAATTTGCACAAAAACACACGATGTGACAATTTTTAAATCCCCAGAAAAACCGTAATGCACCTTAAACCGGGTGTAGCTTTTTTTTTTTTTTAGATAATATTGCTGCTTCTGCTAGAGTTGTATGTGTTGTAGCTGTGGCTGCAGTGAAAGGAGACTTGATGAATTGTGTTCACTGGGTTTCTTTCTTTAGTAATTTAGCTTTGATCCTCACTGCTTGAGGTACTTGTCTGTAATGCAGCGCTCTATTATACTGCATTTCTCTATCATTTTTATGGTTTCTATAACCGTGGCATCAAATTGATAATATTAAGAGGTGGATTGATTCAGTATGACACCACTGAACATGATTTCACTTTGCCTTCATATTAACGGAGAGGTCATGAGTACCTGATCTGTTGTGAGCTGATGAACTTTCCTTCCTTTTCTCCAGCCTTCTTATCTTTGTGAATCTGACTGTGTCCACCTCTTCTTGGTTCTCCTCCATGGATGTCTCAGCATGATAGTGTCTTTTAAACATCAGGAAAGAAAAATAAGCAAGAGAGAGTTAAATAAAAAAAAATGTTTAAACACAAAATGTAAAGAGATGTATTTCAGAAAACAGGGTAAAAGCTGTGCCAAATCAAATACAGAGAATTGGTGTTCATCTCTCCGGTACAGTTCTAAAAACACAGTGTATAACAATCTACAGATTCTCGACACCTAAGAGAAACAGGCACCTCATAACTTTGGCTGTTTCCACCCACTCAGCCTGCTGACTCTCCCAGTCATCCACGCTGATCCAGCTGGAGCCCTCTGTCGCTAATCTGGCCATTTTCACCCGATGACACGCCTCAATCAGACCCTTCTTCTTATAGGCATCACCAACAGGAGAGATGATTCCCTTAACTACGCTGTACCTTTCTGTAAAATATAAGAATCAAGAACATAAAGCATTGTAATCTCTATAAATTCTGAGGAATGCACGAGAAACTATTCTATTAGTTCAAAGCATCGCACTTTGGCTTGTCAGGTACGTAAGATGCAATGTAATTAGCCCAGAGTTTTCATTATTCTTTTGTATTTTTTGAAACACCTCAAGAAGCCTTGTTGTCAATATTATTGATATCTCTACTTGAAAATAAAAACACCTTTACTGGTTTTCTGTTGTTACTGCGTGAACATGCAGCATATAACCATGCAAGTAACTAAAAAGAAGTTTTGATATAAGTACAATGGACTTGAAAATGTGAATTTTATATGGTGTGAAATTTTTTATTTTTGAAAAAAAAAAAAAAAAAAAAAAAGTCTAATAGCTAGTCATTACAGCTATTAATGTAAAAGCCTAAATACTAAGAAATAGTGTAATTAAATATGCAGAAAGTCTATAAGGGGAAAAAAATGCTATTTTGTTAAACCGGAAAGTATAACTGGTAAATGCTGTTTATTTCTGTATATCTGCAATCACATAAGAATATCATATAACAACAGTTAAGAAAGTTGGGGAGTGGTTTAAGGAGAACATTCGCTCTTTTTTTAACATGATCATGGTATCCACTTGTATCTCTGACCTAGTCCTGTAGAAAGTCTCATTCAAGAACTCCTGATCAGTTATACAGCTGCTAATAAAACACTGATGTACCAGTCTCCTCCAGGTGATCCCGTGCCAGCTCAAACATGCGCAGGTGCATATTGGTGATGGGGTTGAAGGAGCCACATGCCAACAACACCACTCTGATTTTCTCCTGTAGAGCCATCGGGGATGTCAAAAACGTCAATTTAGAACTCAATCGAGACCTGAGGAAGGGAAGATCATTTCAATCCATGTTTTTGAGATCTTAGTTCAAATCGTTGAACAAATCGTTCAAATAGTTTAATCTATCAAAGCTTGTTTGACACAGTGTCTATTGGTAAATGAGCTAAGCAAATACAATTCAACTGAAGAAAATATTCCATAATTTAAAGCAATTTATATAATTCTTCTGTTATCTATTTTATTATCTGGTTTATTAATCTATTATCTGATCTATTAGATCAGGGGTGTCCAACATGAGACCAGCAGGTTGGTCAGAACCAGCCTAATAAAGGTTGAAATTCAGCTCTAATGCCATGTTTTGTGGATACAAACTTGATGAATACTTATGCCAGCTACTACAGAACCAGTCAAATGTTTGGACACACCTTATGTAGAATACGTTTTATATTTTAGATTGTACAAAGTAGCTACATTTAGCTTTGTTGACACTTTGGCAAACTCATAGCATTCTCTCCTCAGATTCACCAGGTAGTCACCTGGAATGGTCTTTAGTTCACAGGTGTCTTGCCAAGCGTTCATTTGTAATTTTAATAGGAAAGGAAGATCCAGAGCTACCTCTGCTGCAGGTGAATTTTTTTTTTTTTTTTTTTAGACCTACCAGCTTCCTTCTTTACAGAAATACTTCACAGAGCTCAAGTGGCAGACATGTTTCAACATTCACTGTTCTGAGGAGACTCTGTGAGTCATGCCTTCATGGTCAAACCATTACTTCGTAAAAACAACAAGCAGAAGAAGAGAAGTGCTTGGGCCAAGAAACACAAGAAATTGCAGTTCATTACAAATATTTTTTCATCCAGCAAAATATTTTTGCTGAATTGCAATGTGTTTGTCTGTAATGTGGTTTGGTATTTCAAATGTGTTTGACAATCCGGTGCTACATCTTTCTGTGAATGTACCAGAGAAGTGTCTGAGGTTTTTAGGCCAGGTGCTAAAGGTAAGGAGGCTGTAATAGATGTCTTCACAGTGATGCATGTTCCCCTCAATAAAATGATTTCTACTTGTTAAACAGCTACAGAAGAAACATTCTAAAACCACGTTTTTCCTTAACAGTTTTCTATGGAATAAAAACGCTTAACCCGTAATAAAGCCCGTTAAGCATTCGTATTCTGGTCTCATGTGCTTGTATGTACGACTTATGCTTTATTATTAATGTGTTTACTGACTTTGGTCTTTAAAAACGCCGTCTTGTGGCATTAAGCCACGTTAAGCGTTGTAGAGCGCCCCCTACAGGAAGCAAGCAGGAAGTACCAGGCATGCAACAGAATTCCAGCAAAAGAAACGATTGAAAAAAAAAATCACAAATGCAGCAGAAGATACATGTGCATGTTTGGTCACATCAGTCCGGGATATAAAGCATTAGGTCCCACTTGACGGTCATTCACAATGTGTTAAACACACGTTTCGTTTTCACAATACGGATGCCATCTGTACTCAGAAAAGACAACAATAATAAGTGATCACGACTCCCCCCCCCCCCGTATGATCTTATTTGTATTTAAATATCTATATTTCTATATCGACAATACAGCTGTACATGCTGTTTAAGGAAAAAGCATAAGCAGAAATCTACTACTTTCTTGGTTACTTACCAAAACACCGTGCTTCACCTTTTAACTTCCGGGTAATAAAGCAACACGCTGACTGGTTAGTCTCTGATAGGTTTACAGATCGCCTACAAATAGTATGAAACTAATAATGTTAAATGATGTGACTGTTCTTGTTTAATTAGTTTAAATTAAATTTAAACTAGTTCTAGAGTTGCGTCAATTCTGCGCAAATCAGGCGCAAACTGTCTCAGCACTCACCGCGAGAAATGTCTCAAAACAGCGCGTGTGTTTATGAACATCTGTTCTGCGCACGAATAACGCAGTCACTTTCAAGTGATACAAAAACTGCGATTGGGCGTTATTTCTTTGTTGAACTAATATATATATATACATAATATATACGCGGTGACACCGTTCTGGTTTAATAAACTATTTGAACAATAAATGAACAACTTTACGAAAAATTTCGGGCTGTCTGGGCACAGACCGTTGGGGTGGTAGTCTATTATCCATCTCTGTCACATCCTGCACCCACCGACTTCCTGTTTAAATCTCATTGGACGATTTTTAAACAACAGATCGTCTGTGTAGGTAGCAATACACGTGCCTGTTTTTATTTTAGTGATCGTTGATTATATATTCATATTAACTTATAGATCAATATGTAAGTCCTAAGATGGCATGCATTATAATATTTGGCATAAAAAAAGTCACAAATGGTTGTGGTTTTTATACATGCTGCTGTGATGCTGCTGCCTCTATAACATGCTCTTATGCCAAATACACAGAGAAAATAAGTTCTGATGATGAGAAATGTTCTAGATGAAACATTAGTGACAATAACCATAACCATTTGTGACAGTGGGCATGACTTTTATGTCAAGATCACAAGAAAACAAGAAAGAAAAACAATATAACGCATGGACTTGTGTCGAATAGCATGGTAACTGGATTAGCAAAATTGATAGCTAATTAATTAATTACAATTTTACTTTTAACACAAGATAGGAATTAGTCTTCATTCTGAACAAATAGCATTTTTTAGTTCAATCATAAACTCGCAAGTTTTAATAGAATGTTATTTAGATTATGTTTCAAAGATTTTATAGGATTTATTTTGTAAACCTCTAATAAATATTCCCCAAGCAATCAGCCTCACTAACAACTGACCATAATTATATTCCCTGCTCATATCTATAAGTACTGCACAGAACTGTCAGTCATCACATCATCTGTATATGTTACACACACTATGGCTGCTATATACTGTACAAAGTTTTATATTAAACTCTCGAATCATACCTGACACACAATACTGTCATTTGCACTACCATGCACTCTTACACTTTATGATTACTGATCTGTATCCCTATTTATTACCCACACTGTCTATACTGTCTCACATTGTCTTGTATTGTCTTGTATAGTCTGTTTGTGTCTTGGCTTGTCTGTTTTGTCATGTATAGGTTTATTTATGTCTGTACTCTTGAGAGTCACTAACAGCTGGAACCAAATTCCTTGTGTGTGTCAACACACTTGGCCAATAAACCTGATTCTGATTCTGATATTTTATATATATATATATATATATATATATATATATATATATATATATATATATATATATATATATATATGTATATATGTGTGTGTGTGTGTGTGTGGAGAGAGAAAGAGAGAGAGAGAGAGAGAGAGAGAGAGAGAGAGAGAGAGAGAGAGAGAGAGAGAGAGAGAGAGGTAACAGTACAGGTATTTGTAATAGATTATTTCTGTACAGGGCTTGTGGGTACAGATGTCTAGCAAATGCGTCCGGGACATACCTAAAACTTGAATTCTCTTTAGGACCATATTAAGTGGCGGACCGCAAGTTTGTTTAGTCTTCACCTTACACATTTTGTTTTGTGCATGCGTTTTATTTTAAGCGTAACAAAGTTCTCTTGAAAGGAGAAAATCCTGACAATTCCACATATCAAGGGAGTGAATAAATGAAGGATGGAAAGAAAGATTTTCTATTTAATACATTTTATTTAATCGATTTAATTCGTGCCATTTTAATAAATATAATAAAAAGTGTATTGCATTAATTTGATTTATTCTATTTTTTTTATTAAATATTATTTTATGTTATTAAAACCAAGCAGGCGTTTTATTTAACATTGTAAAACAATGTCGATTATCGATTAAATAAAATGTATTAAATAGAAAATCTTTATTCTTTCCATCCTTCATTTATTCACTCCCTTGATATGTGGAATTGTCAGGATTTTCTCCTTTCAAGAGAACTTTGTTACGCTGAAAATAAAACGCATGCACAAAACAAAATGTATTATTATTATTAACAATAATAATAATAATAATAATTATTATTATTATTATTATTATAACAATAATAATAATGTGTTGGGGAATGCAATGTCAGGTTTTTGCGTTTCTTCCCCTTAACCATACCGAAACTGATCCAAACCGTGACATAAAAACTGAGTTAAGTACCGAACCGTTATTTGTGTGTACCGTTACACCCATAATAAAAAAATACAAATAAATTAATTTTTTGCTTTAATAAAAAATAGTTATAGCCAACATTGTTTTTGATTTTCACTCAGGCATCCACGAAAACTACAAAGAGGTCCTTCGGAAACAGGATGTAGAGGAGAATGTACATTCAGTTAAAACACCTGGTATGGACGGACCCACCCTTTTCTTCTCTACTCCATAAAGACTGATCTTTGGGTCGCAGCTGCAGTCAGTCATAAACAAGTGAAGCTTTCTTTTATATTCATTTATACACTAAATCAAAGTTAAATATATACTGATGCCACCTGCTGCATGTGTTCTCGTGGAGTGAACGTGGGAGTTTGTGGTGAAAATCCTGACCTGCTCCTGATTGGCTTAATGAACTCTGTTTAAAAATCCCACACTGAGTTAAGAAACACGTTATGGCTTCTCGGGGGAAATCAGAAACTGGGAAACTGAAGCAGAACATGGAGGAGCAGCTGGACAGACTCATGCAGCAACTACAGGATCTAGAGGAGTGCAGGTAAAGGGATCACCACCATCATTATCATCATCACCACCTTCATCATGATCATCATCATCACCACCTTCATCATGATCATCATCATCATCACCATCATCATGTAGTGCAGGGTGTAACTGTATAAACATGTCAAGCGTTTCTGCTCTTGGTGGTTTGTTATTCCATAGAGAAGGTGTGTTTGTGTCTCGTGATGACGTCACTGGGCACGTTTCCTGTGCTCCTCAGCCTGATCAATTTAACCTCACATTTAATTATACGCAGGGGTTCCGTTCTAAGACTTTGGACGCACCCCCGCAGACCCTTTGGTACCTTAGTGAACTCATCTAGACCAGGGGTAACCAACCTTTTTGAAACTGCAAACTACTTCTTGGGTACCGATTGATGTGAAGGGCTACCAGTTTGATACACACTTCTGAAATAGCAAATTTGCTCAATTTACCTTTAATAATGTTATTAATAATAATTAATGATCTCATCTATATCTAGTCATCTATATTTGAATATTGTCATTTTAAAATGTACATCAATGCAAGTGTGATTTAAAAAAAGAATAGCAACAAAAATAATTACATGCAGCTCACAGGTAAGTGGCACTATGGTGAGCTATTTCTAGAAAAGGCCCACGGGCGACTCATGTGGTCCCTGCGGGCACCATGTTGGTGACCCCTGATCTAGACATTACGTCACTTTAATACAATAATGTGTTTTAAAAGTTATTAATGAAATTTAGTAGTGAAAACAGTTTATTCCTAACGTTTCTGAACATTCTGTCCCGCTGCGGATTCCCGAGAAATTTGAAGATATTCGGCAACTTGCTGTTAGTTGGGTTCCAAATTAGAAGCTGCTAATTTTCCGAACCGCGAATAATCAGGGGTTGACTGTATACAGCTTCCCTCGTCTAAAGTCAGCTAGGATCACTTTTATTTCAGGAATGTAAAAAAAGACGTCAAAATGTTTCTTCGCATAGCATTCTAAATGGGCCAATGGTTTGCACATGCTTGCCTTCCAGTACTTTAACTTGGGTCAGATGTTTCGAGAAGCCTTTCCACAAGCAGCTCACATTAAGTTTTAAGAAGCTTGTGGAATTTTAACCCTTTTCTCCAGACAGAACCGAGTCAGGCCTGTAGTCCTCCTTGCTTACACACAACCTTTCCATTCTGACCACGAGTAGTCAAGTCGAGTTTATTTCTGTAGCGCTTTTTACAACATTGTCTCAAAGCAGCTTTACAGAATTTAACAGTTAAGGTAAACGATGTGCTCATGATGTTATCCCTGATGAGCAGCCATGTCGACTGTGGCAAGGAAAAACTCCCTTAGATGTTCTGAGGAAGGAACTTTAAAAGGAACCAGACTCAAAAGGGGAACCCATCCTCATTTGGGTGACATCAAGAGTGTGATTATAGTCTTTAAAACAATACAGAATACGATAGAGTACTATATCAGATTGAGGTCAGAGCTTTGTGAAGCTCATTCCCATACATTCACTTTGTTGTATTTAAGCCATTTCGAGTCATTGACCATTTGGAAGAGTTTTAGTTTTAACTCTGTATAACTTTAACTCTTGGGATTTATGATCTGTTTATGAAGTGCACCAGTCTTTTGTGCATCACAGCACCTTCACAGCTTGATGCTGCCACCCCCATGCTTCACAATTGGGATTGTGTTTATCCTCAAGCTGTACCCTTTTTCTTCCAAACATCATAATGGTCATTATGGCCAAAGAGTTAACTCAGATCAGAGGAAATTTCTCTTTTAAAGTTAGATCTTTGAATCTATGTCCCCATGCAAACTGTAGCCTGGTTCTAATGGTTTTGGAGCAGTGGCATCTTTAGGGCTGAGCAGCTTTTCAGATTATGTCAATACCAGACTTGTCTTTTTCCTCACAGATTCCTTTTCTGCTGTCTGAAATTGATTTGCAGCTTTCACACCAAACTATGTTGATTTCTAGGAGACAGAATGAGACTCCTTCCCTTGAGCATGATGACACCTGACTACAGGTGTTTGGAAATATGACGTATGGAGGTTTAAAATTGGCTTTAATCTTGAGGGAATTGAAAAAACCTGAAACCATGCCTACTGTTTTCCAATTGCTTGGATTTGTGGTTTATAGTGTCCTACCTAATTTGTGTCAAATTGTGGCCCTGTGTTTCTCACGTACGTAGAAAATGAAAGGTATAGGACTATGTGTGATGCAGATGTGCTAAGTTAGGTTGAAGAAACTCGGCTTAGTTAGTGATTGAGGGTATTTGAGTATGATGTCATAATGGTAGTATAAGCTTGAAAGGTTAAACTTTCATTAGATAGAGTTGCTAAAGCTCTGCCTCATCGTTTTACTGGCAAATTTCCACTCATTAGTAGTCGAAGTTTCCACTCAGCAAGTAGTCACATTGCACTGTGTGTAGTGTGGAAAATGGCTAACCAAAGTGGAAATCGACTGTGGACATTAAAAAAAGTTTAATTATACAGATTTAAAGACATAAATTATAAAGGCTCTAGGAGTGAAGTACCTCTGTCCTTATTCAATTACTTGTTTTGTGTCAATTGCTCTTCTTCCAGAGAAGACCTAGACGATGAAGAATACGAGGAAACCAAAAAAGAGACGCTGGAGCAGCTGAATGAGTTCAACGAGTCGCTGAAGAAGCTCATGTCGGGGAACATGACCCTGGTGGATGAATTGGGAGGGATGCAGCTAGTAAGATGTTGTTATGCAGACATTAATACTGATGACATATGTTCTGTCAATCGGCAAATAATGTGTCAGGGGTCACAGTTATTGTTAATCAGATTTGAAGGTTGACCCCAGATACACTGAGATTCTCTCACACACAGTTACACACACACAGGAGGGAAAAGATTGCATTAAAAATGAAAGGGAAAATGTGAAAGTGTTTTCTATTATTATTTTATCATTATATCATTGTTTTTCATATTTCTCTTGACTTGAGTCACTTTAATTTCTAAAATAATGGCACTTTTTTGTGTTGAAAATCAATTCTTACTTCCTCTCTCAGGCTATCCAAGCAGCTATCAGCCAAGCATTTAAGACACCTGAAGTCATTCGACTGTTTGCAAAGAAACAGCCTGGCCAATTACGGACAAGACTGGCAGAGGTAATACAGAAATATAAACTCAAATGTATTTCATTATTTACTTAATATTCTACAAATACTGAATGTACTAGAGGTCAACCGATTCATCGGTTTTGCAGATAGTTGATTTCTGGAACTATCGGCAAAAATTTGTTCAGATATTTTTCTGGCTTGCGGTCCGCTGTTCTTATGAGTGCGCCCTTTAGAGGTGAATTACTGACGCTGCACGGAGAGCGCGATATTGTCTTTTCATTTATTCATAATTAATTAATTATATAATTATATTCATTTATTAATATATTCATATTTATTTCATTTACCACATTTTCATGATTCAGTGCTGTTTATTTATTGTTTATTTTTGTACTTAAGCTAGTTTCAAGTCTTTTCTATTTTAAAAACTATTGGCCGATTAATCGGTTATCGGCAAGTACGATCCAACCCAGCCATCGGTATCGGTAAAATCCATCGGTCGACCTCTAGTAGGTACATTGTTTTGCCATTTCTAGATCTAAATAAGTAAATAAATAAATATATCATTATTATTCATATAAATGTATGAGTGAGTGTATTATGATCCATTTAAATAAATTAAACTAAATCACTTAAATCATTGTTGATTGTCAAGATTTTTTCCCCCTTAATGTTAAAAGCCACATGTCATGATGGCGGGTAAATGAGCCCTCACACACATTTTATCGACACGGTTGCCCATGCACATTTACTCCAAGTGGGCCATGTTTTTTATGCATTTTTCACCCATGAAACAAGCCTTTTTAAAAAATTACAAAAGTGAACACCATGTTGCTATACATACAGGTAAATAAACCTGAAGATAAAGCGGTCACAGGATACAATTATGAGGTGTTAGTGTTGCTAGTGATTGTTTCGGTTGTGTTGAACATTGTTAATGTTTGTCTCTAGATGGACCGTGATGTGATGGTGGGGAAACTTTCTAGAGACGTGTACACTCAGCAAAAACTGGAGATCCTCACAGCTCTGAGAAAACTGGGCGAGAAGGTGAAATGTCGATTTTGTCTCTGACTCCGCTTTATGTCTTAATGTAATTCCTGTTACAGCTCTGTTTAATTCTTGGTTATAAATGACTAGAAACTCTTATTCTCATTGTTTGTATGGTAAAAGCTTGCGCAGTGACTTGGTTGGTCAAATAACAAATGAAAATGTAATATGAGGAGACTGAAGATCTGTTCTGTGTAGTGCTCTGAGGTAATGCTGTAGCTTTACGTTTACATGAGACTGGACGTCTCTGGAAAGTGAAAGCTCATCGGTTAGGACGTTGGACGTGTTTTGAAGGTCGAGTTCAAAAATTCGATCTGCCAAAGACCATTAATGTGAAGTCTGGACAGTCAAATCAAAGGGCTTTGCTGTTAATCATTATAATCTTTTTTCAACATCAAGACACAAAAAAAACCTTGCAGGTTTATATGCAAATATGGATGCTTTATGCAAATGTATGTTTATTAGTGAAATTAAACTCAACATTAAGCATGAAGACAACATATTCTTGTAAATGTTTTAAAGTAATTATGGTATTTTAAATTAAGTAAATCATCAGGACACCAAAGGGAACTTTTGCTATGTTTCCACACGGACGGTTTTAATTGCCGGATGTGTGCACCATGGTGGATTTTGGTGCTTAAATTGAGACTTGCTGCATCAGTAAAATAAATGTTTATTGATTAAGAAAAAATAATTTACTTATTTATTATTATTATTTTTTATCCAATTTAAGAATAAAGGAATAAATGTGTGTTGCCTTGAAGGTTTTAATTTGGCCTTATTTATTTATTTTTTATTTTATTTTCACAAAATTTTTTGTTAGTTATTTATATACACATGTAAAATTCTACTTACTACAAATCATTAATAGAAATAGAAGTAGTAAAAAAAAATGTGTTCAGTTGACTAGCAAAAGTGTATGTGTATGGATTATGTATTTTGTAATAATGATGCTTCTGGGTGCAGTTCCTCAAAATCCTCATGTATTGTGCCGTGTGTGTGTGTGTGTGTGTGTGTGTGTGTGTGTGTGTGTGTGTGTGTGTTGGTAGAATCCTACCGCTGCTAAAGCGTAGATTATTGAATTATTTTTCTTACAGCTCACAGCCGAGGACACTGCTTTTCTCACGGAAAACGTCAGTGCCACTTTGAGCCAGTTTGAGAAAGTCACAGCGAATATGGGTGCGTATTGCGCAATGGCTCAATTAATCACAGCTTATGATTGAGAATAGAATTCTGTTTTAGATGCAAGTCATTTCCTTAAAATTTTGCATGAGCATTACAGTAAACTGAACACTAATCCCGGCATGGCTATTATTCATAAGTGCAGTCATGTGTATTAGTTGAATTCTTGTCTTGACCTGTAATGCACACAAAACCAATAACACTACAAGAGCAAAAGTTTGTGGACACCTAACCTTTAGATCTCCGTGTTTGACGAGCATCCCATTCCACATTCAGTCCCCGTTTGCCGTTATAATAACCTTTACTCTACAGATGTTCCACTGGATTTTGGAGTTTCCTTGTGGACATTTGTGCTCATTCAGCCACAAGTGTGTTAGTAAAATCAGGCACTGATGTAGGATGAGCAGGTCTGGGCTGCATTCAGCGTTCACATTCATCCCAAAGGTGTTCAGTAGAGTTGAAGAGCTCTATAGTAGGCTTAAGATCTTCCACTGCAACCCAAACTTGTTTGGGTCTCACATCATATACAATTGTGTGCCTCCAACTTTGTGGTATAAGTTTGGGGAAGTATGGCTAGACAAGGCAGGTGTCCCAATACTTTTGCCTATTCAATGTATTTTATTAAATTGTGATTTATGTGATGCAAATTCTTAACTTGAAGCCAGACTCTGAAGAATGATATTTAGCTCTGATGGTTAAGGATGTGTATTATATCGTCATTAGGACAATAATCATACAGCATAACTGTTGATTTCTAGGTGGGGCTGTAAATACAGCTGAAAACAGTAATGGGGGGAAAAAGACGTGCTAATGTAATGAATATATAATGTATTATGATGTAATAAACATTCCTACATTGGAAAAACATCACTACATGCCCTTGAGGTAGTAATTTAATGCTGCTACACAACTAGATATAAACAGGAATAACAACTTAGTGCATTTCCACATGTCACATTTACGTTCAGGTTTTCCACAAAACAACTTGAAAAATCGAAAAGTCCAAAAATCTACATTTTTAGGCCTTAAAAAAAAAAAGTGTTAGGTCTTTTCTAGGTCAAGGCACTATAGGATGTTTGTTAGTTTCTGTGGAGTACGAGTTTAGTTGATTCTTTCATTAGTCCAAATATCATTCGCTGTATTACAACTACAAATCAGACCAACATGAAACAGTCAATCAGCTTTCTGTTATTGGTGCAAATCTCTTTCGGACTGTACCATAGACATTCTCTTTTTCAGCTATGGGGAAGTGCAAGTTTAGTGATCTTTGGATTGAATAAATATAAATATAGATTTAGGGCTCGGTTAAGGCCAGTTGCTAACAACGTATTTGCGTACGCTTTTTTGATGTTGTTATATAGGGCCTACATTTTATTCTTAATGGTCTTACAAATTCTTGAATTTGACTTTGTGAAACCTGTAGAAACCCTGATGTTGATATGTAATCAAATGAAATAAGCATCAATACGAAACAGAATCTTGTCCAGACAACATTGTTCGTGTGTGTGTGTGAGATAGTTGGCTACATGTTCTGAGTTTTAACCTAATTCTTTTTCTTTCTTTGATTTCTGTAGGATCTGAAGATAAGATCATGGCCTTAGCTAGCTCTGGAGTTGAAAAGACTCAGACCTAGTGATGCACCTTTCATGTGCAATTTTCTGTAAATGGTGTGATTTTTATTTTTATTTTTAGATTTTTTTAACTTAATATTAAGTGTTGGACCTGTTTTTAAGTGTCATTTAACAGATTTTATGTGCTTTACATGCTTAACCCCAATGACCTCTAAAATACTGTTTCTCTATACAGTAAAAATGAAAATCTATGAATCGAATGGAAAGCTAGCAGATCAGAGTTAATGTATAATAATTTACATTTGGTACAGTCTGGTAGCTGATTTTGTGTTTTGCTAATCAAAGAGAAATAATGTCTTCATGTTTGATTGTAATGAAAATAACAGAAAAAAAATTTCTTACACTGCTTTTTAAAATGTCGTCGTCTTTGTGAAATCGATTTACGATCCCAATGAATTCCTGAAGCGGCTGCCCTTTTATTTTTTTTTAAATGTTTTTTTTAGTTGAATATTCATGCTTTTGCTGTACGATTTTTATTACAAATTGTAGGCCATAATGATGATCTGATTGTATTCTTATATGTTCTCTGGATGTTTGTCCTTTTTTACTGTTGAATGTTTTATATCATAATACAAAACTTGATACAGGATAGTTATACACTATATATTGACAAAAGTTTGTGGACACCTGACATGTGCTTTATGAACATCCCATTTCACATTTCATCCCCATTTACTGTTTATCACTGCAACTTGTCTCTAAAGATATTTCACTAGATTTGAAATTGTTTGTAAAGATGTTTATTCATCCACTAGGGTGTAGGATGAGGAAGCCTGGGGTACGGTTATCATTCCATTTCATCCCAAAGGTGTTCAGTGGGGTTGAGGTCAGAGCTCTATAGCAGACCACTCAAGATCTTCCACTCAAGCCCATGTTAACCATATTTTCATAGAGCTCAAATTGTGCACAGGCACAAGTTTGGATCCACTGGTTCAAGTGAAGGAAAACATTTAATTTTATTGTGTGCCTCAAACTTTAAAGTAACAGTTAAGATAAGAACCACATATGGCCAAAAAAGGTGTCTGGTGTCCCAATACTTTGTATACATATTGTATTAATGTTGGTATAAATTATGAGGTGGTAGATGTATAATGAGGAAGTAACCTTTATAAAAAGCAGAATTTTTTCACATGAACATGATTCACCATCTATCACACAGTCACGCAGCTTGTAAGTAAATCATGTTCAGGGAACGTGCAGTTTATCGTGGCAACCGGTATTTTGGGGAAAATTTGATTGAGCTTGTTCTAGGCTAAATAATTATTGCTTGCAGTAATATGTTGCTAGTGAGCTGCTAGGCTTTGAAAAAAGGCTACACATTGTGACATGATTGTAACGAGATAGTAACCTAATCCTGTTAGTGTTAGTCCATCAACTCAAACATTACACTTTTTTCCTTTGCTATATAGAAAGAAAATTATAATTTCCAAGGATTCCGACCACTCTGTACTTCACGCTATAAACGCTAGGGGGCACAATTGAAAAAGGACTAGTTAGGACTATCGAAGGAATTATTGATCAATATATTTTTTATTTTATAAAGTTTAAACAACACTGCACAATTTTACCAATCGCTGCTACCAAGTAAGGGACCATCATAAAATAATGTATACACACTTTCGTGTATTAAATATAACAAATAATAAACGTAATTAATCTATTAAGGACTATTTGACATGATCCTTAAATTACGTCAGTGATCAAATCACAGAAAAGATGTCCCTCGTATAATGTACAGTAAATGTTCCCACTGATTTTATTTGAAATTGTATGGGGGGAAAAAATCATAAACTAAATATATCATGTGGAAGTGATTTTTTTTTCATGAACAGATAAATGCAAATTTAACATTATGAATCAACCCCTAAGCTTTTATTCCTTTAATTTGTCATAAAATAAAGAGGAAACCTGACTATTAAACCGCATATCAGTCAAGTGTCGGGTTATTTTATCCTCCGTTACTTCGAAATAGAGGTACCGAGTAATAAAACGGCTACAGTTTCTAAAAGTTATCCACCATTTTTGCTGAGCTCCATAAATTTAACTCTGACGTCTACACTTTAATCACAATTTAATAGTAAAGTGATTAATCACACTAAACTGCTGTGAGCGTTGCAACAGTCAGTGAAGATTCACACCTGATGGGTGCACTAATTAAAATAATTCAATTTCCTTTTGTATGTATTTTAAATGCTTGAAGTGCGATTAGTCAGAGTTGCCATTGATTGAGAAAAGGTGTACAGTTGCATCTCAAAAAAACCATAACATTGGCCTGAAAACTTCAGGGAATAATAACCGTATATAGATTAATAAACATGCTTTTCCATGATTGTGTAACAACCTAGAAAAGCAAGCAGACAAAACTGCAATAAGAAATATCAATGTGCACTCAAAACAGGTAAATACATTGTATACAGTTGTAAATGAGAAATATTAAGGTTTATATAGCAGGACTTTTTTTTCCTGGGTTTTAATGGCGAATCTTTTTTCTACTCATGTTAATTACTTAAGATATTTGTAAAACAACTCTGAATCATCAAATGTCTAAATGTTAACATAAAAGTAGAGTAGAAAAGAACAAGGAGCACATTAAAGATCAAGGAGTCTGAAACTTAATTTCATCTCATCTTCCTTTATTTTGTTCATGAGCAAGCACCAACTTTCCCAAAAGTTCGCCATTTAATGTAAAAAAGTGAATGAGCGTGAGGGCAGCATCCGACATTTCCCAACTTCTTTAACCTTCCATTTAAAAGCAAAAAAATTAAAATAAATCTAATAGTAGGCAATGCCATTTGCATGGTGTGATTCAGTAGTAGGCCTATAGTTTTCATATGACTGAGATGCCAAATACACAGTACATGAAATCAACAACTTTCTACTTTCACCCCCATTTTTTTAATAGGCTGGATGTGGATACTTTAGCACATGGAGCAGAAGGTAAATCAAAATGTATTGATGAGCAAAACCTGCTCAGAGAAAAATCACGTTCTTTTCTGTCCTACCTGTAGATGAATATTTCTGCTGGAAAGACTGACCCTAACAGCCATTTCCCTCTAACTTCCATTCAGTCATACAAGGAATGGTCTGCTTTTATCCAGTGACTACAAATGAACAGAAATAAGTGGTTGTACTAAATATAAAATACCATAAAAAAAAATAAAAAAAAAATATTCGGAGAGACTGTGATACAATTTGTGCAAGAAATCTGTGCGGAGGGGAATTATTTTACCGGTTCACGTGAGTTTCGTGCTGCCCTGATGTCTTGGTTAGAAAATCCGGCAATAAACTTCAAAATGAGCTTTCACTATGATCACACGTTGTTAATTCATACCCACATTCACTGCCTAAAGAATTTTAATTATATACATCTCTTTAGAGGTGGATTTTCCTCAAACATGATTTAGTACAATATTTATTCATGATACAATATGGATCTACGTTCTCTACACATCGACATGAACACGGACACTATGCAGGACAATTAATACAGTCATAAGTGTTCAAAACTAGCTGTTGACCCCAATTACATAAACAAACAAAAAATCACTTTGCTATAGCTGTACAATCCCAATGTTTACACAATTACAAGAAAGAAAAATGGCCACCGGTTAGGATGGTGTGGATGAGGATTGTGTTAGTCATGTTAATGTGCAGTGACGGGCAAAAGGCACTCCCGAACTCCTCTAAATATACCATGGACTGCAGCTCAGGTTGGCGCGCTTTCTGAAGGGAACCAGTTACCAGATTGCGCTGGGAAACGACAAATATTTCCAGTGAAGATTCTCACAAAAGCGCTCTTAGTGATCTCCAATGGTCCTTGCTAGCCAGTCATAAAAAAAAAAAAAAAACAGGGACTAAACTAGACTAGTCTTGACACCAATACTAACAACAGAAAGATAAGGAAAACATTTGGATTTCAGCAGTAAACAGAAAACATCCATGCAAGGAATCAAGGAAACTACGATCTAAATAAAGCAACACTTTACCCAAATCCACCCTCTCTACATATTAACATTCTCCTTGATGCAAATATTTAACATTCCTTTCAAAAGCCTTCTAGCTGAATCCACAGAGCCTGACCTTTTTACAGATGCAGGAAGGCGATAAAACCACTGCTTTACAAGAAATAAAATGGACGAATGACCTGCAGACGAGCCTACCAGAGGTCTTTGAACCATTGCTTGGAGAATGAGTCGACCAGAACACACCTCCATACAGAGACTGGAATGACCGAGCAGCCAGTGAATCACACTGAGGAAATCAAGCAGAATTATAAACCAAAGAATAAATATCGCCAAACTTTTATGCAACTGCCTGGAGGATCGGAGTATTGTCATCTATCATGGCACAGCACAGATATCATGAAGCTCAAACCATCACCAACCTCCAAAAGCTCCATTTGACCAAGCTTGATGAGAAGGGGTTTAGACAGTCAACAACGTTACAGAAAAAAGTACCACTACCACTCCAAGATGGCTTACATGTAGAGTGCCTGAACTGTACAACATACAGTACCATTCAAACAAAAGTATAATCATCACCTGAATGTATTATTCAGATGAACCAAAAAGTATAAACCTCTGTCCAATAGTGGACTTCACAGAAATTAAAAACCACAATGCCTCGAGTTGCAGCATTTGCACCTGTGCAAGCCTAGATTAGCAGATTACATGCCCGCCCACTCTGTTAAATAAAAAGAATAATTAAAAAACAAAACAAAAAAAAACAACCACCTCCAAAAGACGAGACAAAATAAGCAACACTTTTCCACAGAAACCTCAGCCTCTGTCATGGGTTTCTCTCTGTAAAGCGTACAATGGAAGAGCTTTGCCATATTTTCCCCACCCAAACATGCTCTGGAACAGCAAAAAAAAAAAAAAAAAGGATTCTAACAGCAGGTACTGTGACGCTTTAGATACTGGACACCATGTTTTGTCGTATTTACAAAATATCAAAAAAGCAAGGTTCTTCTACACGCATGACTTTGCAAATTTTTCATGCACTATAAAGAGGAGAAAGGAAACATGGACCAAGAAGAGCAAGAAGCATTATCAAAAGCAAAGAGGAGCAACTTCTCTTTCTGTAGCAAACTAATACCGAAGATTTGTGTGCAATATACAGTAAAATCATTCTCGTTTTTGATGACAAAACATGTAAAACAAGAGAAATGGTGCAAGGCTGTATCGTCGCTGAGCTAATAAAAAATACAAATCTAGGCCAGGTATCCCACAAATTAAAAAATATTTATATATAATAAGGAAATAAATAATAATAAAAAAAAAAAACCTTAACTAGCATTCAGCTATTATGTGAAAGTTATACTACACTGAACATCACCACTAAGCTGACACCAGGGAAGCCTTGGCCAGAGGAAATTAAGCTGAATCCGCAACATCCGTCACCACAGACACTAGATATATATGTATTTATAAGTATATATATGGATTTTGCTTCAAGGCCTTTTTTGTTTTTACTTATGGCTCCGTAGGTGGGGAATCTGGCGAGGAAAACTGGGACTCCTCACGATTGGAGAGGTGAGACAGTGAGTGAGTGAGTGAGTGGGCAGGTGGGTGGAGTTTTGTGTGTGTGTGTGTACGCATGTGTGTATATGTTATGTGTGTGTGCTCTGCAGCGTCAGTAGGTCAGAGTGGAGTCGTCCCACTCGAGCTGCTGCTGTCGGCTGGTGCCCTGCTGGTCTTCAGGCTCCGCCCCCTCCTCGTCCTCGCTACTCTCGGACTCCGCACTGGTGATGTCGTCTTCCTCCTCGCCGTCTTCACTATCCTCTTCCTCATCCTCCTCCTCTTCACTGCTGTGCTGATCCTCGTAAGTCTTTTTGGGACAGGAAGAGAAAGATAGGAGTTGTAGTTTTTTTTAAATGATGCATAATGCATGGGTACTTTCCAGCGGATTCAATTAAAAACTCTCGGTGCAGGATACACAAGAATTGTGCTGAATGCTGTAGAGACAGTCAACGGTAACTGGTACAAATCTGCTCGGTGGATTTAATACTGTTTTTCCACCCTGTCATTTGAATTATAAATTTGGCTTTTTCTACATGTTGCCAAACTGTTGCTGCTGCGAGAATACAGTGTTTCCATAACAACAGCCTGGCATGAGAGAGAAAAACATTCAGCCGTCGTGCTGTTCGGGCTAATTAGCTGGAAATGTAAAAGTAGTGACAGCTGATGCTTTAGCTCTCACAGCCAGAAATGTACATGAAGGGGGTTCATTAGTATTAATAATTAGTTTTCTTTTAACTTAATTACTGGATGTATTCATAGAGGCACATATTTTTGTATAGATGTTTGCTAGCTCTGACCGTCAGCTATTTGTTTTCTATGTTTACTAAGCTAATAAAACACAATACACTCTTCTCTGTTGTATCTCCCATCCCCTATACCTCCATAGGATTGACAGTGATGGTGAGGGCGGAGTCGTCCCAGTCCATCTCGTTCTCTTTGCCGTTCTCCTGGTCTCTCATGGTGCGCTGGTGAGCCGCACGGATCCTGAACACTCCCAGGATAATCATAAACACCAAGAAGCTCACACACACCACGATGACTATTGTGGCAGCACTGGGGACAACTGTGAGTCAAGAGAGAACGAGACGAATAAAAAATAAATAAATAAATAAATAAAACATGTTTTAGACACCTTTCACTTAACAGCCTTCTGTGAACTGTGCTTTCACAGCAATCCATAATGCATTATGTCAAATTGTACGCCATTTAAACAAAGCAAATCATTTCCACATCCTCCCCAGACTGCCAATTGCCTCAATAAAAAGAAAAGACAGCAAAATAAATAAATAAATAAATAAAATACAAAAAAAAAAAAAAAAAAAAAAAAAAAAAAAACAACAAAAAAACACCACCACATTTTTGTCTAAAACCGAGAGATTATTCTTTTGTCTTGGATTATGTATAATAACAGATTAGTAAAATAATCTACATTCCACATTTGGAGTAATAAAGATGCCTGTTAGCACATCGAATGCCTGCACTGAAGAGAAATTTTGAACAGATGGAGGTTTGGAGGAGGGCAGGAGGCTGATGGTGATTGCAGGAGGGATGATGAAGCCATACCTGAAGCTTGATGTGTATTGGCCAGGTTGTGTCCAGACAGGTCCACTGAGGCGTGCTTGACTTGGTTGATGAACTGAGGCTGATACATGGCATTATTAGCATGCTCAACAGGGTTAGCTGTGTGAATCACACTGACCTGAGAAAACACGCACACAGACAGTATTATAGAGAGTGTGGCATTTTAATGCAGCTGAAGCTTGTGCTTATTTACAGAATTAAATGTAGGACATGAGCATTCTGTTGAAAAGATAGTGTACCAATAGCAGTGGTGCACAGAAACAAAGTTAATGTAATTTGTTGCTGTACTTTAGTAGTTTTTATTTTGCATATTTGGATATTTATATTAATTTAACTTCACTACATTATAAAGTTAAATATCTTACTTTTTTACTCAAATACATTTTGTAAAATCAGCCATTTATTTTTTACTTATGAGGGAATAAAAACGTAATAGTGTAGGGAGTACATTTTTGCACTGCCACTTTAAATAAGAGCCAGAGAGCACTTAAATAAGGCAGGAAAGAGAGAGAGAGAGAGCGAGAGCGAGAGAGCGCGAGAGAGAGAGAGAGAGAGAGAGAGCGCAAGAGAGAGAGAGCGAGAGAAAGAGAGAGAGAGATTATATCTACAATAGGACATTATAGCCATAATAAATCATAGTACTTTGGATACTTAAGCACATTTAAAGGCAAATACTTTTGTACTTTTACTAAAGTAAAAGTTTAAAGGAAACATTTTAAAGGCTTTAGAGTGTATCTCTAACTCAAGTACAAGCTTTGTGTACTTCATCCACCACTAACCAATATGTTGTTGTTTTTTTAATCCAAACAGCATAAGAAAAGCAGTAATGTGAAGAATGTGTCTGATTGCCTTTACCTCGACCTTGAAGTCATTGCTGATGTAGCGACTATTGAGTTCTGAGCAGACCAGCTTGAATTTCCTATCGAACAGAGCTTTTGTGTGCCAGTTCCTGTAACGAATAAGGTGCAGGACCTGCTCGTAGTTGGCCATGGTGTTTACACCTGAACCCAGAAAAGAACAAATCGTCAGAGTGAAAAACAAAACAAAAAAACAAGCAGAAATACTAACTTGAAGAGATGAACACTTGTGTTTAATAAGTTTTTTTTTTTTTTTTTTTTTTTTTTAATGGAATATACGTTTTCAGAAGAAGAAACCCACCGGTGATGACCATGCCCATATTGGAGGAGCTGATCTCCAGGCCTCTCTGCTGAACCTGAGCCAAATCCACCTCCAGACTCTCGTGATTGCTATCCAGATCTTCTCCAACTACAGTCACTTCACACGTGTCAAGGTTATGCATGATCTCCTCAGAAACCACAGATTCTTGCACTGCCAAAGACATTTTCATATTAACACAGAACCATTGGGATTTCTCTCTCATATACAGTTATGTCAGATTTAGTTAAAAGTAATCCAGTACATTTCTCCTATTCGGGAGTAACTGAGATAATTAGAAATACATTGCAAGTAGAGGTTGAATGATTGATCTACTGAGAGCAGTAGTCTGTATTCGTCCTCCAAACAGGGAAACCAGAAGAGTCAGAACTGTAAATATCTAAAGCAATCAGCATTTACACCTGAAGTGATCATTTCTAAGGGATTTGTGTAGATTTTTTCAATCATGTCTGCTAAGTTGCAAAGACAAGAGTAACAATGACAAATAGGCCGAAAAACAGCTGCACTGAAAATCATGTAAATGTAAAATCGGCCAGACATATTGGTTAAAAAAAAAATCGGCATTACATTTTGGCAATCATCTGCTGCGATTTCTAAATATCAAGTTATACAATTAAACATTACCACTCAAAAATGATACAAAATAATAAACAAAAGCCAATACTTCTGCTGCGGTTTTTGCCATCTTTCATCTTTAAGGCTCACAGGGAGACATCAGTTATTTCCAGATCAGCACAGATTGTAAATTCAGTGATTTTTCTTCTTAGTGTCTCCTGAAAACCTTTATTTTGCTGTATCTTCGAGCACATACTACTTAATTTTCACTTCCTCACAGCGCAGATATGGCAGATGGCACGGCTTTCATTCTGCCATCCGTCTATCCTATAAACCCCTGAAGCTTTCAAACCGCTCTTACTCTTTCAATCTCTGTTTGTTTCTGTCTCTCTGTATCTGTTGCTGTGGTAACGTACCCGTGGGCTCGTCCTCTCCCTCGGCCTCAGCCTCCACCTCACGTGTGATGGTGCTGACAACACGCAGTTCAGGGAACAGAGTCACGCCCTCTGTGCTCTTAAACTCAGTTGCTCTACGTGCAAAGTGGTCGATTCCACTCAGGCTGATCTTTGGCTCCTCTGGCTGAAGGACCATCACATAGCCCTCTGCATCCGGCACCGAGATGCAGGTCTCCTCATTAAAGCACCTAAGCAAAACAGCACAGAAGGAAAATATTAACGTGAGTTTCAATCTTGCACTACATACAGATATAATGTACTTTAAAATACACAATCTGGGAACAGATCAAAGCATCAAAAAGAAAGAAAGAAAAAAATTCCAACTTCTAAAGGAAATCTAGCTATAAAATGCTAAGAATTTTAATAATGATAAAAATAAAATGTTTGGCCATTTTAAATGCACCTTTCTTACTTATATATTTAAACAAAATCGCTTATTCAAAATAAGATGGCCTGCTAAATACTGACTTGGCCGTAGTGGTGAGACGAAGGTGGCGAATTCCTGGTGTGGGGAACTGCCTGGAGTTCAGGTAGGAGATGTGCTGCATGACCTTCTCAAAGCTCTTGATATCATCTCCCTCCAGAGTTAGAGAAGACTGATTGGGGTTGAAGTCCACCTGAAAACAAGTAATGAGTCAGACACTGAATCACCACCACCAATCCTTAAAATCAAATGTAATTCCTCTGACATTTAATAATTTATCTCATAACTATTCTCCTAAAAATAACTCTGACATTTAACTTGTGATGTTTACCTCTGCATCAATAACGGATACATACATACATACATACATGTGTGTGTGTGTGTGTGCTTGTGTACCTTTACAGCAGAAGCCACTTCCTCTGGGAGCTGAACATCCAAACCCTCCTTACATGTGTACAAGCAGTCGATGACCTTCTTATTCTCCAGCTTTCCAGAGCGAATCATGAGGCCGGCCAAGTTGCCACGGAAATACTGGGTCATGTGAGTGCTGCCACCTGGATAATTCAAGGAGATGGAGTGAATAAATACATTAATGAGTGGGGGATAAGGCAATTTGAGTTTTTTTTCTTTTTTTTTTTTATCTCCAGGGACTCAAGCATGCGCTGTGTCTTTACATACACAACAAAAATGATTCATGCAAGTTAGTATGGTCACTTTGCTCTGCTGGTCCACAGAGTGATGAACAGACAAATGCAGGCCTGTAGCCTCATGCAGCTCTGCCTTCGCATGTTAAGTTATTTCGAATCATGGAGATAAATAATGGAGAAAAAAAAAAAATGGAAATCAACATGAAAATGGGTGAAAGAAAAGGGAAAAATAGGTTTGAAACAAAAATTACAAACTGTTCTGGAACGTGCTAACTAGTGTGTGCCAGAGGAAGCAGCTTTCCTAAGTTGAAGTAACGTTTGCACATTATATTTCCGTCCTCTTACTTGTGATGCATTTGTAGGTCATGGTCTTAAATCAGTTACATGTGAATGAGAAGGAGGTCATGAGCTGAGCCAGGAGCTGTGCTCTGTTATTTGATATATTCCAACACAGCTCTAGTACATTGGGGTCACTCAGCAAAATATCAGAGACAAGACCTGCGGAAGTGCTGCTGGCACAAAACACTGCAACACCTAGCCGGCGATGCTGCGCAACACTGGAGTTATGAGAAATTCAATACAATCTACATTACATTACACTCTAGCTGCTGTATGTACTTTCAACTGCCTTGGCTGGTAGATAAAGAGAAAGAAAGAAAATGAAGAGTAGATAAGAGCAGGCAGGATGTGTGCCACAACATCTGGTCGGGATCACCTCATGCTGAAAATGTTATGCAAATAGAAGCTGTGTGTGCATCCAATTCTCACACAACTAAAGTCAAGCTGTTTTCAGCTGTGCAAGAATTGCATGTATGAGGTGTTAATACATGAACAAACTCTCTTATTCGTGCGATTTAGGGAAAGATTTAGGCAACCTGTCAAAGGCTCTGAGCCTGTCTCTGTGTCATTGTCATGTCCTGAGAAATCTGTGGAGGTAAGACAAGAAGAGTGGGGAAAGACGAGGCGTTGCTTTAGTTAGGAAAAGTTTCAATAGGGTTTTTACAAGATCATGCATTTTGTCTACACTTGACTATACCAGTTCATGACTATTATCTAATTTCTCTTTTTTAATTCTATTTTCTAAATTGCATACACTTGCAATATTAGTGAGCTAGTTTTTGAATGCAAATGCATCCACCAACTATCTCAATTATGCTTTGTGGTCCTAGGTCACATTTATTTGCAATGAAAATGGAAGGTTTTCACCTTTAAAAAAAAAGAAGAAAAAAAAAAAAAGGCTACATTATTTCGACAGTAGAGAAATCATCATAATACCAGTGACTCTACCTTGCCAGCAAGCACCAATAGTGAGCTGAGTTTCAATCTTGGCGGCATGGAGAGGGTAATCCTCTGTGACCAGGAAGGGCTCAAAGGAAGCTCCATCCACAAACAGAGACACGGCAGGGAAATCGATGTTCAGCACATAGTGATGCCATTCTTTATCACAGACCTGAGAGCAAGCGGCAGATCAAGTACATCGTAAAAAAAAAACTCATTCGAAAATTATATTTATAGAATATAGCACAAGTTCACAAATCGTTTCAATTTTTCTCATCCGTCTTGTTCACTCGCTGTTTTATATGCCGTGTCAGAACAATTTTGCATAAAATAGTCCAACAGACTATTGAAAGATGCTCTGATGCATTTGTCTCCAATGTATTTAAAAAATTCAGAAAAATTGCTCTTTCCTGGGATCGGAATCAATTCTGTGTAAAATATTCGCTTCTGGAAAGGATTTTGCATAGATTTAAAAACTGCAAACTCGACTTTTTGTACATTCTCCAAATTCTGCCTACACAATGTTCTGAATTTCCAAACATCTCACAGCTCTTTAATCCCAAATACTGTGTTAATGTCAGTAACCTACTACATTAAAAAAATAAAAATAAAGAAATAAAAATTATATATATATATATATATATATATATATATATATATATATATATATATATATATATATATATAAATAAATAATTTTTATTTATTGTTTTTTTATATATATATTTTTTATTATATATATATATATATATATATATATATATATATATATATATATATATATATATATATATATATATTTTTTTTTTTTTCTTTCTCCCACACTACATTCTTATTGTAGTATTAGCTGTATAAGTCTGCTATATGAATATATACATGAACATTGAGAGGGCAGGCAGCACAAACTAAGCCTTCTACAAAAGAATTAGTGCAGATTTACATACCAAACAAAGAATCCCATTCACAATTAAGCTGTAGAACTTTAACATGTGTACATATACACACAGGCATGTAGGAAAAATGAACAATTACAAAAGCGACTTTGTTGACTTACTTGGTCGAGTTTCCAGTGGAACTCTGCTGGTTTGTAGTTCTCTGCCTCGCTCGGGTCCTGACGCAGGAGCAGCACCAGACGGCAGTTGTGCACATACAGGGAGTAGTGATGCCTGTTCATTTCTATAGAAAACAGTAGCACAGGCAACATGTTCTGAGCAATAATGTACAAGTGTGAGTAGATTTATAACAACACTGTTGTATGTGTGTGAAGGGGGGTGTTATCGCTGTGTTACCACCACCCTTACAACCCCCATGTCATTTGGTACCGCTTTAATAATTTTGGATTCTTTGTGAACATCTGCTTTGTGCCATCAGGATGGAAAGACATTTACCACTCCAGTCAAACGTCCTGTTTTCATTCAGGTCACAGCACAGCTGCTTCCAGTATCTAAGGACATTTACTTGATCGAATCCCTGTTACACAAGCACCATGCCAGCTAATAACATCGTCTAGGCTTTAATGACCACCTTTGCAAAACAGCTTTAAGTCTTTTGCTGCCAAATTGTGTGTTAGTGCTGTTGTGTCTTTGTCACATAATGAAATGTAAATTACAGGGATGAAATACAGAGTCCAAGTCTCAAAACACTGTCTAAGACCATATAATACACATCAATTCTAAAAGGACACAGTGGACAATCACCAGTTACCAATGTAACTGTACGTTATGCTGTTGTTACCTGTCTTATCAGAGTTGCAGAGAATGGTTTCTTTCTCTCTGCTACCAGGTCCATGCCTCATCCACAACGAGATGGTGAATGGTTCCTTCAGGCTTGTGCTCACCACACCATCAGGAACCTTTACAGCCTGAGTGCCATTGAATTTAAAGACCTGGTCGCTGTCGTGGCCGTTGTCGGTGGGCAGGCCTGCGGTCCAGTTGGCGTTGCTGCTGGGAGAGGGCAGCAGCTCTACAGTGCCGGAACTGGCATCTGAACATAACCAAAGCACGGACATTACAAAATCTGCATTACAAGGCTTCATGAGTTTCTAGACAATGTCTATTACTCGTTTCAGAAAGCTTGATTTCCCTGTTGGAAACTATCACACAAGTACGCCAGGAAATGCAGTTAAATTGCAGCCTTTATGATCTTGAAATTATTGAGTGGAAAGATTCAGAGTTGGCTGACATGCTTGCAGTGATGTGAAAGCATAAGTGTGTCCTAAGTCTATACCAATGCATGTCTTTTTTTTTTTTTATTACACCGGTCTAAACACAGAATAAATTAAATACCGTGAGTCACACAACATTAACAAATTGCTCTGACTCACCACACAGACGGTGCAGGGATTTCTCAGAGTACGTGTCTCGGTCACAGCCCTTGCCGATGTGATTGGTTTCTAGCTCGATACTGGCCTGGATGGAGGTGATAGTCTCCTCGCAGGTCTCCAGACGAATACTAGGAAACAGGGCCAGACTTCCTGTGCCAGGCTCGTACTCAATTCTCTTATTAAAGCCTTAGGAATAAGACGCATACAAGAGATGTTACGTTCCTTGTCACATAAAGCCATAATGACAAAATGGTTAAGGAATTAATTATAGAAGTGAGACAGACAAAATGCCCTTTATAATACAGAGCCCAACCAGTTTATCATGCAACCAATAGTCCAGACTAAATAAGCACACACAGCTAAAGCATCACAGTCACAAGCACTAATTAATTCTCAGGATTTGCCAATCAGTCTAGAGTAAGCCATTTAGATTAAGGCTTGGTATATTCTATCTATAAATGACACAGAGGGCTTTAACACCTTGCCAGCTCGGTTTGCAGGTAGGTTTGACATTAATTTTGACAAGGACGTCATCTGAGGCACGGTTCTTCCCACAGTCGAAGGCGGTTACTGTCAACTTGTAGGTGCGCTCCTTACTGTAGTTCAGCTTTTCAGTGTTCTTGATGTTACCTGTGTCCAAAAAAAAAAAAAAAACCTTTACTTACACTACTACTTTCAGCAATGTGGCCTGAAAATTGTTTAAGAGCTGTTGACATTGATTAGTCCTGGTTCACCTTCAGCGAAAGGAATAATAATGCATGTCAGCTCAGGGCAATTCTGCACTCTAAAAATAAGCAGGGATTTTTGGCCAAGCGCATCCCCAAACCTCCCTCAGCTTACCGTCCTTGTCAATGGTGAAGGGCACATCAGGGGTGACAATCTCGTAGCTACAAATCTGACTGAACTGAAAAGAGCAGTCAGCATCTACGGCTTCCACTTTCAGGATGCTGTCGTACGCTTTGCCCTCGATGACCGTAGCCTTATACGACTTCTCTTTGAACACAGGCGAGTACTCGTTCATGTCGTTCACTTGAATATGAACAGTTGCCCTGCAGGAGAACAAAAGAGTCAGTGCCAAAATGGACTGCTGCCAGGAGGGAACAGGGTCATCCAATGATGCAGGTTTCATCGATAGATAACTGATAACTGACAGGAGGCAATGCTGAGCCACCAGTTATTATTGTAGGCAGTTAATCACCTGTCTAGAAAAATCTCAAAACAAAGAGAGACAGGGCTATGCATGAATCTGTATGTGTAGCATCTAGGGCATTTTTTCCTGAATAAATTTTTAGATTTTCTACTAGTCACCTTTAATAAATAAACTTAAGAGAAAGAAAGAAAGAAAATCACCTTTTACTAGAACAGGAATGAAATTGGTGTCTTATTGTACAAATAATAAATTTTTAGGTCATTATCATACAAATTTTTGCAAATCATCTCAAAGAATGTTATAACATGAATTGAGTCGATGCTACGCAAATCACAAAAGTTTCTTACTTGTGAGATTTCTTCATGTTGGCCCCGTCTGGTCCCTCTCCGCAGTCATAGGCCTGGATGGTAAATGTGTGCTCCTTCTGAAGCTCACAGTCCAGCTTGTCCTTGGCCTGGATCACTCCTTCGCCTGTGGACTTGTCCAACATCACCACCTCAAATGGAACATTCTGGCCGTGAATACGGAAGCCGCAAATCTCCCCTGGACACGGTGAGAAAAGGGCAAAACACAGCCGTTTAGACCAGACCTCCTAGGGGACAAACAGCAACAACTGCTGTACATGATGTATATTAAAAAAAAAAAAATCCATGGCAAAAAAACAAACAGCACACCACACTAAAATAAAAAACAGCCAAAGTTGTTTTGGCAGCCAAAGGGGTTGGTACACTTTGGGGTCTGTGAAGGAAGCCAGAAGCGCTGTAGAATGGGTGAGTATTTAGGAGGGGAGGGAGGGTTTGTAGGGGAAGGGGAGGGGGGACAGGGGGTTAAAAAGGGGGTGAAGCTGAGTGTCTCGTCCAAGCCACTTGGTCACATTGCATCCAGTCATGCAGAAAGAAACCCAGAATGTTGACAGGCATTCCACAGGAACACTTGTTATAAAAAGAACAAAGGGTAGAAACAAAATTAAACCAAACAGTGATTCGTGACATAGTAGCCATTTTATCCCTACCGCATTCATATGCATAACATTAACCCCGCTTGCTGTTTTTTTAGTAAAAATCAACAGAAAGAAAACAAAGTTAAACAGTTATAATAACAGGTGATATCCTGACGACGAGGTATAACAAAGGTCCAGTCCAAATTCTGTTATACAAGTTTAGGACTTAAGCAAAAAAAAAACAAAAAAAAAAAAACCCATTATTATAAAGAAGTCAATATCTCCTTCAATAATCATTAACAATGTGAACGAAGTCTTCCTGTGCAATGTTGTCTCTCTCACAGCTTATAAAGACTAAACAAGTAAAACATAAGAAGAGTGAAAAGAAACTGAACCACTGGATGAGAGCAGGGTTTAGAAATATAGATTGCGTGACATCCACAACAAACGGCAGCCACTGACCAATCAAATTTGAGAGTAATGTGTATATGCATATACTAGTCTAATAGGTATACTTATTCTAAACAAAACATGTTTAATACTTCAAGAGCTGGGATTCAATACTGATACCAAAATGAGACCATTTTTTTAATAACTTTGTTCTAACTACAGTATATATATTCACAGATATGAGCCTAAAGCATCAGTAATTGAGTTAACAGACATTCCTCCATCTTCCCGACTTAAAACGTATGACTTTTTTGGGGGGGTTTTCCCAAAGAGAAGGCCACATTAGCTTGAGAAGAATTATATCTAGCCCTGTAAAAGGTTCAATCTAAAATTGAACAGTCATACTTAAAGGCTCAGTTATGAAATCCATGTAAAATAAAGCATTATGTGTACATGTGGTTCAAATGTTAACTGTTGGTGAATTGACTCATTTGAGTCAATACAGATATTTAGACCCAGCCCTGAGCACTTTATACAATCTCTTTATACTTCAGAAATAACTCAGGAATATGATTTCAGAAATGGTCCGATGTTCTGTCCAATTCTCCTCTATATGCATGTACTTACTTCATTGATTTGAACATCACGAGAGGAAATACATTCAGGACCTTTATTCTACAGTGGATGTCCCATGCATTGATATTTCTACATTCGGTTAACCCCGAAGAAACTCTTCATCCAGTTAATATATTCATTTTACCAAATAATTCACGGGTGATGGAAAAAAAAAAAAAAAAAAGTAAACTAAACGATTACAGAAAAGTGGCATTATAGAGCATGACATTTCCGTGTGAAGTGCTGATGCGGGTTTTTTTTTTTTTTTTTGCGTTAGTGGGTTAATTAAACAAAAAAAGGAATAATATAAATGCAGTAGAAAGAGCCTCTCATCACCTTCTTTGGTGAAGGTCACTTGAAAACTTTCTACAAGAAGGAAGAGAAGATAAAGCTGAGTCAGTCAGAGAAAAGGAAAAGAGATTCAGAGGAAAGAAACGTCAAGGAGGACAGAGAGCATCACATTTTTATATATGCGGCACGCTTTATTCCGTTGACTGCGAACTTTTCTTGCAAGATGCGGATTCAGTAATCATTTCATGCCCTGTTCAAGGTCATGTTCAAATTTACAAAGGAGAGAAAGAAAAAGAAAAAAAAAAAGAATTTAAAAGAACAAGCAAGAGTATAAAACAAAAATTTAATTAAGCAATACCACACACGGCTATCATTCAGCTTACTCTAATCCTACCCCTATTACCGGCTGTGACAATATTCAGTATAACCGTGTAACTGCGGGACTGTGGAGGTTTTTATACACGGTTTAGAAATACACAATTACTTTCAATTAACTGACATTTCTGACACAATATGCCCAGAATAATTACATTTTAGCTCCAGGAAAGGAAACAACTCCAGCAGAAGCCACAGTCACTGATTGCTAGTCAGCTCGCTGGTTAGCTAGCGCACAATACCTTCTAATGAAAGATGCATCTGGTGAAGTTGACTTGGATTCTTCCTTTTCATCTTGATATGATCAGCGTTGCTGTTTTTATTTTCAGTCAGAAATCATATTTATGAAATAAAATCGTTATATAATGTCACTAACTGTAGAAACAGAATCAGTGGGACCGATTTTGCAATTGGAAATGTAACGTGACGAATAAAGGCGTAAATAGAGTGACACAAACAGTGTGGTTATACTGAATATAAGCACTTATTAGTGAACCAGAACTAACTGTTAGATAGATTACTGAAGCAGAGCCTAATTAAACCTAGTAAACCGTGATCATTTGCTAATTCATCACAAGTTTGTTCTGCCTGGCTGTTGATATTCAGGTTTTCTCCTTCCAATGCCTCAGGCTAGTAAAGATGTCCATGAGGTTTTCACATCTATTAGAGATGAAATTTCTATCCAGAGCTGCAGGTCAGAGCAAGTCACGTAGGAACAGATTCGAGCATCTTCAGCTCTAATGACACGCTCTGCTTGTTCGCTGACCACTCTCTGCAGTCCTTCATTTCTCAAGAGATTAAAGTACTGAAAATTTTTCTCCTTGGCCTGCTCACAAGCACACTAGTTCAGGTCAAAGACAGATTTAACGTTAAAATAAAACCCAAAGAAAATAATAAAACCCTGATGCTGCCTGTACCAAGGGCCACCATTCATCGTTTATTTGACTTTCATCTCTGAGGTGACACACAGAAAAGCTCTGATGCCCTTTAAGCTAATAAGAACTTACTTTCGATGAGTCACGGGCAATATTGGAAACCAACAGAGCTCTGCCCTTGAAATAGCTCCATATAGCACCAATGGCGGTAGGCTAAAAGCCTAGACTGGACTCGTGTCTACAGTGCAAATCAATGCATAATGAATCAATAATCGTTGATTCCTCCCCAGCTCAGCATTCGTCACTGTGACACGTACCAGTCTAGTCTGTATTTACACGTAAAAGTAAGAAGATTTGAGCATTTGTTTCCAACATGGCCTGGGACCACTTGACACTTCTGAGGGCAGGTCATAGCAAATCAATGTAAAATTACATATTCTGTCTATCCTGAGGTCAAACATTTGTATTGTGATTGGAGCTCTCTCTCTCTCTCTCTCTCTCTCTCTCTCTCTCCCCCCCCCCTCCCTCCCTCCCTCCCTCCCTCCCTCCACAGGGTATAATGGTTCCTGAATGGCTTGATGAGAAGCAAACTGTCAACTCATATGCTATGAACTTTTTTTTTTTTTTTTTAGTCATCAGATCTCAACCCAAATGAACACTTAAGTAGGATTTTAGGGTGAAATGCAAAAATAAAATGCTCTAGAGCGGTAACGCGATGCTCTCATTAACCACCAACCGACGGAACACCTTCTGGAAGAACAGTGATGATTTTACCAGAGCAATTTAAGAGACTAAAATGAACTAATGTTGGTTTGGTAGAAAGCTTTTGGCTGTTATTTATTTACCATTCAGTTTTTACAATGACTGAAGTGTGCATGATTTGCTATGAAGCTATAGGTTTGTAAATATGCAGGAAACCTGAACTAGTTTACACGGCACTTCGTTTTTAGTCTACACAAACTCATTAGCTAGCGGTGCCTTTGCTAGACATACACAAACTTTCCTTCTTTTAGTTTGCAATAAGATTTTTGTTATAAAGAATAAAAACTTACTACACTACCCATGTGGCACAGTACTTAAAGAAGACTAGTCATCTAGGCATCTAGACTGTTGGAAGCCTGATATGACTCAAAAGGCTTGGCACTAGTGCTTGGAGATAAACAGAGCATTCTATGCTAAAGGGCTTTGAAAGCAGGTCCGAATAAATCTCCCAGTCATTAGAAGAGGCGTATGCTAAAGCTAGCACTGTGCGTCCTCTTTCACTGTGCATCACAGATACACGAGGGAGGACACTAGAGAAGCAAGCAGAATTGATTACTAAGAAAGAAGAGCAGACACAAAGGCGAAAATGAATAAACGCTGTGGATTTGTGCAATACGTTAACCATCAGAGAACACAGTGTACCAAGTATTCTGGTAGTGCATCAGTTTCTAATGTTTTGAGGAAAATAACCTCTGTAACCTGTGAGCACAAAGCTATTGAGCGCATTTGTCAAACTAAGAATGTTTACACTACAGCTGCTTTTAAAGATTACGATTTTAAATAGCAGGTCTGATGCAATGTAATAAAATTAAAAAGTGGCTTCACCTTGAAGGTTGCACAAACACAGACAGAGAAGGCTCTCTGTTTAAAGGTCTATTCACATAATCAAATCATATACATTAAATAGAAAGCGTTTAACCTTCTATGGAGTCCTACGGATCTCCAGTGTCGTTTGAGTTCATGTGAGCGCTGACACTAAGAAAGAAGGTATATTGTGTAGGACGCACTCACTGCTTGGAGACATTTATGCAACACCATCAACTCTGCTGCAAGATGTTATGAAGAGATGTTATGACTAGACAGAGAACTACAGACATGACAACGATGCAAGAAGTCTCCTGTTACCTGCATAACGCAACGGAGCGTCTTTATCCAGTGCTATCAGCGGAGGGTCCAGTAGAACTTTGTCATCATTTTCGGTCACGATGCCGTGATACGTCGTCTCAATCCATGGCTTGTGTTTGTTGACTGTAAAAAGAAAGAGTAATGAGAGATAGCCACAAGAATGGGGAAATTAACTAATCAGTCATTCTTGACTTTTCAACCAGTTTTCCTTTCTAAAATGAGTGATAGTCTATCAACCGTTTTTATTAATCTGCATCGGCCGATTGTGCTAAAAATTTAGCAGATTATTAAGCAGGAGCATCTGACACACCAAACTGTGTGTGTACCTCCTGTGCTTGCGCGAGGGAACATAATTCTCTAATACCAGCAGGTGGCAGTAGTCTGTATTCGGCATCCAAACAGGGAAACCGGAAGCGCTAGAACTGTAAATATGTAAATAGATTCATGTGGCTTTTTTTAAATCATGTCTGCTAAGTTGCAAAGACAAGAGCAAGAATGACAACAAGTGTCTGTGTTCCCTCTTTACTCCATCAGTTTACTTTCATCAGTTCCATTTTTTTTTCCATTTTAAGTTATCTTTCTCGCCAATGAGCTCCGCCACAGAAAAACGAAATACTTTCGATATCTGACGTAGAGCCAATGGTGCAAACACCAAAAAAACCAAAACCCCTCGACATTGCCCAATGACTGACCATCAGCTTGGTGTGTCCTGCGCTTTAAGTTCTTCTCCTTCGTTCATAATCTAGCCTTATATAATTCATAGATTAAATATGATGCTACTTTGTGAGAGAGAATGAGAATAACATTTGGAGCGAGAATGTGAGTAACTCTTTGGAAAATGTATTTTTAGAGATCCTTCTGGTCTTTAGGCTACAGATAAACCCTTCAGAACTTGTAACAATTCTCAAGTTGTTCGGTGCAAACTATATGCTTTTTGCGATCATGAGAGAGTGTTGGACATGGAGAGAGATAGAAATGTGAAGCGCATCGAAACAACTCGTAAGTTTTACTAGAAATCTGCGTAATCCGCTGAAGCGGAAACTCTGAAAAATTCGATTCAGCTGTACTTGATGCCCAAAGCACTGTCACAACAGCATCAGGACACACAGTGTGTTGAGGGGGAGGTGACGGCCATGTCGCTCGCTTCCGCGGCTAATGGGCGTTCATGCCTGAATGCGAGTGCCTCAGCAGCTCCTGAGAAAAATGCAAAGCCTTCACAGTGCTGAGCCAATTGCACACAGGCAATACTGACAGCAGGACGAGGGCAGGAAACAGGGGGATGCTGGGAAACAGGGGGAGTTAGACACACAACCGGCTAGCAAGTGTTCAATACAACTCAATCATGAGCTACTGGCAAATGCTGGAAGATGTAATCCTTGTTAGCATGTATTCTTCAAAGTGGCATGTTCCTGGGCGTGAAAGTCCAAACTGACACAACGTTACAATGATTTTGAACAAAAAGGTTCTTTATCTGGATTCTGCTGGAGAACTTAACAATAAGACTCGCATTTTAACGCTTTATTATATCCTATACCTCTTCGTGATTTTGCACACAAATGTTTGGGCCACCATTTGGATTCTGGTCTTGGTATTCGAATACATTAATCATTAGCATACAATGATACTTTCATCTTCGCCCATTGAACGGTGTAAAAGTGCTGTGAATAATTAGACCATGAACATTTCAAGTCTAAAAAAGTTCACAAAGTAAAATCTTTAACTATTTTACTAGATTTTTGGAGGCTACATATGGAGTGGTGACATTAGCAGCAGGGGATCTCCTCTGTGCAGCTGCTATCACCAGCATGCATGAGCAGAGCCTGGTGATTTATGGAGTGAGGCTTTGAGCATTAGAGGTAAAGCTGAGGATCAGGGCTGCAGCCATCCCTGTGACATTAATGAGATGATAAAACTTATTAATAAAATAATAAAAAGATTCTGTCATGCACCACTGCTCACTTTCTCAAAGTTCAATATTAAAACAAGCACAACTCCAACAGCGTTTCAGCTGCAGAGATTAAGAGCTTGTTTGTCAGTTGTTATCAATCACATAAATCGTCTTTACTGCAAAGCTCACACACTGAAGAGTGCAGCAGTTGGTTGTCACTGCAGAAGTGTTCAGACCATACTACCTAGATAATCTCTGTTAGAGTGCCAGGCTCATCCAAACATAAGAACTAATCACACATCTTTCTACTAGGACATAATGCTATGTTTTTAAACATTACACCTCATATACCTCGTCTAAATGTCTAAGTAGGAAAGAATATTAAATAACGAATAACCTAAGAATACAGTTCTGTTGATGAGAGGTCAGAAGAATAGTTCAAAGCTCAGTAGTGTAACATCCACTGGTACTGAGAAAGAGACTAATTTCATTCCCAGGTTGTCAAACGCATTTCTGAGCCTATCTGACACAAACATGCTCGTCAATCCCACACTAGCGAGAGTTCACAGGAAAGAAATGAGGCCTCATAAAAAGTGCAGTGTTAGAAGATTTCTCAGTAGGCTATAAAGGAGAAAGTGAGAAAAACCAGTGGGGATGGTAAAATCTTGTTTCTACCATAGTGGTGAAAAAGAAAGGAAAGTGATGCATAATTTGCTTCATAGCTGCACTGGTTTCTGAACTCATTATAGCTTTATTTATTTCCTTGTTTCACATTCATTCTTAATTATCTTTTTGGTTTATTTTATGTTCTGTATATGCTTCATTTCCATTCTTTTCTACGGCAAATAAATAAACAGAGGGAATGTGAATAATAATTACTGTATATGATTGAAAACTTTATTACGCTAATGAAATAACCTCTGTCTGAATGAAGCCGCTTTCCACGCATTGGGTTCAAGAGGAGAATTTTTTATAAATGTAATTTCACTACCACATACTAACAGTGCCTCATCTTAACAAGAACAAGATTGTGTTTTTAAGAACTGATAAAGAAACGACGTTTCTATCTTAAGTTATATCAAAGGTACAGAACACAATGGGGTTTATGAGGTTGTGATTAAACAGCAGGCATAATAATAAAAAAAACTTGGTAAATGTGTCTGCATTCAAGCTGTGAAAATTAAAATACACATCTCTGTATAGATGTTATTGGCAACTAACATGGAGTGTTTGTCTGCGGATGACGCACACTCCTGAGTGTTTATATCAAGGCGTGGAGCAGCCCGTGACTCAGAGGGCCATTAAAAATAGAAATCTATATAATGAGTCTGAATCTCGATTGTAGATCGTCTTAGATTAAAGTGTTAACCAGGTGTGAAGCAAAACTGAAAAAAAAAAAAATCATTTATCTGTATTAACTATTCAATGATATGAACATTTTCTATATTCAGATATCCTGGACAACAACCAAGTTTTAATCTAAATCATCAAAGGCAGTTTATTCTATTCCCAGTAGAAGCTGATAATATGCCCCAAGACCAATGATTATTTAAAAAAAAAAAAAAAAGGAGAGAAATTACCTGTTAAATCATGTACCAATCTCAAAAATCTGCCATTTGGTCTCCTATGAGAGCAGCTAACAGCAATTTACCCCAGATTACAAAGCAAAAGGGTACTGTCACTCTGTGAAACACAGCCAGCTAAATAATAAAAACACTAATAGGTAGGCATGAACAAGTCGCTAAAGGTGTTCTGATGTGGTAAAAAACATATTTTCAAGATCGCTGCTGTTGCCCATACAGCGATGTGGTATGGCACGCTGCCAACAATCACCCACTCGCTCACTCTACATACAGAAATATGCGAGCATGTGCTATTCCTATTGCCATAAAGCCCACTGACCTACAGCCACATGAGAGAAGCCCTCACAGGAGCACAAACACACCAAGCACTTGACAACTCAAACAGACCACAATAGAAGATATGATGAAATACTCCAATGGCATTCTTCTCTGCTTATTAGGCGAGTAGGCCGCATGAAGAACATCTGACTGTAATGAAATTTGAACTATATGGCTATATAAATAATGGAGCGTTAAAACACAGCTGTGTGTCCCGCTGTGCAAGCTGAAGGGGGGGGGGTTGACAGACAATCTTTCATTAACTTTGCTCTGATTAATCAGACATCCATTGAAGATCTGAAGCTTGATTAGGCAGTTGAGCTTCACAATCTAATTGCGCTTGTCTGCTAAGGTCAAGATAAAAAACGTTAGTCTGCTCAACACCCACATAATTTTATTAATTCACTTTTTCTTTCATGTGAGCTTCCATTTTCAGTTTTCTTAGCCGAGTCAAGTCTCTGTGCTACATTTCCACTTTTAAGCGTACATCACAGCCAAGAAGATGGAGACACGTGTATAAAAAATAGTTACTGTGTCTGGATTTACTGTTATCACTACTAACCAGCCTTCATGCATCAGCAACATTTTATTGAACATATATTAAATAGAATTCGGAGATGTCAGAGTATAGGACATTGTGTCAACAAAACAGTAGAGACACGCCAAAACAAGTCAAACTCAATGCTGACAGCGCCAGTGTGGATGTATCCGATACCAGCGAGTCTTGTTACTAATTTGTATGTTCAGAACAAACCCTTTAAATGTTCTTTGACCTTGACGTGACCTTCACCGAGTTTATCGCAAATTCAAAATCTAATCAGTGCATCTGCTAGATACGAGAATAATTCTAAAATGCTACACCCACACACACTCGTTTCTGAGATAAATCTCGAAAGGACATACGGTATACGAAGCATAATAGGGTAGCCATACTTATCAGTGTGACACTAAAAATCTAAGTGTTTCAGTTATAAAGTCATAAATGCTTCCCTTTGATAATAGGCATAATCGTTTCCCTTCCTAAACACCATGATCAGAGAACCAGGGCCCCATGATCTATGGGAATGCCTCGTTTAATCTCCAGATTGCCTTCAATACACGTTAAATACACCAAAATCGCACCACTTGTTCCTCATCAAATCTTTATGTAGGCCTGCAGACTGAAATTAACAGTTAATGACGGAGCACGGAGACATGCGTGGCTGGGAGCGGTCTATGACTGTACAACAGAAAATGAGCACAAAGTCACTGGCTGAACCTAGAGGGATTCTGTGTATCCAGGGTGAGGCAGTATGCGTGTGTGCGCGCGTGTCAGCGTGTGGGGTGCGTGTGTTTGAGGTAAATAAACCTTGACGACCAGCGGGAAGTGGAGGCGTCCGGAACGAGTCTGCATTACAGCCACCCGCTGACTGCTACCCTCAGCATTCCAGGTTTCCGATAAGTTCTGGCATGGGGAGAAATATCCAACGTGCATTCTTTTCCGAGAGTTATCCGGTGCGGAGGCACGCATGCGTTCTATCAGACTGAAGCTCCTACTGGTAGTGAATGCTGCAGTGTTACACAATCAATGAGGAGCGAGCAGTTTTAATAATAAAAGAGACACAGACCTGATGTTTGAAAGTTCAAATAGAAGGATTTATCTTATGGAACAGCATGCAATCCATGGTATGCAAATCTACTTATTGACACGGTCAGCCCAAAGACTTTTAATCCTATAACAGGATGCTCCGGTTTCAGTCCCCGACAAGGTCATGAACTAAAACAATTTGATCTAACTGCAATAGGGTATCGCATATACTACAAAGTCTATGGCATGATGATCCAACAGAGCTGTACAAACAATCCTAGCCCATTAAAAAATGTTAAAAGAAATCATTTATCAATCCAACTGAACTGGCTTCACCTTTGTTTTGTTGTCATTTATGGCATTTGGCAGACACCCTTATCCAGAGCAACTTACTATGATCTCATTTATACGACAGAGCAGTTAAGGGTTGGTGGTTTGGTGGTGCTGTGATTTGAGTCCAACACCTTAACCACTGAGCTTCCACTTCGTGGTACAAGCAGGTTGATTTGGATGAAGGAAATTGAGGTGGATTTTTGCTTTCATTAATGGCAGTGGAGCCAAAGATTTGTGGACATGGCAGCGTGGTGATACTGTGGGTAGTGCTATAGCCTTAGAGCTCCAAGGGTCACTGGTTCGATCTTGAGCTCAACTTACTGTCTATGGGGACTTGTATTCAGCTGCATTCAGCTAACCTGGGAAGCTGGGTCATGTAAAATGGAGTCAAGTCAAATGTTCCAGATTTAATACGTGAGTATTTCTGTATGTAAAATGATCTAAAGCAAATACTAAAGGTAAATTAACTTAATCTATGATATGTAAAGAGAGTTTTTTTGTTTACCTTTGATGCTGAGCACAAATGCTGATTTAATGTCACTTGCTGAACATGAATTTGAAGCCGTACCCAGTTCCAGAAAAGGAATCCTGATTTGAGGGGACCTGCTGAGTTCAGCAATTACGTGATACAAACGCTACAACATGCATCCTCCAATCTCTCAAAAACATCCCACTATCTAGAGTAGAATTGCCGATTTTGCTCTGAGAAGCAGTGGAGTGAACTTCTACTTTGCACCCAGGGTTCAGATCCGGGATAAAACAGTTACTGAATAAGTTTAAATGAATTTTCCTGAGCTTTCTGTAAGAACCATATAACCCATGCAGAGTTATCTACGGTCATCCACAATAGGAAACGGATACAATTAATGTAACTGCTGCAAACAATTACAGCTATTTGGCCTGCACATTGGCTGAACCAGACCAGAACCAGTAGCCACACAATCTAACCGCCTTACTATGCGAGTGTGTGTGTGTGCGAGTGTGTTTTAACAATGACGCTGAATGATGAAGTAGGAGGCCGAAGTCAGGCCACTGGCCTCTCTTCATGAAAACGAATAGCAGCACAACTGCATTATAGATACAATTAACCAGAATTAAAACAGATAAATACATTTTTTAAATGATAAAAAAAAAAAATTCTGATAAAATACAAAAAAAATGGATTTGACATATTTGCATTTAAATAAATTGGAAATCCTTATCAAAAAGTCTATCAGCCAAAAAAAAAAAAAAAAGTCCATTCTGTGCAGAATCTTTTGATTATTAATGAAAGACTGCGGGTTGCATTAAGAATAATTGTCCAGTGTCTAGGAGTCTTAAATCGCTTGGTTATGATTTGCTATTTCTGGTTGGAGCGGTGCAGGCATCTTGTTGTGACACTCGTCATTCTCATGAGCATGAGCTACAGCAAACTCGGCCAATTAACGCCAATGACGCCTCCCCGTTCACACATTCAGCGCAAAGAGCGTTAAAAGCTGATATCTCACCAAGCTCACACTGCTATCACAACTCCAATTCTGTCTACAGCAAAACAAAAAAAACAAGTTCTTGGTGATCTACACATTGACATATCAAGGAAACAGCACAGATTTGCATCTGGATGACAATATGGTTAAGAATACAAAAGCGCTTGACAAAGAAACCCCCTGGTTGAGACAAATTCGTAACTGTGCTTTAACGTCTTTCTTGGGTTGAAACCCTTCCCATGAGAATAAGTGCGACACAATAAGACATTCAATTCTAGCATTACAAAGACCTACTTGCACACAAAGCACCCAGAGGCGACTCAATGACAGCCCATCCTCAAGAGCAGACCTTTCAGACTCTATGAAAACATGAGTTAGTCTACTATCCAGCCTTTACTACTACAAGAATGTAACATTGGAGAGAACACACAAGAAAAGAAAAAAAAAACACCACACTATTTTACTGAACATGCCTCCAGAAGGTTACATGACTATCTGATGAGCAAGTTGTGATACATGGTTTAACACCCACTGTTTTTTTTTTAAAGAGGTTTGTTCAAGGCCCACACAAAGAATTGCCAATTAGTTTGGTAATAAAACAGCTCTAACCAATTCTAAAGCCAACAAGTTAGGATGCGAGCAGGTAACTGACTTGGTCGACAGACACACTTAAGTGTTTGCATACGGATGAAGAAATGGTTGCACTTCTCAAATCACAGAACACTGTTCAGGGCCAAACCTGGAAATAAGGAAACAAGCCTAAACTCCTTCACAGTCAGAGCTGTTGGCACCAGAATTCTAGGCAGGGGGTTCCTATGTACTCAAAGAACAGTCTGTTTGTCCACTGCAGCAATCACAACACAGACAACAAGGCAAAGAGGGATTTTTGAGGAGGGTTGGGGGCAGGGTGTTGCTCAATGGGGCTCAATCTGGGCTCTGCGAGAGCCACACAAAGAGCCAGTGAGCGTGATGGCGAGAGAGAAGGCCACACAGCACAGTAGTTGCTTTGAGTTCACCTGTGGCTGAAACACACACACACGCACAGCTCTTAGCTGAAGCTAATGGCTCTCTGGTTACCTGTTCCTATAGAGTCGGTGCTTCTGACGCACTAACGCACGAACTGGCAAAGGGATGCAATGAAGCAAAACAAAAAAAAAGCCTCTCCCGAGACACACGAGTTCAGAACACACAGTGATTTCAGTCGAAAGGGCATATTAATTACATTACCCTTCTATAATGTCTCATCATTAAGGTTTCTCGTTTACCCTAATGAGAAATTCTCTGCATTCTTTACTTACACGCAGCTATTAAACACGCTAAACTACAACGCTTTATGCAAAGCACAATCCGTTAGCGCTCACACGGTAAGCATTCCCGCTTCTAGACCCCAAGCAAAACTCCACAACAAAAAAGCTATCGTTATATAAGTCAGACTAGCAAAGTCACGATATCTGTGGCATTGATTTTTGTGTTTGAAAGATAAATAATCTTGAACGAGTACACTTCATACAATAATATTTAGTGCTAAATGGGTCAGTCGTAACAGATCTGTGAATCCATTCAGCGCTCGGTGAGGGGCGAGTGAAATCTGACCATGAAAGATGATTTTACGCAAAATACAGGCCTAAACCCCCAGCAGAACCTTAGCTAGGAGATCACACGATTTAACAGCTGATGTTATGACGCCACTTGCCTCATCTGTGGAATTCAGGATTTGGTTCAGAATGCATGCAGAACATCTGAGCTAATATGCTACCAACAGTGGGCTTATAGTGACGTGTTCGTTTCGGCACGCAGATTTGAACTGCGAGGTCAAAAAGTCTATTGTTCTGAAGTTTCAATCTGAGAAGAACGGAGCGGAATACCGGTGCACTGCTGATTCAATATTCACCATTTTGCCCAAGAGGAGGTGAAGACATGAAAAAAACATAGCTCCATGCAAGAGGTATTGTTTAAACGTTTATTTACCCTGATAAAGAACAATAAACTGCTTGAAATCGCATTTAATCTCAGATATTTAAACATTTTAATCGAAGCCAAACAAATGGTTTCTCTGCACTTTAAGTAAGGGTACATATGCTTTGAGAACAACTTCCCAAGAAAAGAAAATGTTCACAATCACAGTCACACTTCAATGAATCTTGCGAACACCAATTTGATTTGCATCCGCATTTCTCGAGCTGCCAATTAAAGCTGAGGGTTTTCGCTGCACTTTGATTGCCTTCGGGGGAAAAAAAAAAAAAAGCTTCCCGTATTTAGCTATCTCCATCCAGCATCGAGTCGGATTTCATTCCCTTGCTGTTGCTGAGTGAGGCCTAATAAGCAGCCCTTATCTTATTTTTAGATTATGAATGATGCAGAAGAAACAGCAAGGTGTTATTGAGGGAACCTTGGGTGAAGCCGAACCGCATCATGAATACTTGATTGGCGTTTGGGCTGTGGATTTCAGCAGCTGTGATGCTTTGACATTACTTATCATGCCGCAGAGAGTGAAGCGTCCCCGCCGAGCGAGAGCTGCAGAGACAGGCAAAGAGTCTGCCCAGAGGGCACAAGTGCTGAATATGAAGCTGTTTATAGAAAGTTGGGCAAGTTCTCCACTGCTGAAGAGCTGAGCGAATATTCTAGAATAGATACTGATCCAGAAAGTAGAAGCGAGGCAAATCTGGGCCATTTCCATCATCAGCAATTTACTAATGCAATGGCCAATATATCAGGCCACTATTTGTGTTTTTGAGACCTTTGGATTTTTTCTATAGACTTGGGTTTTTAACACCTAAATGAATCTCCTGATAGACATGTAGGATGTTCTAAACCTAGTATCTGTGTCATGATTGAAATTTTAACTACAACGGGTTATAGAATACATTATAAAAGATCATCACACTGAAATCGAATAGTTTGAACAGTGAATTGTAACGGCTCGCAAGTACATAATAGCAATGATTTTTTTAAACTTTTATAACCTTAAATATATTACAGCAAATGTCTGCCACTGTGTAGAGACTCCAGATTCCGCGCTTATATGAAAAACGTACGTCATTGACATTTGCACAAAAAATTGCAAAAATGAACTGATTGATTTATAACATAACTTTCTTTACATTTCTATCCAAAATTAAAAATTCATTATTTATATTTACACCCCAACACATTTTGAAAAGCACACATGATTTTGAAAAGCATGCCAAACCCAGGAAAATAATCTGCTTGTTATAATGACAGAAGGAAGAAAATCATCGCCAAGAACACCATTTACATTATGTTATATTAATATCTGAAATGTCTCAATTCTTATTTTGGTAATGTTGTTTTCAAATCAGGTAATATTGTGACAACAGATATGGTGATGATTAACAGCACATAAAAAATTTCATAGTTACTGCAATGTTTTTGTTAAATCAAATTTAAATAATGGTAAAGTCTGAAATCATTTGAATTGATGGTCAAATTGGTCAAACTTTTTAACCTAAAATGATACGATACGATTGAAGAAAGTAGGCATTTGTTAGTAAATACATGTCGCTATCAAGAATCTAAGCAAAAGGTGGGCGGTGGTAACTTCGTGGTTAAGGAATTGGACTTTGAATGCAAAGGTCATGAATTCAAATTCCAGCCACACTAAGATGCCACCCCTGGTCTCCTAAAGCAACCTCATAGCTGCTCGGTTGTATCATTAAGGTAAATGTAAGTCCATTTGGATAAGGGTGTCTGCCAAAATGCAAGTAAATGTAAGCAAAAATGTCTTCACGTGTGGTGTTGGAATTTGATTAACAACCCAGAATAATTGATCTTTATCAACTGGCTGATACAAACATCAGGTTTGTCAGTGTAAAAGTAAAAAGAACCAATGCAATGATCATCTTGCCACTAAACAGTAAACGTACTGTAGTAAAAAAAAAAAAAAAAAAAAAAAAATATATATATATATATATATATATATATATATATATATATATATATATATATATATATATATATATATAATAAAAATGCTGTGAAAGAAAATCACTAGCCAATCAAACTATTATTACTTAAGCACAGGCTGATATAAACAGGGTTAAACATATATATATCAGTGTATATACAGAAAGTCTGAAATATAAGCTGGGGCTAATTTCTTTCTGGCCCAGACTGTAGAGGCACAAGGCTGAGGTGCTTTCTCCTGGTGATCCGAGTAAAATTTCCCTGAATTTCTGTGCATTGGGGTTAATGTATTTACTGACATCACTGATACATCCATGACACTTCATCAGAAGTAACTGAGAAGGTGAAAATTTCTGTATGTTGAGAGAAAAAGCTGAGTAACAGGAATCTTACTATGCTTGCTTTTCAGACCACGAGGTTTAAACAGTCTGTTATGTGCAATGCGATGCCATGCTAAAACCATAGCGGTTTCATAACAACATCATCAAATTATTGCTATGGGAAGCCCTCAAATTAAATATTGTGACCAGAAATCACTGAACATGATTAAGAAATTAGTCATGCGTCTGCTTAATTCGACAAACGCCCATATGAACGCACTGGCACATACTACTCGGTATCGTATTGTTGTTATGAAATCGTTTTCAAATCATAAGTATGTCACTGCTGGTAGGCAGAAATTGTGCTGTAGGCTTTTGTTGCTCTACAATACCCTGGGTACTGCCTGTACTCTCACTGGGGTGGCAGAGGAACAATGATCTTTTCAAAGCGCTTTGAAAAAGCGTATGAAAAATAGTATACCATCATAAAAAGAGTCCGCTCCTAGCTTTAAGAAAAAAGAAAAGTGTCTCAATAATACACTACACGATCAAGTGTGCAGGTAAAGAGTATTCTTCATCATGTCTATGCAAAGGGTGGGACATGAAGGAAGAAAACAGAGACACAACACGAGAGAACCTGGTGGAAGACCTGGATTTGGTGTTGCGTCTTCCTTGTTTGAGAACAGTCGGAAAAAGGGAGCAGGTGTGCTGCAACAAACAGCTTCAGTTAAACAGTCTCTGTGAAAACCATCAAGGGGAGGATATCCTTTAACAAAGCGACAGCAGGTAGTAAAACCTAGCAGAGGTTTCTGATGCGTCAGCAGAGACGAAGACTAAGTACGAGTTCCTTGAGATCTATACATATTTATTTTTGTCGTTTTTTTGACAGCTGGCTAGGGATCATTTGTTTTTCCCCAGCACAGATTTATAGGTTTATAACATACAAAAAAACATGTTGCTGAATGACCAGCTTTATGATTGGCAAAAATAAAAACAAATCTGTAATTAATTTATTTACCGTACAAGTTTCTATGCCAAATAAATAATATAAATATTTGAAGAAATCTTGAATTTGAAGAAAATGCCTCACAACACCTTTTTTTTTTTTTTTTTTTAACATAATAGTCTGCTTTAACATGATTTTTTTTTAACATGCTCTCTGTTGATATCACTAAGCCTACAACATGACCTTCATCTGCTTTCTTCTTTCCTGCAGGAAGAATAAATCCGACATTTTAAAATCATCCTGTATAGAAATAGCCCAGGAACATCAGATCATGCTGTAAGCTTATTCGACCCCAGTGCTATGACAGGAACACACCACAATCCAGCTTTTATCCAGTTTCCTGACTGCTGGCCTCCTGATTGTGCATTCCCAGCTGCCGCACATGGCAACTCCATTAGGCTTGACAATTATTGCCACCCTTCAACCCAAATCTCGATAAGCCGTGTCAGATGGGTCGGGTTCGAAACCGCATTTGCTGATCTCTTAGTGGTCGTGATGTATGCGGCTCATCCGTTATCTTAATTTGACACATGGAACCCATACATAACCCTAATAAGACGTGCGTAGCGTATGTGACCGTATGTGCTGTTTTCAATATTGGTAAGCAATTTGGACGTGTACGTTCGAAGCAGGAAAACGTGAAACAATTCAGCACTAGATTGATTTATGAGGACGTCTTGTCTCCCAGGATTGAACAAACCACCAGGGTGTGAGGATGCTGTTTCTCACCAGCCCTTTTGACTTGGAATATTGGTTTTAAATATTGGTACTAAAAGGTTCAAAATGCTTCACCCCAGCTGCAAGAAGGAGGTCTGTCTTTGTACCAGTGTTTTTACAGACTGTATAACGCTACATTTCTGATTTGTAGATATGAAATCAGTAAATATGTGCAATGTGACAGCACCAACAGTTAGGTCTGTTGATGCCTGTGCACCTGCACCCATGACCTCCGGAACAAATTACACTTCTTCCACCACTACCATCATCATCACCACCTTCACTCTAATAAACTAACTTTAGTACTTTACATAGTGCTTTCCAAAGCCTGATCACAGGATCTGCAATGCGTAGAGGATTTTCTGCGCAATAAACAGCCTCTTTTATTTCTCACCACTGCTCCAAATCTCGACAGGGAATTTTTTTATGAGTCAAAAGCCTGGTTAACAAACAGACACATATTTAAAGATGATATTTCTATGCTTCTTCTTCTTGTTGTGATTATAATAATACGGTATGGTTTGTGCGTGTACAAAGACAGCAGCATGGGCGCAGGGTGTTGGCGGCGCAGATCGGTGTCACACTCATTAACCTGCCTATTAAAACACGAGGGGAAAAAAATAGAAAATTGAGGATATTTGCATTTTGAAAGAAGGTAAAGAGGTGTACTGTATGGAGTGTGTGTGTAAATATTAAAAATAAATATTTCTCAACACCGTAGAAATCATTCATATCTCCGGGTCTGCGCCGCTTCACCATCTCACCGACTAAAACGGTGTGCACTTAAAAAAAGTCCGTTTATTACAGTTAAAGATTTTTTTTACCATGTGGGTTTAAATATTATATTATAAAATATGGAATAAATGACAAAATCTCAGCTCACCCTTGGCTGCCTCCACCGCAAAGAGCAGTCCGAGCTGCAGGAGGAGCAGCAGGAGGAGCAGCGGTCCACCCGCTGAGCACTGAAGCTTGGACCTGCCGTTCCTCATCCCTCAGTTTAGCTTAAAACGACCCAAATAAAAAAAAATATGGCCGAAGCTGGAATTAAGAAGCGCTTTCTCCCTCTTCTTCCTCGACCCCCTCGGCTTTTGCGTAAAGAAATATCCAGGAGATGGAGCGCGAATGGACGGTGAAAACTGTAAGATGGCTGCCGCGCAGCTCTGCCTCCTCAGTCCGTGCGCTCGCACTCGCTCGCTCGCGCGCGCTCTGGGCTCTCCGAGCGCCGCGCGTGCGTGACGTCACGCCGCTTATTCTCAACGCACCCTCTGCGGTACCCTCAGAATTAAAAACGCACGCGCAGGAAAATATCTAATAATTATAACCGCGTATCTTGTTTTTCCCCCCCCTACTATTATTAAATTATGATATTATATAATAATATTTCCATAAAGCTGCCATGTGATCATATGCTACGTTTGGGGCAGACATTTCGTTTCACCGACACCGGTTTAAGGGGCGTGGCCACGTGGGTGGTACAGGCTGGGATGCTAATCTAATTGCTATGCTATGTAGACATTCATAATTTCATTTATATTGAAATGATGGCGAGCAACAATATTAGGCACTATGTTGTTACTTTGCAGCCCCGTGCACCAAATTCATTTTTCATCAGGATACAATGTTCTGCAAATGCAAATAGTCTAATGACCTGCATGGTCGTGCAGATCGATAGCTGGTGCGGCCTGGAAACTCAGATTAGTAAATATAGATTTTATCCTGATAGCTTGACAGTTTCATAACCATTAAGTGCATATCATCACCCAATGCTTTTTGGAAAAGATTTGCTCCTGCTATGGTTCTCCATGCTAATCATAACCTAATAAAACTACATATATACAACAAATATTTAGAACATTTTGGAATACTGTGTTTAGTGGTGTAAGGGTTAACTTGATATATGTTTGAAGAGCTAAAATCTGCCGTTATTAAATGAATATACTACCATCAAGCAAATATTCATACATTGATTTAAAATAAGCAAAGGGCAAATTGCAAAGGATCTGTTTACACAGCGCTAAGTATAGAATAAACTGAATATACAGATACTGTGTAGAGTTGTTTGCTAAATGAAGGAGTTCTTGGAACCCTCGTTCAAAGGGAAATTCAGGGAGTTCTACATATAAAGTTCTACATTTCCTCTGAGCGAAGATCGAGTAAACCCCTAAGGTTCTTAGGTTGTTCCTTTTTGTCTAAGACTGTATAATGTGTACTGCAGTTGCCATGTTAGCGTAAGCTTATTTACAAGACACATTGTATATAAGAATGTAGCCAACAAAAAAAAATGAAGTGGTAACTTAATACTTTAGCAGAAAAACAGCAATGGCAAAGTGTATATACACACAGAAACCAGTACAAAGAATCTCATTGGTCACAGTATTTATGAAGGGTCGGTGTGAATATATCCCACTGTGATGTTTTGAAAGAAGTGATGTCTGAACAATTCACGTTTGTTTTTGCGTTTGTTTGTACAGTGGTACATTTGGCTGAAATACGTTTCAAAATACCAGGTTTTTAGCGAGTCATTTTAAAACAAATTCCTACTTAAATTAAATGTATTAATTAGCTTTACAAACTCTATTTCTTAATTAAAACATGGTATTATCTATACAATAAATTAACGGCCTGCCCTTAAATAAATACATAAAGCAAACTGATGTTCAATAAATGGACAGCTCTGGGCCTGTCTTCAGTAGGTGGATAGAACTCCACACAAAGGGCATTTGTTTGCCTCTGGCAGTACATGAACTAGCTTGGAAAGTGTGTAAGCCCTCCTCAGATTTTTTTTTACAGAATAGTGAGCTCATTGTAGCTACAATTGAAAAGGAAAATGACAATGTTAGACAGAACAGAAACATTTCATCAGAAAAGGTGAATATCCAGCCAGGCTTGTTTCTGCATGAAGATTCAGACAGGAGGATCTTCTCATGGGTCCAAGCGGAGGAAGTTGTATACCCTATTTTGGTGATGGAATAAAAGATGCATATTTATTGCCTTCAATTAATCCTTCTTTATGGTAAAAAAAAAAAAAGGTAACAATTCTCACACAGACATACCAAAGACTTTACCTAGCGTCTCAAAACAGCCGACTTCAAAGAGATGATTCTGGTGTACAAAATCACTCGCCTCACTGACTGTGTGAGGGAGGGAAAACATGAAACCTCAAGTTCTTTCTGTTCGAAGTGGATTCACTCAGCAGAGCGAACAGGATTTTAGGATTGGTTGTATAATGTTATTAAAGGGAATGCAAGCCAAGCTAAAGCGCCAGTGCTGTTCCACTAATTCTACTCTGCCACCTTACTGCTGCCATGCAGGAATTTTATTTTTTCTCTCTGTCGCTTTGCATGCAGTACACAGACCATTCAAAATAGCTGGGTTATTTTGGTACATGTGCGTGTGTTTGTCTGTTGACACAGAGTGAGAAACGAGAGAAGAAGGGAAAGGCAGAGAGACAGTGTTAGTACTGCAGCAAGATATAATGTATGTTTACAGCATTTGGCGGACGCTTATCCAGAGAGACTTACATTTATCTCAGGTGAGCAGATGCGGTTTAAGGACCTTGCTCACGTGCCTGTGGTGGCAGCTTGGTAGCGCTGTGATTAGAACTCATGACCTTCTGTAATCCATTTCTGATCATCAGTAATCCAACATCTTAAACAGTAGTATAAAGATATAGTTTTTAATTTATGTGAAGCCATAACTCTTTGTATGGTATGTTATGACCATGTTTTTAAACATGTCTGGAAAGATGTTCTTTATATGAGTCCTATGCCAAGTATGAATAGATGCCACCAAGAAGAAAAGTGTATCCCGACATTACAGAACTATTCAACTAAAGCATGACCATTTATTTCACTTCAAATATCTTATGTGAGAGATCTGACACAAATATCTTGGAGTCACAGCGTTTCCATGTCCAACGATGCCCGTTGTTTTGTGCACATGATGTAAAAAACGTAAATCATGCATTTAAATAGGCAGTCATAGGAACGCTGAATGTGAGGCAACAATATACTCTGAATGGGATGCCAGTTCTCACAGGGTACTATTAAGACATATTCATACCTGAGGAAGAGAATATATCTTTGCAGTTTACCTACTGGCATGTTTCTAGGACTAGGGAAGAGACCAGAGAACCTACAGAAGAAAACCTACACTAGCATTGAGAGAACATGCAAAGAAACTCCACACATTTACAGTAGTAAATCTAGAATTGGATTGAAATAAATACTGTGAGGCAGCAACATTACCTGTTGTACCACCATGGCACCAATACATTCTTACATTATTTTTTTTCTTTGTTTGCAAGATATTCAGGTTTTAAATTATGCCTAAGATGTAATCTATTTGCATCATGTCTCTAAAATATAACAAAAGAAAAGGTTTGTATTGAAAATTGTTGAAAGTTTCTACAAAATGTGTCCACTGAGTTTTTCGAAAGGTTTTCAACAGCGGGTCTTTGAAGATCCTTACTTATTTTTTTTCTCCTTCTTATTCTTCTAGTATTCTCCTTTCAATTATTAGCCACAGTTGGAAATAGTGTGTTACTGCCCAAGGTCACTTTTTAAACCTATAATGCGTGCCGTCTCCAAACTTGCCAGCCCTTTCAGTGTGATTTAAAAATCTGTCCAGGTTTTTTTTCCTATGCCTAAGTCTCAGAGTGATCTAATTAAATGTCTTGTGCCTGTGTAATGAAAAACATATCTCAAATGCCTCTGTAACAGTTCACATTACCATGCTTAAGTAGTGTTTAAGGCTTATCTTATCTTTGGAAAGGTTTGCTGCTGTTAGAGGAGGGTAGCTGGGTTTGCCAACCTGTCACAAGTAAAACAGACAGAAAAATTAGGCATATTAGAAACCTAGCAATTATTATGCTGCTCTTTTGTGCTGTGTTGTTACTCGGCTGTGGAGAACATCTTCATGCTGCTTGACAGAGAAGTCCAGAGGGAAAGACAGGTTTGACAGAGCTAATGATTGAAACACATTTCCTGTAGATCACAACTTCATGTGCAATACCTAGATGAAGCACAGTACTCAATGTTATATATTATTTATTCTCTAATAGATGGATCTTTCATGGTTAGCAGATGTATATGTTTTTAAAGTATTAATAAACAAAATTTTTTTGTAAATAATTTGCACAAAATATATAATCAAGTACACCTTATTTCCTTCAACCAAAACAATTGAATAGAAACTTTTCCATATGGACTGCATATGTGCTCTATTAGAGCTGTGGATTGATGGAGCAGCTTTGATGCTTGGATTTTAAAACCATTGATCCCTGACCTCCAAAAAAGCCCACTTCTGTCACTTCAGTTGACGCCTCTGCAATAGAGCTTCCTTTTCACGGCTTTCCCCCCTCTCTTCCATACCACACAGCAGTCAGGGGCAGGTTATCACATGCATATACACAACACATCTAAACAAGCCCCTGCTAGCAATCCAGAGAGGTTTCTCTCTTTCTCCCACCCTATATGGCCCCATAGAGATTGGGGCACTTAGGGTTAGAGACCTTCATTGCTCTGTATAGGCAGCTTTGTTGCAAGGGTCACTGCTATTTTGGCATGTGACCAAAACAAAGCGCACACAATGAGAGCATGGTGGAAAGGCCTGTTTGGGGTAGAATAAAGGGACAAATAATTCACAAGCAAATGTTCGTAATTTGATCATATTGATAAATAAGCATGGAACAAAGTCTATGTGATATCAGAAGCTGGTCGTTTACAGCATTTAGCTTTTACTTTTACATACTTTTTTTAGGAACTAACATTTTGAATTTTAAATATGTTATCTACGGTATGTATATACATAGTTATTTAATTGCATTCTGTCATGTCTTCAATTAACTTTACATTTATATGAGAAAGAAATACTGTATTTTTGTGTCTTCTTTATGAGTGAATAGCATAAAGGTAATTGTAGGCTACATCTGCTTAAAAACAGTGCTATTCCTAAACTAACAGTAGTTAAATGTAAAATGTAATTGCTAGCATAGATTTCTCAGCTAAGATAGTTAGCAAAAGTAGCAAAAAGCATTAGTATTAGTTGGTATTTGCACTCTCACAGCCTTGTATCTTCCAGAGTAAACTTAGTAGAAGATTACAGGGATAAGAAAAGCATTTGATTCTGTTGTTGTGTCGTGATATCCTTGAAATATTAAATATATTTATACTTTAAACTTAGCTTAGCTTTGAACTTTTATTCTCTGGGAAATAATTACTTTCCTATTCATAAATGTAGATGTTTAGATATTATAAATATTATAATTGGGGTGTTTTTAAGCCACAGTTCGCTCCTATTTCTGTACGGTCAGCGGAAAGAAATGCAAAACATAAAATTGCTTGTTGTTTTTTTATTAACACAGTTTAATATTAATTACATTTGTGTTCATCAATGTTTGAACAGTTTACATTTTTATACAAATTTTTAAAAATCCTGCTTGGTTAAATAAAAAATAAAATAATATTTATTCTATTAATGAATTTATTTATACAAAAATAAATAGAATAAATCAGATGAATGCAATACACTTTTTATTATATTGATTAAATTGAGCAATCAATTAAATTTGCACAAATTAAATTGAATAAATTAAATAGTTTACATTTGTTAGACCCAACTTGGTTAATACATATATGTGTGTGTGTGTGTGTGTGTGCGTGTGCGTGTGCGTGTGCGTGTGCGTGTGTTTTACTCTACATTACTCTACTCTACTTAACTGTTCTACTTATTTCAGCATACTTTAACAAATGTCCATTCTTCAATCATTCACTCCCTCAATATGTTGAATTGTCAGGATTTTCTACTTTTCTACTACTAAGGTCTTCCACTTAATACATTCCTGAGAGAACTCAGATTTTAACTACGTTCCGCGTGTAAAAAAGGACTGCATTTGGTACACGTGTACAGAACCGAAAGTTCTGTACTGAAAATCTTCAGTACGAATATGCGTACCGTTACAACTCTAATATCATAATTAGATATATATTACATTTTCTAAAGAATAATGATGCCATGTGCTTTGTTTAAAATACAAGAATAATGAGCAGATGGAATCACTAATCAATTTTTAAATAATACAAAAAAAACAATAATTGTAGGAAAAAAAACAAAAAACATTGTTAATATTGGAACATCTCTGCTCTACAGTACAAGGGGTTCTAATTTGCATATTCATGAGAACCACGGTGTCCTAATTAGTTTAATGCTGTTCTGATAAACTGAGTGTTATTAGTTAGCACAGGAATGTGCTGTGCAACCATCAAGCCTCTGTTTGTTTTTTAAGCAAAGAAAAAAGCAATTTATTCTTTTTAAACCTGCTTCCCAGTCACAATACTTTATATAAAAACAATACTGGATATTGTCCAGTCTCTCTCTCTCTCTCTCTCTCTCTCTCTCTCTCTCTCTCTCTCTCTCTCTCTCTCTCTCTTTCTCTCTAAAAACTGAAATGCAAGCAAAAGCACTGAATTAGGAGTGAAGCTGCTCTCCAAGCACAAGAATCGTAACGCTTATTATCTAATATGCAGTCATGTGATGAGTGGGTGAAGTTAACGACCAATAAAAAAGAGTTGGATGTTTTTCATCCACCTACACCTGAGAGGGATGTGTACTAAAGCTGATGCAGAGTCTTTCCTGGCCCAGGTACTCTCATTAAAACCAACACTGCCTCTGGACACATCAACTTTGTCCATTCTATGCTTACAGAAGGCTCTGCCTCCTCCACTTGGAACTGGAAATCATATTTCAGAAAGGCAGCTGTGATTTCTGTCAGAGCCTCCTACAGAAATGGGCTATGCACACACTTCAGTCTGAGAATTACGCTCGAGGGGGTGAAAACAGAGTGTGCTGCTGAGAGCAGAAGATTCTACCACCAGGAAAAGAAAGTGGACAAGATGCTGAGCCAGTAGACAAGGAGTGAAGAGAGTTAATAAGAAAACTTTAAGTGTGGGAGGTATAATAATGGCATCCTATTAAATTTATTCTGATGTATATATTAATGGGGCAAAATCGAGCCACCTTACACATTGTGTGCCTGGGAAGACTCTCTGCATCCTGTCAAAAAGCAGAACGCTTCCCTGATTCTCAAAACAGCAGTTCAGCCACATCACATGACCTTTTGCTTATTGATCCTCTCTTCGGGCGACAGCTCTTCTCTGCTCTTTCCCCTTCTAGTGCTTTCATATTAAATTCCTGGTTGTCTGGTACCTGCAGCGTCAGCACTGTGAGCTGAGCTGGTAGTTTATATGACTGTCAGTACAGAGAAAGGTGAATGAATATTTCCCAGACTCCTACTATACAGAGAAATATAAGCTTACACAGAACTGGAAAAACAGTTGGGCTCATACATTATGGTTCACCATTACTCTCCACCCAATGTCAAGTCTGTTTTCCTGCAGGATCGTCATTTACTCTGAAATGCATTAAGCCTTTTATGCTTTTCAACCATGATAGAATGCCATTGTGCTGGCAAAGTTGCTTTCATTCTGTTGCTGCGCTGATGTCATTTCCACACCCACTGGAAACCGTGAACACATTCGGCACCCGGGCTGGAGTAACACACGTAAATCTTTAAATAGTCTGCTTGTCCAAAGATGTCGTCCTTGTCTCTACGCACTTTCATATTTCCATTTCAGTGGAATCTCACGAGGAGATGCTGGTGTCACTTCTTCGCTTAGCACTGGGGTATTTTAAGGATCTCAGGATAAGAAGGGACAGCTGCCTTCTAAATTCAAGTTTAGGGTTTAAGTAGAGATGGACACTATAAAAAACTGCCCAAGAGACATGAGAAGCATGGAGCATAGTATAACATGAAATCTAAAGCAGGAATTGACAATTGACAACAATAACATTAATCATTTACACAACAGTAGAGGTTAAAACATGAAATTTAGAAGCCTTATTCATTAAATGTGGTAAAGCTACCATTTATATATGTTTATATTATGAGATCTCAACATTGATATCAGGGAACTGGAAATATTTTTGCCTTCTTCAGAAAAGCCTAGTGATGTCAGAGAATAAGTGTGAATTCCAAATAAATCTGTGGACAGGAGATTGATCTGTGGGTAAGTTAAATAGGTGCACTGAATTGCTTTATGTGTCTTGTCTGATGCATCTGCTGGTCTTCACATTCCCCAGTTGGTAGCTGTCATGTATTACCAGATAACCAGCCACTGGATTGGAATTCACAAATGACCAAACTGGGAGATGAATTCATGATCTGTTTTCATTATAGGAAGCATAACAAAACCAGAACCAACGTGGCGCCTTACATCTCCAGGGCTGCTGCAATGATCCTGAGCTCAGACTACTGTCTGTATGTTGTTTCTTAAATTGTCCCCATGTCCTTGTGGGATTCTCTGATTTCTTTTTGTCTCCCAAAGGTGGATTGGATTCACAACTCCAGTATCCATAGGAGCAAGTGTGAGTGTGTAATATCCCTTGCAATTCGAATAGCATGTTTTCCTTTTCTTGTGTTCATTGTTTACAGAATAGAAGACGATGAACGATGACTTTTTTGCATTTGCTACAAGATGATATTAATGTAAAATGTTTTGGCAAAAACATTCAGTACGCACAATTCAGTAACACTTTAAATTTGCAAAACAAGCACCTAAGCTAACAATTGCTAGTTGATATTAGCAAATTATAGTATTCCAAATGAAGCCCTGAAATTCAACAATAGTCCATGGTATTAAGAATTTAAGTACATTAATTAGTTTAGTATGCATAATATTTAAATCATGGTAACGTATATTATAAAAAAAACAAAAAAAAAACCCAAGGCATTATACAGAAGATTAACATTATTCTTAACATTCATTCTTTGAAACACAATGTGTAGAATTTCACATGTTCTGACCAGAACCCAACTGTATGTTGATTGGCTACTTCAAGTTGCTCCTAGGAGTGAATGAGTGTGCAAATGTATATGTGTGTGTGTGTGTGTGTGTGTGTGTGTGTAGTAGTATTTACTACTGGTATCTGTGGTGCCCTGCAATGGACAGGTGTCCCATCCCTAGGTTTCCATGCCCTGCATTCTGTGACCCCAATCACAATTTATGTCAAACATGTTGTACAATTAATGAGAAGAAAAAAAATCAACATCACGGTGCAGATATCACCATTTTTGAGATGATCATTCGAGGGCCTTGTGTTTTTTATGGTTTGTGCTTTATCTTCAAATAATGTCAATGATGCGTAAGGTGCTTGTGCAGTGGAAGCTGGCAGATTAAATTTTTAAGTTTTCTGTCTTCGCACAGCAGTGGATCATCAGCCAGGAGTGAAAAACACAGCAGGATGCTGTGAACTATCTGGCTAAGGAGTGACGGATGCTCTGTCTTGCCACGCTGAGTTTGCTGAGGTTGCTGATTAGCTGAACGTCTGCTTTGCTTTCACAGGAAATGCAATTGTCCACAGCTCCATTCAGACACCAACATGGCTCATCTTAGGGTCATTTACAACGAGAACTGCTTTTACAAATTTGATAACATTTTCAAGGAAAACATGAAGGTCAATACGACATTGAATTTTATCACATTTTTAGTTATTCATCAGGACATTGTGCAAATACTCTTCACACACATTCACATATTATCATGTAAAGATCGATATGCGAGAAGCGGGCGCAGGTGTAGATATTATTTATTGAGTGAGAATTTCAAAAAATCGATTAAATGAAATCTGAAACACGAAACAATCAGACCTAGAAACCAGGACCAAAATCTGAAACGTGGAACAAAATCGATGGACAGACAAACATGAAACAAAGATGAAACAAAGAGTGTTTTGAAAACTATACACAATATAAGGGCTAATTTCTAGTGAATGTGAATTAGGTTTGCAAACAATCACATGACTTTGTTGGGTCCTGTAGCACTAGATGTAAACACCTGTAGGGTTTTTAAGTGCCTATAGTAGAAGTATGCATGTAGTTTTGTGTGACATGTGTTCTATATACCTTACACAACATTTACACTGATATGTGCTTCTGATATATAGCTATATTTCAAAAATGTCCCAAGTTGTAAATATGTATTTTTTATTTTAAACTGCTGTCAAGTAAAGAATAATCAGTGTCCTTAACCGACTAACTGAGTGACTCTCTATTATAGAAATGAGTTTCAACGTTTCAACATCAAGTGAAAGCGGTTCCATTCAACAACTGACAGCATTAACAATAGCGTTCGGATGATGGGGCTTCAGCAATCACAAAGAAGTCCGTGCCAAGGCTGTTTTTTGTCATGAGCACAGAAAGTAGTCTGGATTTTGTTCTTTTATTAAAACTGCATATAACAATGAAGAATATGTACAGCACAAATACAGCATCAGAACCACAAAGTCATCCATATAACACACAAAGAATTTCCTTCAAGGGTATTCAAACAGGATAGACATGTGCAATGTTAGTGTCCATGAGTGTAGTAACACTGGATGCTTGTGTTAGTGTTTAAGTGTTTCTAATGAGGTCAGTGGGTCTCCTGATAGCTTGGGGGTAGGACATGTCCTTGAATCTCATTGTCCATGTGATGATAGTTCTGCACTTTCTTTCTGATGGATAAACGGGTCAATAAATCCCCACTAAATGCCAGAATAAACAACTTCCTGCAACCATTGTATGGCAACATCTGACTGCAGCTGAAGGTTTGCAAGTGCTTTCTTTAAGACACGTGGACACAACCACCTGAATCTGCTGCTCATGCTGCTTAACACACTAAAGGGGAAATTGTCTTTCCTTTTCTGCATGCAACACATTAACCCACAGATGTTTCAATAATCCACAATATGTTGGTGTCACTGTGACTGACAAGGAAGAGAGAAGATGCCAAATTTGTTCTTCTGGCTCCCAGTTACAAATAGCTGTGGATTCGTATTATGTCATAATTTATATGTCTCTTGTGATAGGATACACATTTAATTTGACGTAGACTACATTCAATTATTATTTTTTTCTCTTTTGGCAATACATTTGAGACTTTCCTAGTTCATTTGTTAACTTTGAACTTGTTGGTAAATATTGGTCATCTGCACATTTCCCAAAGAACCCTGATATTTTTTTTTTAACGGCATATTTATTAAAGCTTATGTTTGGAATGAAATCTAAACTCAGGTGTAGTCTGTAAACCCCTATTGATTTAGTTTTTCATTCATCTGGGTTGTACCTTGAACAAAACTGTTGTCATTGCCCTTAGGTATTTTTTTTTAACAATCCACTCAGAATAACTCATTTCTTTTTAGTGTAGCCATTATATACTGGTGTATCGTCAAGAAGATAACTCACAAATGTGTGTATTTTTAATCCTAGTCAAATTCACTATTCACTATTATTGGAACACGTTTCTCAATACCTGATTACAAAGTTTCGTGAAGAGAACGTGAGCTTCCACTGGCAAGAGAGATGTTAAGTTAAATTATCATTAAAAGATTTATTCATGCTTTTATGCTATGAAAAAATCAAATAGTAATGCGAAAAATCCACTTTTTAACAGCTGGAAAATTGTATGGCTTTTTGTCTGTCATCTTGATAGACGGCACAGATATCTAAACACAAACTGCTAAGTTCAAGGCTATTAAAGATAGTCTTCATTCACAACCACTGACCTTACCAATGGCCATAAATGTATTTATAGTCAATGTCCTGCTGTATGCTATAATTTCAGGAGATGTGCGGATTAATAAAGCAACACGGTGCAACTGTTAAATTCCTGGGTCTGAGAGCCAGGCTAATAATCTTATATGCTGTCCTGCAGCTCCAAACTAACATGCAATTACAGTGTCTGTGTCTATGGTTACAAACATGGCAAGAGAAGGAACTAAAATTGGATGATATTGGCTTCTGACTAATGTGGAAAGCAATTATTTTAAATTAAGTGTTCATATGGCAGAAAATTCAATGACAAAATAGTACGATGTTGAAATGAGACATTTAACTGAGCCACATGGCCAAGGAGGAAAACACATAAGCTGAGGGAGTGGCTTAATGGTTAAGGCATTTGCCTTTGGATTTCGAAGGTCATGAGTTCAAATTGCAACCACACCAAGCTGGGCCCCTGAGCAAGGCCCTTAATCCTATAGCTGTTTAGTTGTATAAGTGAGATAAAAGTAAGTCGCTCTGGATAAGGGGCATCTGCCAAATGCTGTACATGTAAGCTTTATTCGTTTAACATCAGGTGAGAGAAAGTAGCATTTTTTTAATATTGATTTTCCATCACATGGACATCTTTATATTCCCCTAAATAATAACAAAAGAGGAAGTCAGACTGCATGCTAATAGCAAAAACAGAAGATTGTGGGAAGAAGTGCATACAGGTCATGTGTATGTTTATTAGGTCAGGTGGGTGCACTTTTTAATGCCAAAACCATTACATCTGGATCTCAACACAGACAATAATGTCTGGAGTGACAGTTGAAGAGAATTGCCATTAGCAGCTCAGCTACTACCAAAAAAAAATAAAATAAAATAAAATATATATATATATATATATATATATATATATATATATATATATATATATATATATATATATATATATATATATAATTTAGTTTTATTGTCTTAAGCAAGAATCGTAAAGGAAATATGATAAACACGGAAATGACACCATGTCAATTTTTAAAATGTCACTGCATAAAAACATGGTTTATTATTTATACAGAGTTGTGTGCTATGCCAACCATCCAGCTGTAATATCTCAAGTGCATTATATACAGTAGGCAATGATATTCTATTTAATAATAGTACCCCTAAGAATAGACCCATTAGACATAATTCAATTCATGTATCTGTATTGTAATGTTTTTAACACAATTTATTGTTTTTTAATTAATGTGCATCCTTTAAATAAATAAATGACCCCAGTCATGTGGCCAAATACGTTGCTTAGAAAAATATACTGTATGTAGTTTTTTTTTCTCATCTTTTATATATATATATATATATATATATATATATATATATATATATATATATATATATATATATATATATATATATATATATATATATATATATATATAAAAAAGAAAATTCTTGAGCGCTTTACTAAGTCAAAGCTCATTGACTTTGGGATTTAGGAGGGAAAATCCAGCTGTTAGAAAATCATCTCACTCCAGCAACAGGCTAAAAACCTGCCTGAATAAAAGGCAAAAAAAAGAATTATTTGAAGCATGGGAAAGTGTTGCATATTGCCAGGGGCAAAACAGCATGTGGGCAGGGTGAAACAGAAGCACTGTTTTAATTACTCCAGATATAATACTAAACCCTAATAATTTGCATCGTGTTCAGACTGGAAAATATACCTCAGTTTTCATCACTTGCTCTGTTTTTCAGCAATGAAAATCTAATCAGCTCTGATTGTTTTCTGTTTTACTTTTCGAAATGGACAAATGTTCAGAGAATACAAATAATCTGATAAAAACAGAGAAACAGTAAAGTGCCCAGCAAATTAACATCTAGATCTTGCATTCTGTTACTCTCTCTCTCTCTCTCTCTCTCTCTCTCTCTCTCTCTCTCTCTCTCTCTCTCTCTATATATATATATATATATATATATATATATATATATATATATATATATATATATATATATATATATATATATATAGTGAGGAAAATAAGTATTTGAACACCCTGCAAGTTCTCCCACTTAGAAATCATGGAGAGGTCTGAAATTGTCATCGTAGGTGCATGTCCACTGTGAGAGACATAATCTAAAAAAAAAAATCCAGAAATCACAATGTATGATTTTTAAACTATTTATTTGTATGATACAGCTGCAAATAAGTATTTGAACACCTGTCTATCAGCTAGAATTCTGAGCCTCAAAGACCTGTTAGTCTGCCTTTAAAATGTCCACCTCCACTACATTTATTATCCTAAATTGGATGCACCTGTTTGAGGTCGTTAGCTGCATAAAGACACCTGTCCACCCCATACAATCAGTAAGAATCCAACTACTAACATGGCCAAGACCAAAGAGCTGTCCGAAGACACTAGAGACAAAATTGTACACCTCCACAAGGCTGGAAAGGGCCAGGGGGAAATTGCCAAGCAGCTTGGTGAAAAAAAGGTCCACTGTTGAAGCAATCATTAGAAAATGGAAGAAGCTAAACATGACTGTCAATCTCCCTCGGACTGGGGCTCCATGCAAGATCTCACCTCGTGGGGTCTCAATGATCCTAAGGAAGGTGAGAAATCAGCCCAGAACTACACGGGAGGAGCTGGTCAATGACCTGAAAAGAGCTGGGACCGCCGTTTCCAAGGTTACTGTTGGTAATACACTAAGACGTCATGGTTTGAAATCATGCATCTTAAGTTTGCCAATGACCATTTGGATGATCCAGAAGAGTCATGGGAGAAAGTCATGTGGTCAGATGAGACCAAAATAGAACTTTTGGGTCATAATTCCACTAAACGTGTTTGGGGGAAGAAGAATGATGAGTACCATCCCAAGAACACCATCCCTACTGTGAAGCATGGGGGTGGTAGCATCATGCTTTGGGGGTGTTTTTCTGCACATGGGACAGGGTGACTGCACTGTATTAAGGAGAGGATGACCGGGGCCATGTATTGCGAGATTTTGGGAAACAACCTCCTTCCCTCAGTTAGAGCATCGAAGATGGGTCGAGGCTGGGTCTTCCAACATGACAATGACCCAAAGCACACAGCCAGGATAACCAAGGAGTGGCTCTTTAAGAAGCATATCAAGGTTCTGGCATGGCCTAGCCAGGTTCCAGACCTAAACCCAATAGAGAATCTTTGGAGGGAGCTCAAACTCCGTGTTTCTCAGCGACAGGCCAGAAACCTGACTGATCTAGAGAAGATCTGTGTGGAGGAGTGGGCCAAAATCCCTCCTGCAGTGTGTGCAAACCTGGTGAAAAACTACAGGAAACGTTTGACCTCTGTAATTGCAAACAAAGGCTACTGTACCAAATATTAACATTGACTTTCTCAGGTGTTCAAATACTTATTTGCAGCTGTATCATACAAATAAATAGTTAAAAAATCATACATTGTGATTTCTGGATATTTTTTTTTAGATTATGTCTCTCACAGTGGACATGCACCTACGATGACAATTTCAGACCCCTCCATGATTTCTAAGTGGGAGAACTTGCAAAATAGCAGGGTGTTCAAATACTTATTTTCCTCACTGTATATATATATATATATATATATATATATATATATATATATATATATATATATATATATATATATATATATATATATAGGCGCTGGATTTCTGAACGGAAAGTCGGGGGTTCAAGCCACACTTTCACTCACATGAGGATTTGTTTCCTTTAGTTGGTTTCTTAGAAAGTTTCATCCTCATATTGTCTTGGGATCAGCATACATATTAAATCAGTATCCTGAATTTAAAGCTGTGGCAATTTGTGAAAATGTCAGTTGTTAAACCTACAGTACTAATAAAATGGTATTGAATCTCTAGTTCGTAACACACAGTTTACTAGAGTGAGTATAAAATGTGATATAGGCCTATAGGCCTGTTTGGGAAGTGTGAGCTGCTAAAGCAGATGACAGTGAGTGAGAAAACAGTGCCTCTGCACCCACACATGAGTCATCAATACCAGCCAAAGTCATAAGCTATATCCTATATGCTTTCCTTGCAGGAAAAGGACACATTTTCCAAAAACAAATCACAAATCTGTACAACTCATTAGATTAAAAGCTTCCCTCGAATATGCTGCTGCAATTTATGGAAATATATATTTTTTATTTATTTCTATGCTCCATTTTTTTCTTGAGCATATCTAATTTGTGCATTTGCTTTATTAAGCATTATGTGCTTACATTATGGGTATTAGCATAGAAGTGAGTTTTAAAAAATGCTATAAAGGGTTGGGAGCTTGCCAAGAGCTTGGATTTCTCTCTGTCTCCCTTTGTTAAGCTTCACTTGTGTCCTCAAGGTGTTCCTCTGGGTTCTCCAGTTTCCTCCCAAATTACAATTTGAGGTTATGTCTTTCCTTTAAAAGTAACATGGTGTATCTTTTACAGGCTGGTTGTAAATACACAGTAGTTTGCTATTCTCCTTTTAATACTGCAGAAACACTACATTCTCAAACCAGATATTATTGTTCCTTTGCTAATTATAAGTAACTGCTATATTTTTCATGTCTTGCTAATACAGTTGAACTTCTCTGTGGAGATGGGAACAGACATTTGTACCTATAATGTCATGTGGTGAAGCAGCAGTTCCTCTGGGATCCTCTGAGTTCTCCAGTTTCCTCCTAACTTCCAAAAACATGCTGGTCAACAGATTATCTTACCACTGAATGTGAATGTGTGTGGGGAATCATTCGGAATGTATTCCCAACCTCAAGCCCAGTGTTCCCAGACCAGATCCTGATTTACCGTAACTCGGACAAGGAAGTTAATAAAGATATATGAAAAACAAAAAAACATGTTGGAGAGCAGCAATGGGGGTCCTTTAGCATCTAGAGGATCTAAATTTGTATAATTTATCCGATTACATTTGGAATTATTTAACTTTAGCTGGAAGAATTTATGGTTTTGCTTTGGCGGCGTAGTTGTCTGGGTTTGATCATGTCTGGGTTTCACAAAATCCTAAAAATAAAAACCCCACAAACAAATTTGTTAAGAATTCATCTTATGTTCACTGTTAAAGACGATTAATTACAATTTGTGAAATGTTATTGCAAATTTCTTTTACAATTATTACCAAAGTTTTTGAGCAAGAGAGTGTTTTTTATACAGGAAAAAAAAAATCTCTGTTTTTATCACCACATTGTATAAATGCGATGACAGGAGATGATATTATTTTTAGACCTCAAGCTGCTTCATGGCACCTCTATAATTCGATGCATACTGTAACACTAATATGCAATTCAAATTGAAACAGGGGAATAAAAAACAGAAAATCAGTTGAAACCCTGACGATCTGTTTAAAATGCATTAATCAATTAAAGGATGTTACTGAATTAATTAGAATAATCGCTGCCAGAAGGTGAGTGAGAGAAAACTGCTGATACAACGTGTGTGCTTTCACTAAGTTACTCAGGGTTCTGCTATTTATGTGAACACATCACTATATATATATATACACTATACTGCCAAAGGTTTCCAGACACTAAGTCATACATACGGTATGTGCTTTTTGAGCATTGCTTTCCACATTTAGTCCCAGATTCATTCATTCATTCATTCATTTTCTCCGGCTTATCCGTAATCCGGGTCGCGGGGGCAGCAGTCTAAGCAGGCCCCCGCCTTTGACTGCTGCCTAATCCTCACAGCACCGTCCCTTACGGTCCCTCCTGCAGGTGGTGAGCCCACGGGAAGTAGTCCCAGATTGCTCTTATAATAACTTCCACTCATCTGGGAAGATGTTCCACTAGGTTTTAGAGGGCGCTTGTGATCATTTGTGTTCATCAGCCACAAGAGTGTTGGTGAAGGCAGGTACAGATGTGGGTGAGATGAGGAGGTCTGGGGTCTGATTTAGATATAGATCAGAGCTCTATAGCAGGCCATTTAAGAACTTCCTTTCCAAACCATGTAAACCATTGCCATGCTGGAACAGGTTTGGGTTTCCAAGATCAAGTGAATGCAAAATTTTATTATAGCGCATCTAAAGACGTCCTGTACAATTGTGTGCCTCCGGCTTTGTGGTAACAGTTTGGAGAAGAACCACAGGTGGCAGGAAAGGTCAAGTGTCCCAATACTTTTGTCCATATAGTGTATGCTTGTCTGGATTGAATAGTTAGGTGGCTTTCTTAATTACATCAAGGGCTGAATTAAGACCTCAATAGCTAGCCCCTCGAGATCTTCCACTCCAACCCAGGTTTGGGTTTCATAGTTCATGATATTCTGTACAATTGTGTGTCTCCAACTTTGTGGTTTGGGGAGGAACGACATAATTCTGTAAGTGTCCCAATACTCTGTATAGTGTAATCTTTGTGCAGATAAGCAAGTATGAGTCTGGTGATTGTATCATAATGATAAGCCACATTTCAGCCTGTAAAACTCTCCTTTCTTCCTTCAGCAGAGCCCCAGCAGGTCTATACTCGCTTAGTGTCATCTGGAAGCTTGGGCTGTGCTTTTACTCCTCAAGAACTCAGTGGCATATAATGTGAAGTGCTCAGGGCAGCTAGCAGGCTAGCATGACGCTTAAAACTCCATTCTTCCTCGGGGAGATTCAGGCAGTAATTTTCTGTAGAGAAGGATGCTCAGAGAAGTCACACTGTGAACTGAAGCTACAGAAACTGGCCACTCATAACAATAGTATTAAGTAGATGATTATTGTTCCATAACAGTACAAAATGTTCTGATTGATCGTCCTAATTTTACATATACTGAAACGTTTCTATCCTGGTGGGAGTGGTCTCTTTCAGAATGGCCCCGCCCACAAACACAGGGCACAACAGCTCATGGTTTTCTGTGTAGGCTGGGAATTAAAATATTATGTTGTTCATTCTTTCTGCACCGTTCCAGAGCGATGCCAAAGTGCATTGGCGTATTTTAATTAGCACAATTAAGACATTTGCCGATATTCTGCCATGTACATTGCTGAACAAATAAATTCTGAATGTCTGTTCTGCAATTTAGTTAAACTGAACTGCCCTCTCTTTCTGGTTACTTGGTTTCTACTGCTAATTGTGTCCAGCATTTACTCATATAGACAAAATACTAGTAAGGACAAAAACATGTGGACACCTCACTAGTATGTGGTTTTTGATCATCACATTTCATATTTAATCCCCATTTGCTGTTAAGAACCTCCACTCTTCTGGTAAGATGCTCCACTATATTTTGGAGTGTGCTTGTGGAGATTTGTGCTCATACAGCCACAAGGGTGTTAGTGAAGTCAGGTACTGATGTAGAGTGAGGAGGCCTGGGGTTCAGTCAATTCATCATTCCATTTCATCCCAAAGGTGTTCAACAGGCTTGAGGTCAGAGCTCTATAGCAGGACTCTCAAGATCTTTCACTCTCTTCTTCTTCTTCTTTCAGTTGATCCTTTAGGGGTCTCATCTGCCTCAAATCAACTACCTGCAGGTCTTCCCTCACAACATCCAAAAACCTCCTCCTTTTTCTCCTGCCTGGAAGCTCCATCCTCAGCACTCTTCTACTGATATACCCCATGTTCCACTTCTGCATATGACCAAACCATCTCAATCACGCCTCTATCACCTTGTCTCCAAAATGTCCTGCCTCATAAACTCATCTCTAATCCTGTCCATCCAGAGAAATCTCAGCATCTTGAAGTGAATAACACTGATTCTGTCCTCGAGGTTGATATGTTAAAAGCAGGCAAAATGGTAAGGATTTGAGCTGGTTTGACAATTGTGATGACTAGACGACTAGGTCAGAGCATCTCCAAAACTGCAGCTCTTGTGGGATGTTCCTGGTCTGCAGTGGTGAGTATTTATCAAAAGTGGTCCAAGGAAGGAACAGTGGTGAACCGGCAACAGGGTCATAAGCAGCCGAGTCTCATTGATGCACGTGGGCAGTGTTGGGCAGTAATGCGTTACTAGTACTAGTACTAGGTTACTTTTTACAGTAACTAATACTGTAACGCGTTACTTTTAAAAATAAAGTCTGTAAAGACTACAGCCTAACATGCTTACAGCAGCGTCGCATTGTAGGATTGGTGGATGAACCACTGTAAACACGAAGAAGATGCGCTGTGGGCGTGTCTCCGTTTATTCAGGTCTGTGCGGCAGTAATGGCGAGTCGAGGCGAGAGCAAGACGAGTTTCTCAAAGTGGAAATATGCTCATTATTTCACGTTAGTTGAGTATAATGACAAAACCTTTTAAGTCAAATGTAAGCTGTGTCTTTCTGGTTCGAAGCTCGTATCTACTCAATAAACAGCAACTCCAATCTGTTGAAGCTCCTCCAGGACCTCCATGCCTGAGGAGCTAGAAGCTAGAAGCTAACCCGGTGTTCTATTCTACATTGTGGGTAGTTTTCATACTTCATGTGTGAAAGGAACATTTTTAAGAGCTCAACACAACAGCAAAAGCCACTTTAGTTTTTGATTGTGAATATATTATTCAGCTTGTTTAATTTTTTTCAGAAATCCTTGGGATATTCAGTTTGTGTTGGTCTGACTTTATTAAAAGTGTTTAAAAATGACTTTGTGTTCAAGTCAGTTTTGTGTTTGTATAGACCATATCACATAAAAGGGCATTAATAGGAACATTAAAGAAGGTTCTTTAAAAAAGTAACTAAAAAGTTACTTTTAACAGTAATGCATTACTTTTTGGTGTAAGTAATCAACAAAGTAACGAAGTTACTTTTTGAATGAAGTAACGAGTAACTGTAACTAGTTACTATTTTTTAGTAACGAGCACAACACTGCACGTGGGGAGCGAAGGCTGGTCCGTGTGGTCCGATCCAACAGACGAGCTCCTGTAGCTCAACTGCTGAAGATGATCATGCTGTTAAAGCTCGAAAGGTCAGGACTGTTTTGGCAGCAAAAGGGGGACCAATACAGTATTAGGTAGGTGGTCATAATGTTATGCCTCAGAGGTGCATAATGTAAGTGATAATGGGAACAACCATGATGCAGACTTTACACAATATTAAAAGTAACTTTAGATTGTTTATAACTATGAAATTTAGGATTTTATAAATCGCATAATGGAGGTGGTGTTCAGTGGTTAAGGGATTGGATCAGAAGGTCGCACATTCAAATCCCAGTACCAATAAGCTGCCACTGCTGAGTCCTTAAGCAAAGCTCTTAACCCTCAAATGCTCAGTTACAAATTGCTCTGGATGTCATAAATGTAATGTAACATCTGTCAAATGGCACAAATTGTACATGTTCTATATCCAGTTTCTTTTTTTTATTCCTTACACAGTTTACAGTTTGTTACAGTATGTGTTAATGGAAGCCTCATCAAAGGAACAAAGAAAGAGTTTAAACACTCTTCTTCTACACTCTGCACAGCTCCAAAGCTCTAAGGTCTTGTCCTTGGCTGTTTTTGTGACTGCAGCATCTTTTAGTCCTACAGTCTACAAGAAGCCCACGTGATTTCCAAACAGACCCGCTCTCAGTGCTAAAGTGCTCCCAGTTCTCCCAGTTTACAATTCCCATTCTCACTCAAATGAAAACACTGCACACAGCTGGTAGCCTTAACTCCTTTAATGGATCAGCTTTTGGAAGCATTAAAGTCGAAGGACATGGAAGCAGCCATATTGGGGGGGAAAAAAGAAGAAAAGTTCAACCTTAAATGACAGTGTAACCATTACAATTGAACCATTAAAAAAAGAATTATAACGTAACGCACAAAAAATAAAAACAAATCGTAATGAAGGCAACATTGCTGACATAACAGCGGTGTGTAAAAAAACAAAAAACAAAAACAAAACTCAACCCAATAGACATAGGCTTTAACTTAAAACAGGAGAACCGCGTGTCCTCACAGACACGTGCTTTCTACATGCACTTCGAAAGCTTTAATCTTTTAAGAACAACAAAAATGCATAGAAAACAGTAAACATAATTATAAAGACATCATCACTTGGGATAAAGTTACAGGAAAAAAAGCATGAGAGCCTGCAGATGTAAACTGTAGAATGTTATAAAAAAAAAAAAATTGATTCGGTTAAGGACTTTATTGCCGACAGGATACTGAAACACGACAGGTTTTGAAAAAAGGACTAGCTTCCACAAATATCAAAAATATTCAGTAATGTTGATTGTGGAAAAAAACCATGAACGCACACCATAAAACCGCAAGTGAAGCATGCGTCGTTTCGGAAAAAAACACCAACTTACAGTCACATCACAAAATTGTTTTGTTTTTTTATACTTGTATGCACATTAAATACTGATGACATCATAAATCTTATTTAAAAGTTCGAAATGTAAAAACCGCAATTACTTTCGGGGTAAAAAGCGACGTCAGGGGTCTTGGGTGTTAGAAAGCTTCCCTTTTTACTATGAAACGTTATAAACTGAGGTGAAATAACTAGTTATGAATACTGACTCATTAAAAAGATTAATTGACAGGGTTTCCCAAATGTCCTACAAACAAATTCAAATATATTGTATGGACAAAAGTATTGGGACAACTGACTTTTTTAGCCATACATGGTTCTTCCTCAAAGTGTTACCACAGATTTGGAGGCACCCAAAGTTGTAGAAGACGTCCCTGGGTGCGGATGAATAAAATTTCCCCTTCACTTGATCTAAGAGACCCAAACCTGTTCCAGCGTAACAGTACCCATGTGTACAAAGCCAGCTCCATGAAGATATTTATTACATGGGTTGGAGTGGAAGATTGTGAGCAGCCTGCTATAAAGCTCTGACCTCAACCCTATTGAAGAGTTTTGGAACATTGACTGCACCCTACATCGGTACATGAATGAGCACAAATCTCCACAAAAGCACTCTTCAAAATCTAGTGGAACGTCTTCCCAGAAGAGTGGAGGTTTAGCAAATGGGGTACTAAATGTGAAAAAAGGAGGTTCAAAATACACAAACTAATCTTAAAGTCAGGGGTCCACAAACCTTTGTCCATATAGTGTATATGTATCTGAGGAAACAGTGTGGAAATATTGAGCATCCTTTTGTTTTTCAGGACGTATCAGATCTACAGCAGTGTTTCTCCATCATTAAAACAATTCCAAGAACCCTGATATGAACAATCATGTAAAGAGAATACACTGATCTGACCGTTATTAAAAAAATGGCTGAAGATCTTGACGGGGTCATTGATCACGTTCAGTTTTAAGATTAGTTAAGGAAAGGCGAAAAATAAAAAAATAATAAATACGGACCCGAAAAACATTAGATACGTTTAAAAAATTCACCTACAAAAAAAAAAAAAAAAAAAAGAGAGACAGTTGGCACAATTTGTTCACTAGTATATATATTTTTTGTGTCGTCCTTACAATAATAAAAAAAATTAGGAAATTTCACATTAATACAAATATGATCTTGATCTTACTAAATGAGTCAGCTGTAGGTGAAAAAAAACAAAAAAAACGTGGATCTCTCACACACACACACACACACACACACACACACACACACACACACACACACACACACACACACACACACACACACACACACACACACACTGTCGTTTTTGATGTAGTGCAGTAGCATCCTCAACATCTTGCACAATAAATTGGAGATTTTGATGTGAGGATTACAATCTGGTAGAACATTAAACACGCACGTGTCAGCAATTTCAGCATACACACTTGCACACACACTCGCGCACACCCACCTCTGAAAATAACCACCGCCATTTAATTCCCTTTATCTCCATTCATTCCAACTTTGCTCTTGGTTTGACCAGACAAATTATTCTCTTGGTCCACTCATACACACACACACACACACACACAAAACACTATGGCCTGAAGCATGATGCTTTAAAAAAAAAAAAAAAAAAAAGGAAAAAAAAAAAAGGTCACTCTGGCTGACTCATGTGTCGGCCCGCTGTGCTGAAGGCTCTGAGCCGCTGGAGCTCGGCTGCTGGAGTGAGGCTTATTGTGAGGAAGAGGAGGGAACAAGAAAGAGCGACGGGTGAAGGACAGACCTGCTCCTCTCCCATCTGTCTCACTCTCGGTCCGTCACTCTCACTCTCTGCCTGCCACTCAGCAGGCTCGAGGGTCAGATGGAGCGGGTATAAGCTGCTGTTGGGTCAGAGGTCACTGCCTCCTGTCCTCCGTCTCTGATCTGGAGAAGGCCATGACCACATCCTCCGCACCTGAGAGACACACATACACAGCTGGCTATTAGATAGGGGACACTTCTGAAATAACCAAGGGCTTATACACACACACAGCTGGCAAATCGGAAGGTGACCCTCCCAAAATAACTCTAGTCAAAGGCACAACAGAGACACAGACCAAGACATACACACGTACAAATGTCATTTAAGATGTACCATATGAGCATCGTCAACATCTTGCACAATAAGGTGATTATTTTACAGCCAAGATTTACATTCAATTCAATTCATTTTAATTTGTACAATTTGTACAGTGCTTTCAACAATGGACGTTATCTGTATAAAGCTGCTTTGAGACAGTGTGATAAGAAAGAATCAATAAGTGTGTTCGTTATAAGTGTAAGTTTGTCCCTGATGAGTGCAAAAAAACTCCCCGAGACGGCGCGAGAACGAAACCTTAAGAGGAAGCAGACTCAAAAGCAAACCCATCCTTATCCAGGTGGCACCGAATGTCCATTTACTACAGCTAAACGATGTTGAGGTGTGCAGTGAGCATGAAATGAAATGAAATGAAGGACAGAGTAAGAAGATGATTACACACGCTCTGATGCTAAAAATGCAAGCTCGGGCAACGAAAAGAAAAGGGAAGCAAAACACACATTCCTGCCGTGCGTCAGCATTTTTTTGTCCGATATTACCTCCATGAATGTTTAAATTCGTGTGTGAAAAAAGGACGGCACTTTATCAAACACTGAACTTGCCATAAAAAAAAAAAAATATTGGAATACAATCCAGACACCAAAAATCCTCCTCCTCCTCTAATAAACAGCAATAACCTATACTGCAGTCACAGACAGTCTTTATATACTGTACGCTCTTGCTGTATTGATAGCATTCAGTAAAAATGTTTGAATTCTCTTAGAACACGGACAGAGAAATGAAAGTTAGATTCAAGTTTTGAAATAAGATTTGCAGTGTGTGTGATGTGTACAGATGTTTCACCACCATCACAAGTATTAATATGGTCAAATAGAATGTATAAAAGGTATAAAATTAAAGCCAGACCGGTAAATAACATTCAATGTATAGCATCTGCGAAGGGGTGGGATTTACTATAGATACTGTAGTAGGGATGCGCAGCTCCATAACTGAGGCGGATGCGATTCGCATCTGGATGCACTGCCGACGATACGATACATTAAAGATACTTATTAAATTAACTTAAGTGCCTTCCGACTTCTTATGCGTGGCCCTTTCACACACAGGCCTTTGTAGTGGGGGGGGGGGGGGGGGGGAACAACAACAAAAAAACAAACAAACAAGATGTTCTTTTGCTCTTCTGTCTCCAGGAAGACACAGCTCTACCTCTGCCATGTTAATCTATATTCAGTGTGACTCTCAGGATGGGATGCGTCACTCGCGTAGCAGCAGTGAGAACGCACTTCAGAAACAGTTTAGTGAGGAGAAATCAGTAAGAAAACAGCAGGTATTATATTGTGTGCCGGGAATCCGGTGGTTAGTAACTACCAAAAGGGATCCATAATCCCAAGTGATGAAACAGCGTCAGGCTCTTTGATACACATGGGAAGCAAAGGCGATCCCCATCTGGACGGATCCCACCAAAGAGCTACTGTACCACAAATTGATTCGCCTCCTTCTGAGCATGGAGCTGTATGTTGCCCCCTGTACACTACTGAAAGCATCGATAATTGGCATGTGAGCTTTTTTTTATATATTTATTTATTTTATACCATGTCAGCCTCTATGGATATGTTCATGGTGGAAGTCAGGTTTAGTTATACAAATAAAAAAATAAGATGCCTAAGATTGATTTTTTTTCTAAAAGAAATTTTAGGATTACATTTGGATTAACTTGATTAAACACTTTTTTAAAAGAATTAAACAAGTTTCTCGAAGGGGTCGAATTATTAAAGTCTAGCAAAATCCGTTTAATGGATATTGGATTCTGACAGGATGGACATTTTGGGGGAATTTTCTCCAGATAATAAAAATGAGTGCGAGTTTTGAGTGTCCTCTCCAGCAGTGTGTGTAAATAACTTGATCCCAGTGTAAAATCTCAACAACATCAAGATTCATGTAATTTGTTGTTTAAGCACTGATCCCTTTTTTTTTTTTTTTTGTGTGTATGCATTTAATATTGGTCTCAGATCTGTAAAAGGTATAAAGCATTTTACTGGTTCTATGGATAATGTATTATTTGGCAGCACTGTCTCGTGTGTGCGCGTTAGAACAGGACAATGGAGAGAGAAAAAAAAAAGAAAGTGCCTCGGTTATGGCAAGCCAGAAGAGGCATTTTGATTTTGGTCGGCTCCTGAAGTCAACCATCCAATAAATGAATTGTTATTACAATATTCCTGTGCACGCAAGTGCTTTTAATGCTGTGCCTCTTCCCTAGACTGCGTGTTACACAGGCACACATTAACACTTCCTTCTCTTGTAGCATGCTATTTCTTTTTTATGATCACTCTATTTGCAGCTGCATTTCAGAAATCTTGTGTTTCATTGAAATTATTTATTAAACCTGGCAAAATAATCTGTATCAATTATAAGATTTGAAGCTGATTGGTCGAGGTTCTGATTATAGAGTATATATAAATGTAATGAATGTAGACAAACACAGAAGCTTTTTAAGGATCTGACTATAATTAGATTGAGGAAAATTTTTTAACTTGTGACCCATATCTCTCAATAGAATTTGACCGAGATGATATATCGCTGGATAACTCTTTGGACAGGTCCATCCACCAGCAAGCACATGAACAATTTACACACTTTAAGATGTGTATCTCACACTACAACACAAAGGCATCTACAATCATTGGGCAATAAGAAAAACTCGAAAAACCCCAGAGTGAAATTCATCTTCATGTATACGGCACTGGAACACCATTCCTATGTCTTCTAGAGCCTGCGGGTTAAAAGATGAAAAATCTCACTTGCGATTGCAGTCAGGTAGCAGGCCAGACATACAGAGGTGAGCGCTAATCAATTCAAATCCCACATCAGGGATTCAGACGTGGCTCGGAAAGCAAATCCAGACTGGCAGCTGAACGGGAATTTGCAGCTCCAGCTGTTCGAAGATCAACAATTTCGTCATATAACCAGCACACATTTAAAACACCTCGTAGCACATCTCGTAGCGCTCACCTCTGTAAGTCTCCTGAATGGTATTCTAGACATTGTGCTTGTCTGAAGGTCAAGAGGGATGTCTGTTATGGGTGATGTGCGCTAACATACTTTAAGATTTTCACCAAAGCTGTTTGCTGAAGCAGGATTTGTCTTTGTCAGCAGCTCGATAAAATTCTGTGCCAAGTCTGGAAAAAGCTGACCCAAAACTCTCTGTTCCCGTAATGAAAGTGCTGCTGCCAAAAGGGGTTCAATAACCTGAATTTTGGCCAAGGAAATAAAAAACCCAAATCTGCTCATATTACCTCGTGAACATGAAAACCCATGATTGCTTTCTAATTAGGTCACTGACAGTCTTTTGGGTGCACAATCCAAACAAAACACATCCTTCGTGAATAAATGTCCACAGGTACTTGGTCCAATTTTTATACTTTTAATGTGATGAAGGTGGTCGAAATCTTCGGCAAAGCTCGCATAAGATTGATTTAATTCTCTAAACGCTAAATACTTACTTACATATTGCATAGTCTAAATTTAGGAGAATGTAGGAGCAGATAGGAAAATGTGGAGTAGTAAAGCACAGGATGATTTGAACAGGGTGTGTACACCACACATTGTATGCAGTTAGCCAAATACTTTAATCTAATACTTTACGCTTTCATTTCAAGTTTCTATTTAAATTCTCAGCACGTGACCATTTTTGTTCGATTTCTTTCGTTGCATTAATAAAATAATTTTTTTTGTTTGATTGAAATTACCCAAATAGATTTATTTAAAATAATAATAATAAAAAAAAAAAACACTGGATGGTTAGAAGATATAAACCCAGAGCATTTCAGATCTTAAACGTGTTCACGTTACCCGATTTGTAGCTCTCTGCGAATCACACTTTCCCATAATTCTTTTCTCAGATTTGATAAGTGGATTTGTGCATGTGCGATTATGATATACAAAAAAAAAAATCAGCTTTTTACACTTAGGTCTTACAAGTGTAATCTAGAATACTTGAGTAATGCATTGTTTAAACTCGCAGTCCTTAATGGTTGTGCTGTTTGTATTTAGCACTTTATCAGTGGTATGGAAGGCTGGTGGTAAGACAAAGAGGTTGTCAATCAAAAATGATTTAAATATTAGGCTGTCTATTATACAATTTATGAACAAAAGCACTGGGCCACCTGACGTTTCCAGTCATATGTATGTAAACTGTTACCACAAAGTTAAAGGCCGACCTTTTAAAAAATGTTTCTTATACTATGAAACCCAAACCTGTCCCTGTGCACAAAGCCAGCTCTGTGAAAATATGGTTTTCATGGTTTAGAGTGGAAGATCTTCAGTGATCTGCTATAGAGCTCTGAACTCAACCCTACTGAACACATTTGGGATGAACTGGAAAGCTGAATACGGGTGAATGAGCACAAATCTCCAAAAGCAGACTCCAAAATCAAGTGGAACATCTTCCCAGTAGAGTGGAGATTATTATTACAGCAAATAGGAACTATATAAGGAAGGAGATCTTAAAAACAAACAAACAAAAAAAAACGCATACGAACCTTATGATCAGGTGTCCGCAAACTTGTGTCCTTATAATGCAGCTTTTTAATAAGCAGTGTTTAATCTCCATTCCACATATTGTTAGATATTTAAAAAAACAAACACTCAAATTAGTTTTCATGCAAATATTTAAATGTTTTTTACACAAAGCTGAAGAGCAGAAAGTGATTTTTTCATGTCCCAGAGCCACAATATAATTAAATGAATTAAACAAACGTGTGAAATAACCATGTCAGCGTCTGTGTCGGGGCAGACACTGGGTGATATTTGGCAAGCTCAGACAGACTTTATAAAAAAACAAACAAAAAAAAAATACTCACAAGCTTTGATCTGAAATCTTAGAGCTGTACAGATTACAGCCACCTTTAAAGTGGTGGTTCTAAAAGCAAACCTGCCTTTGTTTCTCTGCACGTCTATAAAAAGCAGCAACACTGGTAACACTGCCTGGTTTCATAGATCTAATTATGCGCAAAGATAAAAGTAGGCCACACCGAATCAAACACACAGGCACCCACTGGACTGTGGATGTGTGCACACATGTTCGAGGGGGTGGAAGCCTGTTCCACAGAGGCCACAGTTATTGCTTGGCACAGGACGTTAGGAATCGGTTGTCTGTGTGACCCACATCACAGGCGATCATTAGGACGTCTCTTTACGTGACCCAAGCCTAATAAGCAGGGATGCAGGCAGAGGAAGGTCCTTTCATGTCTGCTTGTCCTTCCTTTCATCTCCCCTGTCCATTCAAATCGCACTTAGACACACACACACACACACACACACACACACACACACACACACACACACACACACACACACACACACACACACACACACACACACACACACACACACACACACACACACACACACACACACACACACACACACGAGTCCCTTACAAGCTATGACAGAGCTCTGTTCATCAGCCAGAATCATCCTTATGATCTCTTAGGTTTAACTTCAAAAGAAATGGCACCCTGCAAGAGTGTGTCGGCCTGTCGTAAATGATACCCTGCAGGGGTTGTAGTTTTACTGTTGTCTAAATGGAAGGTTTAAAATGGCACGTGTGTCAGGGTGCTCTTTCACTGTTTAACTGTTTATGTGGGTTTAGCCATTTATGGTAAATAAATCACAGAATGCGCTTCGTAATTTACAGGCATTTAACAACATGTGCAGATGAGCACAAAGAAAATCAGAGTTGCAGATACTTTCGGACACTATATCCACAAAAGTATTGGGACAACTGACTTTTTTCAGCCATGTGTGGTTCTTTTCCAAACCGTTACCAGATCTAGAAGGCTGTAGATGCTTCCTTTCACTTCAACTTGGAAACCCAAACCTGTTCCAACATGGCAATGCTCCTGTGGAGAGGAAGATCTTGAGTGGCCTGCTATAGAGATCTGATCTCATCCCTACTGAACACTTTTGAGATGAATAGGAACGCTGACTGATCCCCAGACCTCCTCACCTCACCTACATAGGTACCTGCCTTTACCAACACTCTTGTGGCTGATAAACACAAATGTCCACAAGCACACTCCAAAATGTAGTGGAACATCTGAGGTTATTATAGGAGCAAACTGGGACTAAATGTGAAATGCGATATTAAAAAAAGCACACACCAAACATAGCGCAACCTTTTGGCAATATTGTGAACATCTGGAGGGAATATTTTTTAGTTTGGTGTGGTATTTTCATATATACAAAAATATATACACAATTTTGATAATTGAGATCTAGATTTTAAAAGATCTACTGATTTTGTGGAAGTGTGGGACCCTAAAACACTAACTATATGTTCAGACATGCGTTTTAGGACCAAAAGTATGTGTACACCTCACTACTTCACTACTACAGGATAAAGAAAATGAAAAAAATAAAAATAGAAAAAATCCAGTTTTAAAAATCTTTTGGTTTGTACGTCATGCCACGGGCAATCCAGACATCTTATTCATATGTGTCAAAACCCACAACAAAGTGAATCAGAGTGTCTTGGGACCTACAGCAGAAACTCAGTCTTGTTATAAAGTCTGCCTGAATCTTAGGCCCTTCTCTCCCTTAAAAGTCTTCAAAATAGAGCATCAAGGTTTAAGATGGTTTAGATTACTATGCAGCTAAAGAAATCGATATTGACTCCAAGCTCTAAACAAACACGCAGTTGCCAAACAGGAAAAAAAAGGAAAATTCAAGGATGCACTGATCCCCCATCCTTACGGAGCAAGAAAGGACGGATTTCTGACGTACGATCTAAAATTAAGATTATGCCACCTGTATATAATCAGCTCTGACCTTTGAATGCACGGTTAACAAATGTTTTTCACTGCATTGATGCACATGCACTGTAATTTCCTTCTGCAAATTATCTACAGCCTGAATTATCAAGAAAGGAAAAAGTCACTGCGTTATTATGATGGATTTCGCGCTTCTAGCTCATTTATTTTGTTAGTTTACAAAGCCTGAGGTCACTGGTAACTCGAGGACCTGACATTTCCAACAAGCAAGGTGAAAGAAGGGGTGAATTTATTCATCTGTAATGAGGCACGCTGTTGAACTTTTGTTTTGAATCATCTTGATACATGCAGTTCGGTGAACTTTCGGAGATCCCATCGAGTCACATCCTGCTCGCCTTTCTAACACTTCCTCATTAACACCATGGCGACACGGGAAAACCTCTGCTTGGATCAAAAATGAGTGACTTCGGAAATAATACGGATATAAGAGGGGAAAAAAGTGTTAGATTGAAAATGGAAAGAAAAAAAAGATTTGTAAGAATTGACATTGAAAATAAAATCAACAGCGAGCCTGTCAGAATGAGATCTGTCAGTGTTGCATGCTGCCGTTGCTCCTGTTTCATGATGGTTGAGTAACAGAGCTGATGATTGCATAAGCACTTAATGAGGGGTCAAAAACATTCATCCATCCACACACACGCACGCACACACTGGACGAAGTGTGAAGGGCATGTGAATAAAGCTACGTGTGCATTGGCTTAGCCTCAGATTGTCCACGCCCCTTCCTTCCTTCTACATCAAGTCACCAAAACAACAGTGAAGGCAGCACGGACGTCAGGGTCCTGAAGAGCCGTCGCCTAGCAACTGGATTGCATCACTACCCGGCAGGTTGCAAACGCCTATGAACAAACAGCTGCTACCTGCTCCATCTATCCGCTCTTTTATTCTCGATCTGCCACATCTCTCTGAGGAGAATCATCTCTCACTCTCACACACATTATATATATATATACATACATACATACATACATACATACACACACATACACACACAATGATTACCACTCTTTTCCTTCATCATCATATTTTATTTGCTTTATTTCCCTCTATCTGCCTTCAGTAAGCATTAATTAGTTTATAACATCCCTCTTTCATTTATTTTTTTTTTTTTTATAAATTAACACTGAACCCAGATCCTCATCATTAAAATATACTGTAAAATATTTACAGTCCATACACTGTGTATAATGTTTATATACACATTATTTCTACAGGTATCCGTTCCCTAAATTCGGGTTTAATCGCTACAGCGCAGCGTGACTGAACAGGAATTAAAGGTGCAGGGCATCGCTGTGGGAGCCGATAGCGTCAGAACACAAAGTGTAGCACAGTCGGAATTAGACGGCCATTTCAGGAGGCATGCGAGAGCGAGGCGAGGAGTGATAAATCACGCTCAGGGAGTGTGTGGAGCTGACAGACAATCGCACACACACACACACACACTGAATACTACGTTAACATTTAACCATGATTAAATCAGCCTAAAGGTACTCCTGCCCAAGATCTTAGCAATTCCACTGAAGGATACTGAAGCCAGAGCTGCAGATCAGTTCATGTGAAACATCTCATGGGTGTATTAGCATTGCACTGGGATCATATTTCTTCTGATATGAGGAGAAAGAAAACGAAGCGCTCCAGGAGTCGATTGAAAGAAAAGGGCAAAAAGGACAGCGCTGCAGTCACGCTCCAAATCCAACGAGAATCTCGACTCAATAATCACATCAATCATGACCACATCATAGCTTCTTACTGCAAAACTGACTTTTTTTTCAGTAGGCATAAGATTTAAATTTGTATAGCTGCAGCAAACCTGTTTGAGGGATATTCTTTTACAATCGGCACCTCCTTTCAGTTTTTTTTTTGTTTGTTTGAAGCATGACTCACGGGTTTAGCTGTGAAAAGTCCTGAGGCCCCCTATTGTGCCCCAGCAGTGTTATTATAGAAGAGGAATTTAGGATTGTGTTGTGTGCATGGATTATACATACTAGCAGTGGCAGAGGAGTGGCAGAGGAGTGTTTTTGGTGGGGAAGAACGTTAAGTATAGCGCAAGTGTCATAAAACAGTATTCAGAGTATTCCTGATTTCTCTGAAATGGACTCGGAGGCATCGTATTGATAACCGGCGTCCGCTAGAACAGCATGGGTCACGCTGAAAGAGCAGCCACATTGATTTTACACTCCATAAAGCACTGCGTGTTATTACACCCATTAGATGTGTGTGTGGCTGTACGGTGGGTGGAATGTTTAACGTCTAAGCGGCGAGAGTGACGCGGCTCTCACGCCATGTGCCCGTAATTAAAGCTTCAGCTTGCCTTCGGTCCTAATGAGACCGGCGTTTCTCCTGCAGTCAAGCGGCTCCATGGAAGCCGGTCCACTGGGAGTCCCGCCTCCCATGCGGTCGGCATGGAAACCCCTGCTCTGTTCTGCTCCCCCCTTGTTCTTTCCATGTTCTGTCCTAGCAGCCTCGCTAAGCTAACACACTCATTCTTGAGCCTTTGTGCTTTTCTTTTGCAGAAAGAAGTGCAGCAGAGCCCCTAAACCACAGCGCCACACCCGCGCTTCACTTCAACCTCTCTGTCTCCCTCTCAGCTAAATGAGACAAGCTTTGGGAGGAAAATGAAAAGAATCCTGCAGAAAAAAAAGAAATGCATGAAGATGCACATATTCATTTGATAGGCCTGTCCCTAAGCTGGCTAATGAGCGCAGCTTCCAGACCTTCATACATTTTTAACATGCTTTTTAACACCCCTTTAACACCCCCCCCCCCACACACACACACACACACACACACCCCTCATCCTCTAATCTTCTAACCAGTTTAGAAATTCAAATATCAATTCAAAACACAGTGCATAATCTTATAACTCATTTATGCTAATCAGGCAATTAAATGTGCTTGAAATCGAGTTATTTAACCCTTATATTTGTAAACAAGTTTCAGGACGCTGGTTTGTAGCCCACACGATAAATAGCTGCCTAATTTCACACTTGTCACTTTTTAAAAAGGCAAAAATTGTCTTGTGCAAAAAGGCAAAAGTGTGTGGGGGGATGTTGAAGTCCTAATTTTTGTCTTGCGCACAATACAATCTTTTTCATAACATGAAAGCACAGTGGCTGAGCGGAGATGAACGCGGCATCCCAAGTGGCATGTCCCTGGAGCCCTGGCCTGTTCTATATACACACACACACAAAAAAAAAAACATATATTTTTATGTGATCCAAAAATGAACTGTGGGTCACTATGGAGCTCTCATTAACCACAAAGACAAACAGAAATTTACAAATTAGATTTTTCCAAAATGTATTTTTTTGCACCCACAAGACACCAAGCACTACAAGCAGCTCAAATACTGCAGAGCTCCATCTACAGATATAAAACAGCATCACATCCTCACAAACAAATACAGCCTGAACAAAAATGAAACGTCCAGCACAGTTTTGACCCTCGAGGTTCCTCTGCAGTCAAACCCAAAATCAATGCAAAGAGACGATCAGCATCCCGAACAAACGCTTAGCACATCCACACTGACCTCTACAACCCTCCGCCATTTTATGCACTGCTTTTATTTAAAGCCACACACACAAACAGACTTCTTTAAAAACCTACAAAAGGATGTAACCATTATTGCTGACCCTGTAGTGCACTGGCCTTTCAGAGTCCTGCATTTTATGGCCAATAAATGCATCAGAAAGCTGTAAGAAATTCAGTAATTACAATAGCTAATCATTTAAAAAGAACAAAATATATTTGTGCCCTATTTAATGATTGCTTTTATTGGAATTGAATATCAGCCAGAGAATACTGGCTGTTTCAGGGAAAAGGGTCAAACATAAGCCACATAAAGATAATAATGTTGTTTATTTTAAATCATTTCCACTTCCTGTAGTCGGTCCTCAGGCATTAATAGCTAATCCTTCCTGAATATTAGTGCTCTATGGTATTATTGTTACTGTTTTACAAACACATACTACAACCATTATTATACCATTTGCACTCATCTTAAATCTAAAACATGCATGTTGTCAAAGCTCATACTAACAGACCTTTCTATCCACCTCACACATCATCATGCATTATTTATAAACAGATTTAAAAAAAACCTGCAGCAAGTGGGGTGTAAACTGTTTACTTGAGATACAGTATAGCACGGACTCAATGCATGGCGCCCCCTGGTGGTGAATAACAATTACTATGTAAAATATTATTATTATTAATTATTATTAATTATTATTATTATCATTATTATTAATAATGATAATAATAATAATACATCAGTCATGATTAAAAACATTTCATAAACTATATTTTTAGAATTGTTTTGTAACTCCCTATACATCACAGCACTGTTAAATCCTGTAACCTGTTTAGAAGGTTTCATTTTCCCTATACCACAGCATGTCTAAGACCAAATGCTGGAACAAGCTCAGACTTTAAAACATTTTTATATTTCTCCCACACTGAAATAGGTATGTATACAAATGCTTTACATGACCCAAGACCAATAGCAGATTAAAAGATGTGCTGTTTAACATAATGAAACAATCATTGACGGGGTTGTCTTTGTTAGAAGACATGTCTAGCTGTCGCACATCATTTTGCAATGCTCCCCTGTTGCATTTATTCTCATAAAACTGTACGACCTGTTCCGTGTTATTCCTTACATAACGACAGCACGGACAGCGTTGGCTGCAAGGCAAATCACTGGTTTCTACAGTAACAGTTCAATTCACAGGGACCGATGTGTGAAAACGTCCAGATTTTCATGTAAATATATAATTGTTAATTTGGTAAATTTTCTGTTAGAACTGTTATAATTTTTGTATGGAAAACTAATACACTTTGGGGGCAATGAACAACATCTTTAACATTTTCTGTCTTTATTCCCTACATAACACTCACATATATTTCTATATATACGCTTTAGCACAATTATTTCTATTTGTCTAAACTGTTATTGCTATTGTTGGTTCATACCATCCCTCCTTCATTATAATATATATATATATACACAGTGGGTACGGAAAGTATTCAGACCCCCTTAAATTTTTCACTCTTTTTTTTTTTTGCAGCCATTTGCTAAAATCATTTAAGTTCATTTCTTTTCCTAATTAATGTACACATAGCACCCTATATTGACAGAAAAACACAGAATTGTTGACACTGTTGCAGATTTATTAAAAAAGAAAAACTAAAATATCACATGGTCCTAAGTATTCAGACCCTTTGCTCAGTATTTAGTAGAAGCCCCCTTTTGATCTAATACAGCCAGGAGTCTTTTTTGGAAAGATGCAACAAGTCTTTCACACCTGGATTTGGGGATCCTCTGCCATTCCTCCTTGCAGATCCTCTTCAGTTCTGTCAGGTTGGACGGTAAACGTTGGTGGACAGCCATTTTTAGGTCTCTCCAGAGATGCTCAATTGGGTTTAAGTCATTGCTCTGGCTGAGCCATTTAAGAACAGTCACAGAGTTGTTGTGAAGCCACTCCATCGTTATTTTAGCTGTGTGCTTAGGGTCATTGTCTTGTTGGAAGGTAAACCTTCAGCCCAGTCTGAGGTCCAAAGCACTCTGGAGAAGGTTTTTGTCCAGGATATCCCTGTGCTTGGCCGCATTCATCTTTCCCTTGATTGCAACCAGTCGTCCTGTCCCTACAGCTGAAAAACACCCCCACAGCATGATGCTGCCACCACCATGCTTCATTGTTGAGACTGTACTGGACAGGTGATGAGCAGTGCCTGGTTTTCTCCACACATACAGCTTAGAATTAAGGCCAAAAAGTTCTATCTTGGTCTCATCAGACCAGAGAATCTTATTTCTCACCATCTTGGAGAACTCCATGCGGGTTTTCATGTGTCCTGCACTGAGGAGAGGCTTCCGTCGGGCCACTCTGCTATAAAGCCCCACTGGTGAAGGGCTGCAGTGATGGTTGACTTTCTACAACTTTCTCCCATCTCCCGACTGCATCTCTGGAGCTCAGCCACAGTGATCTTTGGGTTCTTCTTTACCTCTCTCACCAAGGCTCTTCTCCCCCGATAGCTCAGTTTGGCCGGACGGCCAGCTCTAGGAATGGTTCTGGTCGTCCCAAATGTCTTCCATTTGAGGATTATGGAGGCCACTGTGCTCTTAGGAACCTTAAGTGCAGCAAATATTTTTTTGGAACCTTGGCCAGATCTGTGCCTTGCCACAATTCTGTCTCTGAGCTCTTCAGGCAGTTCCTTTGACATTAATGATTCTCATTTGCTCTGACATGCATTGTGATCTGTAAGGTCTTATATAAACAGGTGTGTGGCTTTCCTAATCAAGTCCAATCAGTATAATCAAACATTTCTGGACTCAAATGAAGGTGTAGAACCATCTCAAGGATGATCAGAAGAAATGGAGAGCACCTGAGTTAAATATATGAGTGTCACAGCAAAGGGTCTGAATACTTAGGACCATGTGATATTTCAGTTTTTCTTTTTTAATAAATCTGCAAAAAGGTCAACAATTCTGTGTTTTTCTGTCAGTATGGGGTGCTATGTGTACATTCATGAGGAAAAGAAATGAACTTAAATGATTTTAACAAATGGCTGCAATATAACAAAAAGTAAAAAATTTAAGGGGGTCTGAATACTTTCCGTACCCACTGTATATTTATATATATTTATTAACACTGAACCCAGTTCCTCTATATAACATCATTAAAACCTACTGTAACATATTTACAGTCTATAAACATCTATTGTTATTGTGTTAGAGCAGTAATAACGGGACGATTTTGCAGTGTTAGAGCAGTAATAACGGGACGATTTTGCAGTGTTAGAGCAGTAATAACGGGACGATTTTGCAGTGTTAGAGCAGTAATAACGGGACGATTTTGCAGTGTTAGAGCAGTAATAACGGGACGATTTTGCAGTGTTAGAGCAGTAATAACGGGACGATTTTGCAGTGTTAGAGCAGTAATAACGGGACGATTTTGCAGTGTTAGAGCAGTAATAACGGGACGATTTTGCAGTGTTAGAGCAGTAATAACGGGACGATTTTGCAGTGTTAGAGCAGTAATAACGGGACGATTTTGCAGTGTTAGAGCAGTAATAACGGGACGATTTTGCAGTGTTAGAGCAGTAATAACGGGACGATTTTGCAGTGTTAGAGCAGTAATAACGGGACGATTTTGCAGTGTTAGAGCAGTAATAACGGGACGATTTTGCAGTGTTAGAGCAGTAATAACGGGACGATTTTGCAGTGTTAGAGCAGTAATAACGGGACTATTTTGCAGTGTTAGAGCAGTAATAACGGGACTATTTTGCAGTGTTAGAGCAGTAATAACGGGACTATTTTGCAGTGTTAGAGCAGTAATAACGGGACTATTTTGCAGTGTTAGAGCAGTAATAACGGGACTATTTTGCAGTGTTAGAGCAGTAATAACGGGACTATTTTGCAGTGTTAGAGCAGTAATAACGGGACTATTTTGCAGTGTTAGAGCAGTAATAACGGGACTATTTTGCAGTGTTAGAGCAGTAATAACGGGACTATTTTGCAGTGTTAGAGCAGTAATAACGGGACTATTGTGCAGTGTTAGAGCAGTAATAATTGGACTATTGTGCAGTGATTTAGCACTAATACCGCGAAAATTACGCAGTGTTAGAGAATTAATAATGGAATAATTATTCATCCCTAAACTAGCAATAATTAGACACAAAGTTCAGCTTTCACTCCTTACAAAAAAAGCTAATTCAACCTAAAGACACTAAAGATTATTACTCCAGTGTTCATCATATTACTGATGCAAATACATCCTACCTACACCCAGAGACTGAGGGACTGACTGAAGCTGTTGTGCAGTGAATGCTTACCCTGGTCTATATTGTGTTGTGGCAGCTGGCTCATCTGACTGTGCACCACGCCTGCATAGTTCCGCAGGAACGCTTCCTCGCTCGGCGTCAGCTGCAAGAGGGGGATACGAGCAGCCCAGTAAACAACATGCAACGGAGATGCTTCACATCTTCGTCGATATAAAGCAAGAAAATATGCATTTATCTGTTTGGACGTGTACAAACTCATACTTACATTTGATCCCATCTTCTTCAACATGAGGAGCACTCGCACCTTCTGCTGAATGTACATCTCCTCAGGAGACTTGCCAGGGGCCTCCTCCCGGTTCATCCCCCCTGGTCCTGAAGCACCACTGAAATTTTAACAAGATTAATGTGAGGTGTAGATTTATAACTATTGCAGTTTATCATAAGGAATAACCACCGTAATTTCCAGACTATTAAGCGCACCCAAATATAAGCCACACCCACTGAATTTTACAAATCATTTTATTTTAAACATAAATAAGCCGCACCTGTCTATAAGCCGTCAACACTGAAACTAATGAACTTTACACAGGCTTTAACGAAAGACAGGGTCTTTTGATTGGTGAATGATTAGTCAGAGCAGCACTGACCAATCATTGCTGTTACACTGCCATGTAATGCAGAATGAACAATTGTTCAATAAGGATGTGGTCATTTGGAATTGCATGTCGTACAACAACATGAGAGATCTGGCTGGTGAGTGTCGAATGATTCCACCTAACATTTTAAAGCCACAATAAGCAGACTTATTCGTAAAATCAATTTAAAAAAAAGCATGAAAAAAAAAAAAAGTAATATTTCTAATGAAACCCATGAATCACAATCCTTTTCCTATCCACATCTGTTGATAGATGTGAAAGGAAGGATGTACACACATGCACAGCCTAATGAAACCCACAGAATGTCATGATGTAGGAGGGTCATAAATGACCCTTGTCTACATTTAATGCAGGTTTTTCTTCGAGCTCGTTGCTTTCCCTGCTCCCCCCCCTCGCTCCGTCTCTACCAATCTCGCTTACTCACTCGCTAATGGCCTTGTTCCACATCCAGACTCCCTGTGCAGCGCTTTTAGTGACACAAAGGCGGGGAAGGAATGCAAATTGCAGAAAAAAGGTTTGTGCCCCGACAGGTGATATTTCCTTCCATCAATGTCCTTGTCAACTTCTTCACAACATCTTGCGCTGAAGTAGCAAAACACACTTCATTTTAATGACATAATTGCCTAACAAAGCAGCAGTCATAAACCTTCAGTCATAAACCTGACACTTCGGATCATTTCCTTGCAAAAAGCAAAAGCGTGACAAACATGAGAAAAAAAAAAAAGAGAAACGGGAAGAAAAAAACCAAATCATGGAAAATGCATTTATTTGTGAAAAATCAGGCAGAATCCCTGGTTCATTTATATGCACAAACACTCCAACAGATATTAAAAACCCATGTGATGTAGGGTTATGTTTAATCGAAAAGACCTTCTTAGTTTTCATGGCATACAGATTGAAGGAGAAAAAAATATATATATATCTATCTTAAATGAGAGTAACCCAATTCACCTAATCATGGTTTTTATGCTGGATTTGCTCCTTAGGGCACAACATGATGTTCGTTAAAACGCATTAATTTCAGCTTATGGACAGGACGGAGGAAAAAAATTCCCCTGGAAAAAAATAATAATGATAATTCACAGTCTCTGTATCCAGAAGTCACCAAAGGGCAGAGCGTCAAAGGAGACTGCATCGCATTAAAAAAAAAAAATCCTCTCATCTCTGGCATTTTACAGGCAGGAGTGGGGGATGATGAATGCTGGCACAGAGAGGAAGCGTGAGAGAGAGAGCGCGAGAGGGAAAGAGAGAGATGAAAGACAAAGGGGGACAGACGTGTCATCTCTGCACCGCTGAGACACTGGGTACACCTTCAGGGGGAGGCAGCTCTTCAGAGACTCTCTCACACACCCTCCCTCATTCCCTTCTGCTCATTTGATCATGTCTGGGCTCAGTGCAAGAGAGACGAGCCTGACAGCTCGGAGAGACACCAGGATCTCGCACACGGCGTGCTGAAAACGCAAACGGGGACACGGCGCAGGTTCACAGTGACGCCTTTCGCACCGCTCGTCGTCTGCAAGTCTGTGGATAAAACAATCCTCCGGGGAAATAAAAGCTATGAAATGTACATGTAGGAAGATTATAAGCAGCTTGACTAAAAACTGCAAGTTTACCCTGGGAGTGCTTGAGCACCTCCTCCACCCAGAAAAATAAGGAATGAGACAATTATTTACATCATGCTTATGTGTGAAGTGTGAAAAGTATTCACTTGGTACACAGCTAAATGTAATGTTCCTGCTGGCTGCATCAAATCATATCCACGAAGACTTGAATGCAGTACATTTAACTGAATTGTACCCAGTTGTGACTAAAAACTGGTCTCTCCATGAAGGAACTTCAGTCCACTTCTTCTGGCAGCCTGGAAAAACCGTCACAAACTCTCACTACAATATACATTATATGGACCCAAGTTTGTTGACACCTGTACAAAAGATGAGTATGTGCTTTTAGTCTTCATCTGCTGTTATAATAAGCTCCACTCTTCTGGGAAGATGTTCCACTAGATTTTGGAGTGTGCTTGTAAGGATTTGTGCTCATTAAGTCACAAGGGTGTTAGTAAAGTCAGGTACTGATGTAAGTGAGGTGAGGAGGCCTGGGGTGCATTCAGCATTCCAATTCATCCCAAAGATGTTCAGTTGGGTTGAGGTCAGAGCTCTATAGCAGGTCACGCAAGATCTTACAACGCAAACCATGCAGGAACACATTGAGGCGTTCTAGTTTAGGTGAAGGGAAAATGTAATGCTTTCACATCTAAAGACAACCTATAGAACTGTGTGCCTCTAACTGTGTGGTAACAGTTTGGGGAGGAACCACATATGGCTGAAACAGTCAGGTGTCCCAATATTTTTGTCCAATTAGTGTATAATTTCTATTTTCAGCAGCGATTTTTTGGAAAACGATTACAAAATGAGGTTGGTATAAAATTCATCAAAAGCAGCTGATTGGATAAAAAAAAAAAAAAAAAAACAAAAAAAAAAACAACTTCCTAAATAGATTTTCTTAAGTTGTGTTGCATTACAAAATAAATTAATATATATCATTAACAAACAACTGTGTATTTAGATCTTCCATTTAAAAAAAAATTATGCGCAAAATAAACTAACAAAAAAAAAAATTCAATCTATAAGAAATTGAAGATAATGCTGCTTCAAGTAGGTTTTTTTTTTTTTTTTTAAACGTACGATTTAAAATGTATGAAAAAGATTTTGAAAAAAAAACCATGTAATGCATCTTTAAAATTGTTCACATTTTATGCGATTGTTGTTCAGGCTACATATTTGTACGTTACTTATGTGTGTGCATCATGGCACGAAAATCCGCCATAATGCACACATTCGGCAATTAAAACCGTCCGTGTGGAAACAAAGCAAAAGTTCCGTTTGGTGTCCTGATGATTTATGTAATTTAAAAACACCATCATTAATTTAAAACATTTACATAAGAGTATTTTTTACAAACTGCCCTGTCACCTGAAAATGTAAACAGGCTTGTTTGTTTGCGCAACTTGCTCAGTACAAATAAAAATAAGTTATGGGAAACTTTAGTTTTTCTATGTTCTTTTTTCCATGCGGTTAACAGACATGAAAAATTTCTTTGAAAAACATCTATGACCTTTAAGACATGTTTAGTTTTTTAATGCTCTATGTTGAGTAGAATGTCACTAATAATAAACATACATATGCATAAAGCATCCATATTTGTCTGCTTCACAATGTGACACCCAGTAAAAAAAAAAAAAAAAAAGGTTAATCTGCCACTGAAGAAAACAAAAAGAGCAAAAAGAAAAAAAAAAAAAAGTAAAAAAAAAAAAAGACCAAAAAGAAAAATCCCGTCAATGTCTGCTCGTGCCAAGAACGCGTGTCTTACTAGGAGCAATAAAATTCACTTCAATGTGAGGCTCAGGAAACCCCCTCTGCACATCATCAGTAGAAATCCTGCTATAATCCTCAGTAATCATAGACTCTGAAGACCATGAATAAGAAATCCATTAGACAAAAGATGATAAACTTGAAAACTTAAAAGCAGCAAATTGGGCACGAGTCAATCTTTAATCTCTAAGCCGTGGTCATGCTTGTGCTGGTACGGCTGGTAGCTGAAATGCAAGTCAAAAGGTGGTTTGTAAACTGTCAGATCGACTCTGTTAGTCTATTAATCAGCTATTTATTGTGAACTAGCTACAGTTTTCCACCAAAGCCATTCTGGAACAAAGATGAACTACTGTGCAATAAATGAGATTTTGCAGTGAAACAATGCTTCAGCACTAAAGACAAATAATATTTTTTGAACAATTTTAAATAAAATGCCTGCTTGTTTAAATAATTTTTTTAGAAAAATTAAATAGAATAAATTTAATTATTCGTTTTTTAACGTTTTTTCTAACATTTGTGAGCATCAACAGTTTACATTTTTAAAACCAGTTTAATGCCTGTGTGGTTAAATAATATATAAAATTATATTTTAGAATATTGAATAAAAATTAAATTGAATAAATCTAATTAACCTCAATACACTATACAGATGTGTATATGTGTGTGTGTTACATTTAATATAAAATTTTCTAAAGGTGTGTTCTACTTAACTCTTCTACTTATTTCAGCATACTTTAACAAATATGTTCATTCCTTCCATCCTTCATTCATTCATTCATTCATTCATTCACTCCCCTGATATGCAGAATTGTCAGGATTTCTCCTTTCAAAAGAATTCCTTAAAGCAAACGGTAAATAATCGCTAGCATTATCGGTGGCAGGAAGTGGATCGATGTGAAAAAGTTAGTCACGAATACGTGTACTGTTACACCCTGATTAACTGCAAATCTACTCCAAAAAATGTCTAAAAAATAAAACTCTGTGCAACAAAAAAATTTAAGTCTAGGTATTGAGTTTAATTTTTTTACAAACCCGGATGTTTGTATCACATGTTCATATGATCATGTTACGTTCACACAATGTAAACTAAGCATCAATTTATGTCTGACTGAGTATCACTGCACTGCAAATCTTAAGTCAGGTAAAAAGGTGTGAAATGATTAAGCATGTGCGTATGTACGGGACTAAAACTGACGTTGGTGAAGAACAATAGTTCTGTAATTGTTTTTCATCACATAGAGAAAAACTTGGACAAAGCTGTAAATTAGGAAATTACCCTGTCATCCCCTTTAAATTTAACCCCAAACTGGAAGCGTCACAGCCGGACTGAACCCCGCTGAGAGAGTTTTCCTGAACTAAACTTCAGACGATAATGAAATCAACTCGTATTGTAACTCAAATGATTATTCCTCTCCTTACTGCACTGTAGCATCCAGTATCCCGGCAGTGCAATGTGATAATGTCTCGTATGTGGCAGGGTCACTGAGGTCACACATTAGTCTCGCAACCCTGTTACGTACTCGACTCACTGTACATTCGAAGCATTTAGTGCAGTCGGCATTAACATGAACGCTGAGCTTTAAGGAAATACTTGAGCGGATTTCAAACTAATCCCAGGCCATGGATCAGAGTTAAAAATAATGTACTGGGTTGCATTGTCACAATCGCAAAAATATCCGTACCGCTGACAATAAAGTACTTTAGCTATCGATCTGTGGTTGTGTTGAAGAAATAAAATTAAAAAAAATGTGGAGGAAGAATTGATTTTTGGAGATGTGAGCAAAGATGGGTGTCTGTTCTGAAAACCAAAATGTAGGCAAAGTGCAAAGAAACAGCTATTTTTTATTATGGGGTCAACTGCTATGTTTTTTGCTGTTCCTAACATTTGGTTATGATATGATGAATAATTTCCAGAAGAAACATTATACTAAAGTGTCTTTCTTGGCTTTTGGTTATCACTGTTCTTGGAGATGTTTGTGGGCACCTGCCCAAAAGATCTGCATGTGTTTTTTGAAATATCCCAATCCACATTTAGTCCCTATTTGCTGTTAAGAACCTCCGCTCTTCTAGGAAGATGTTCCACTCGATTTTGGTGGAGGCCTGGAGTGCAGGTAGAGTTTTATTTCATCTCAAGATGTTCAGTAGGGTTGAGGTCAGAGCTCTAGAGCAGGCCATTTAAGATCTTCCACTTCAACCCATGTACACCATATCTTCATGGAGCTGGATTTGTGCACAGGGTCATTATCATGCTGGAACAGGTGTTGGGTCTCCTAGTTCAGGTGAAATGAAAATCTGATGCTAAAGGATCTAAAAACATTTTATACAATTGTGTGCCTTCAACTTTGTGGTAAAAATACTGGGAAAGAACCGCATGTGGCTGAAAAAAATCAGGTGACCAGTAAGTAGTCTATGTAGTGAACGTGCTGTCGAGGTACTCATGCTACAAGATTCATTGTCGGGAATTTTAAATATAAATCCTTAAAAAAACATTGCATCACTGAACCGTTCTCACCGAACAAACAACCACCATGGGGCAGAAATGATCTCTGAGCTCGGGGCCGGGGCTCCATCACTAGTCATCAAAATTCCAGTATGGAAATCAGGACTAGAATATGATGATAAAAAAAAAAAATAATAATTAAAAAAATTTACTTTTTTTTTTTCTTCATGAAAAGATTAAGATCCATATAATTCCATCGTTCATCCTGTTTTTACATGCTTTCAATATTAAATGCTTTTGTATAAATATCAAATATATGGTCAAATATTTTAACTTTCTTGAAATGAATGTTTCAGGTTTGAAACTTTTATTTGATAATTTTATTTATTAGAATAATATTTTTAATAATTTTTTATTTTAGTCCATTTTAAGATTTGTTAAATTCTGAATTTCTAAAAACATTTCTGTAATTAGAATGAACATTCTGAAATTAGGTTCAAATTCGATCAATAAGGGCAAAAAACCTTTTTTGTTCATTTTAAATCAAATAATTGGAAATACTGGATGGTAAAAAAAAAATCCACCTGATCGCAAACGTATAAAAGTGCAGAATGTGGTCGATGAGAATGTGTGCTTGTGTTGTCCTTTGGAATAAAGTCTTGAGCATTTGAGTTAGGTTAGCGTAACGTTCGCCGCACGGGTGTTAACCAACATTGCATTCACTTATATAAAGGTAGTTCCATATTATAGAAGGTCATTCAAAGCATTGTCCTGCATCATGTGACTCGCTAAACTAAACAAAAAAAAAAAGAACCAATTTTCCGGATAATAGTTTTATACTGAGGCTTAAAAATGACACTTTTCATATTTCCATGTTGTTTGTACCAGTAAGAAATAAAACAAATCTACTATTGCCTCTTTAATGGTGTGAATTGCATCATGTACTAGAAATTGGACAGCATTAGAAGTCAAAATTGGAAAAATATTATGGGATGGAAACAAAAGTCACACATCCTCAGCAGCTAATCATGTGTTTGCAGTAAATCTGTCATTTGTTTTCTGTTATTTGTATTAACCGATGTGCTGTGGAAATCTCTTTTGTGCTGGAAAAACTAGTTTGACGGTTTCCTTTTCAAGCCAGAAAAAAAGGGTTCGAATAGAACGAACGCGCCAGGTATAAATCATACTTCTTTTAATGCCAGTGTGAATCGGAAGTGATATATTTTGGTTGCAAATACTTTAATACCAGGGGTGTAACGTTCCACAAAATTCACGGCTCGGTACCTGTTTTTTAAGTCACGGTTCTTATTAACATTTGAACAGTTTAGATTTTTTTTTTAAGCAATTTAAAATAAAATACCTGCCTGGCGAAATAATATTTTATAAAAATTAAATAGAATAAATCAAATGAATTCGAAAAAAAAATGTATTACATTGATTAAATAAAGTAATCAATTAAATTGTCTCAAATTAAATGAATAAAATAAAAGGAAAAATTTTATAGTTTACATCTGTTAGACCCCGTTTGGGTAATACAGATGTGTTTGTAATGTGTGTGTGTGTGTGTGTGTGTGTGTGTGTGTGTGTGTGTGTGTGTGTGTGTGTGTGTGTGTGTGTTTTACATTTAATATTTAATTTTCTAAAGATACAATCTACTTAACTGTTCTCTACTTTTTAGCATACTTTAACAAATGTCTTCATTCCTTCTATTGTTCATCTATTTAATCCCTCGATGTGTGGAATTGTCAGGATTTTCTTCCTTTAAATAAAAATCTTGAAGCTGGACATAAAACACTTGCCCATGCTGGGCACTGACCGCTTCCTGATTCTTTAGCGTTTTCATGCACGTGCAAAACTAATCTCATTTCCGCTACGGCGTGAGTAGCCACAGTGACACTGCGCTAACTTTACTTTCTTAAATTTTTTTCAAGGCCCTTGGCATTGTTGTGTATGTTTTCATGTTTAATAATAAAAAAATAAAATGGGCTCAAAGTGCGAGGCGGAGACCAAACAAACTTGCGGTCCGCCACTTAATACGTTCCTAAGAAAACTCGGATTTTAACTCAAATAGGATTGCATTCTGTACATGTGTACAAACCGAAAGCCCTGTACGTTACACCCCTAGTTAATACGAATTAGTTTTTTTTTTAAATCTTAATAATCAGATACAGGTAATAATGGTACATATGCAAAATAATGAACGGATAGATTGTTATATTTTATAAAATTATAATACATATATTCTAATATTTGAATGAAGCAACATGGAAATGTTTATATTTAAGACACCTTCAACCTTTTCTTATTGTCTGCCTGCAAAAGATCACTGATAAATAGTTTTACCAAATGGAGTGGTTTGAAAAACTTGGGAAGATCTATGATTTTCTAAAAAGATGAAGGTCACAATGGACATGAACGCCAGCAGTGTTTCTGCAGGTATTCACTGTACAGTCAGACATTTCATGCTAAAAGAAACAGGAATCATTTATTAATTTGCTTGTAGTTTCTCTGTAACTTAACACTTCTAATGCTCAATCACCCTCCTTCATGAATGTACATAAAACCTTCCATAGTGTGAATATAGCATTTATAATTTTATCTATTATTTTAGAATTGTATAATCATTATACCGTACATCTGACTTTTATTTCTAACTTCATTTCCAACGTCTACAAAGCTGACCTTTCTAGAGTGCATACATGCATCAATGCTGCCTTAATATAACGTTTAGAAGCAACTTTCAAGTCACGCAGCAATGCAAGCACCAGCTGGTAGAAGCTTTGGCTGAGCTGTTCGCGTGTTTGAGAAAGGATTTTATTGTAATCTAGGGCTAATCCACCGCTTCGGCTGTACGGCGTGAGAACAATGGGTCGCTGTATGTAGCTGCAGCGGTGATGAAGCATGTGGCGAAAGTACGTCTAAAAAGTAGGTCACGAGTCGTTAGCAGTATGCGAGGAGTTCGCGATGAGCATGCGGGGAGCATGCGAAATATGACCCCGTGGAGGGATTTACCAAATGCCAAATAATCATAAACTCCCCTCAGGCACAGATCAGAACTGCATCCAACTTCCTGTCACTGGCTCCTGTGTAATATGACAGACAGTAGAACGTTATATGGAAAGATTGACTACGCATGATGGTTTTCGGTGCTACGAGAAATAACTGAAGACTTGATTCATTACACAGGCTTTCTGTGATTTTTTTTTTTTTATACAGAAATGAACATTGAACAGACAAACTAGTGCGAGTAGTGAAAATGTATAGGGTACAAATCAAAAAATGTTTACTAGGAGAAATAAAATAAAAATTATTAGGATTAACTTCTATACATAACCGTGTGTCTGGCATTTGAGTGCACATCATGAATTACAATAGAAGCGCTACTGCAGTCTGTCGGCCCCGTTGGGATTTCACTGCCAAGGTGGGAGAGAGGGAAAGAAATAGACAGAGAAGGCAAGCTCTCAGTCAGAGAGAAAGAGAGAGAGAGAGAGAGAGAGAGAGAGAGAGAGAGAGAGAGAGCGTGAGAGAGAGCTCTACAGTTTTGCTCAGGCCTGTGCAGGATTCTTGTGAAAAAGCAGCGGTAAAACCGAGTTTTTATTCGGACTAATTGGCTCTGCACCGGTTGCGTCGGGGGGAAAAATAACGAGGAGCGTAAATCATTTTAAATCGAGCGATCATAAAAAAGAATAAAATATCAGGTTGCACGGTACATAAGGGGGAAAAAAATCTAACCGGATGCTCAGCTGTCAGTTTACTGATCTATAACTGATGCGCAAAAATAAAGCGATGTTAATTTGTGTCGTTCACAAACACGATAGTGAATCTAGTTCAAATACACACCAGTATAAAATATAATTTTCACGAAAAGCGTTTAATGGTCTATCTAGAAACAATTAAACCGTACAGAACACAAGCGTTAATATAAGGTGCGTAACCTTGTTTAATACGATATATATTTCGATAGTAAAAGTTTATCTGAGGAACTCGTACGTGTCCACGTGATCTGAACAATATAATGCACAAAAATTAAAAACAATTTTAACTCAGGACAGAGGTATTAGAGTGTTCCAGGTTTATAGCAGCATGATCATCTGCGATTACTGCAACAAACCTGCTGCACATTCGTTCCACGGCATTATTTATCATCACGTTAAAAAATTTTATTTATCAACCGATCGCCGCTGTATGGGCAGAATTAAAACTCTGGTACATGCTGTTATAGGAAAACACTCAACTTCTAGCTAAGTAACTGCTTTGAATCGCACTGCATTACAACAACCTTATGTATATCATTTTTATATTCCAGCGTACCCTCAAGAGTTAGTTAGACTGAGGCAGACCCTTAAAATAGATTTTGCGGAAAAGGTCAAATATAATGAACCTGTAATCAGCGTGTATGGTCATGATCATGTCCTAGCACTTACGTGCCTGAAAGAAACTAAAGTGGGGTGAGAGCCGTTCCAGGAGGTTTACTCCATAGTATATAAAGCATGCTGGAGCACGGCAGGGGGTTTTTAGCCTCGCCTAAGCCTGCTGTGCAAAGACAGCTGATCATTACCCCCAGGGACACGGAGGCTGAGCTGTGCCAGAGCTCCACCTGCCCCGGCTTTGGAACCCCGAGCCGAGTCCGAACGCAGAGGAGAATCCACAACTGCGCAGGATATAATCGCAACCATAATAAATAACGTGTTAGGTTCAGGATTACCTGCTATACCATGTGAATATAAGACGAGCGTGCACAACTCTGTGCACAATGAGATGCTGAGCAAAACTGTTCCTGCTAATAAACAGGAAAAGGATTCGTAATACATCCTGAGATCACGCGATCAGTGTAGTCATGTATTTTAAAAGAGACTCGAGATATCGAATCCCGATTTTTTTTTTGTTTCTGTAGTAGACATCATTGACTACGATACTTAAAATATTGTGAAAAGTCAAATCGTATTAATGTAAATCGAAACACGTTCGGGTTTATGGAGCAATGTACAATTTGCATTTATGGCATTTAGCAGACGCCTTTATCCAGAGCGACTTACAACTGGGCAGGGGAGGGTTAGGGGCCTTGCTCAAGGGCCCAACAGTGGCGGCTCAGTGGTGATGGGAATTGAACTTGTGACCTTCCAATCCAAAGTCTAATGCCTTAACTACGGGGTTACCGCCGCCAATTTCAATAACCCAGAAAAAAATCATCATCATCATCATCATCATCTCCTCCTCTTCAGCAAGTGTCAGACGCTCCTCTTTAAGAAAAGACAAAGAACTCTTAAAAATTTTCGCCAGCCAGCACATACTACAGCTGCAATAATAAACGTGACCTGACGTATCCACGGAATTAATGCCCCAAACATTCGTGTCAGGTATCCTGAACAGGTGATCGGTCTACATGCGAGTCGCGACCACGATGCGACAGTCGCGTTCATGTGCTTCGAGTTCCTCGAGGGTGCGGCCACATTAAAATAGAATCTGATCAACACTGAGTCCTGAGTGACGAGAAATGTTGTGTTAAAGCCAGGACATTCCTGATCAGTTAATAATACAAAACCATAAACTTAGAATAAGTGTGCATGGTCACGACTCTATGCGTCTGAAAGAAACTAGAGGAGATCGAGTTCCATCACAGGAGGTTCACCCCATAACATGTAAAGCATGTCGAAGCCCCGGCTTTGAAACCTTGAGCTGCATCCATAACCGTGCAGGAAGGCTGAAAATAAACATTATATCAAAGCTATCATAACTAACGTGTCAGGTTCAGGACTACCCGCTACACAAAAAGTATTATGGGATGGACAGCAGATGATAAACGCTTGTGTTATGTCCACAATGAGTTTCTAGCCGTGTTTCTGAAAAAACGTTCCAACGCGGGATCATATCATATAGAGCATGTCGGAACATGGGAGGGGTTTTGAGCCTTGCCTAAGACTGCTGTACAAAAACAGCTGATCATCACCCCCAGGGACACGGAGCCTGAGCTGTACCAGAGCTCCACCTGCCCCCGGCGTTGGAACCTTGAGCCGAGTCCTAACCTTGAGCTTCATCTAAAAAACCGGGCAGGAAAATAAACATTTACATCACAGCCATGATAAAGAAAACAACACAAAATGATTTCCAAATACTGGTTTCACAGCACATAAGGAACAGCAGACTCACATAACACAACCAGTTCCATCACAGGACGTTCACCCGATTGAATATAAAACTTCTTAAAGCATGGCAGGGGAAATCATCACCCCCAGGGACAAATAAATCCACCTGCCCCGGGTAAATAGTATAAATCACAGCCACGATGAATAAAACAACACAAAATTAATAAAAAGAAAAATGACTGGATTGACAGATTATAAACCACAATCATGTCCATGATGAGTTTCTCGAGGGTGTGGCGACACCAAAATAGATTCTGATCAACACTCGGTCCTGAGAGACGAGAAGTGTTGGGTTAAAACCCAAGACATTCCTGATGATCAGTTAACGATCCATCAGATTCATCCCTATTAATGAGAAGTGTATAAGCAGAGTAGAGTCACCTGATCTGAACAATGAGGGACTGAGGGACAAGACAGTGAAAAGGAAATATCCTGGAACTACACAAGACCTACACAATGCCATATCCTGGAAGATATGAAATGAATGAGAAAGGTTTGAAGTCGCAGTGCTGGAGATTGAGGATCCAGGGGAGGAACTGCTTCCTCTTTCCAGCTCTCTCTTTCTCTCTCTCTCCAGATCTCTCTCTTTCTCTCCAACCTGGAGCTTTATTTTTCTCTTTAAATAAAACATACAATGAAATGTTATGCCACACAATTCGCGATCCTGTCTTCTTTTGGTTTTTGTTTTTATAAAGGAAAGAAATAAAAATAAACACCCTCTCCCCCGTGTAGTGTCTTCCTGAATCGAGCTCAGCGCACTGCTGGCTTTCTAACAAAGCCTTCAATGAAGTTCCCATACACTCACTACCTAAGGCTAGCTGTGCTAAGCTAGCGAGCAGAATCCTCAATGCTAACACTTTTTTTTGCTAGCATTCGTGTATATATCTATATATATAGATGTATCTATATTTAATTCGCTTACCTTTCCTGGTCCAGGATTTCTTTTTCTTTCTTTTGTTTTGCGTGTTATTTAAGGGCTAAGCAGTTCCTCAGGAGGCGTCCTGCCTGTTCCGGGGTCACATCCCCCGACTATCGATGGGAGCTGTGAGTGGAGCCAAAGAAGGAGCGGAGACGGTGTGTGTTTTCCCACCCGTTTTCCGACAAGTCCCGCCCATTGCGCTAGGATCAAACCAGGAGCTGGTATTCATTATCTGCGCGCTGATTGGACACTGTCCGGCAAAACGGTAGAAAGCCAGCCAATCAGACAAAAGATTGTCTAAATACGGGTGGTAGACGAAACGAACGTGAAAAGTGAAGGAAAAGGTGCTGCACCAGGTTCTGCCGGGGTTTTTCCAGACGTTCACCAACAGAGGGCGGTATTTAGGTATATTTTGGAATTTGGGGCGCTTTTTATTTTGTATACTGAAACATTTAACAATTATACCATAATTAAATATTAAAAACATAATATTTATTTTTGTTTTGTTTTTTAATGAAAGAATAGAGAAAAAAAATCTTTGAAATTTAGATCTCAAAAATTCTGGTTGCTTTCCGACTTAAAAGTCCTTGTAAAGTTTCAAAATAAATGTTTAAATTCAGTGATAGATATTGGGCCTCCTTTCTGACCATTTACATTTGTGCATATGGAACTTATCTTATAATATTAAAAGATTGAGCATGAAAATGTGACTCTTATCCATATCTTTTTTTTTTTTATCAAAGTAAAATATAAAAAACATTTTTATTTAATTTTAGATCTGAAAAAATCAAATGCTAGCGTTTACTTGAAGTTAAAGAATATATACACAGCATGTCAAAAGACGCAGCCCTTCAACAGGGATTAGTGTGGTTCCACATGATCTAGGGCAGAGGAGCCCAAATCTTTTTCTACGAAAGGCCAAAAATCATTGTCTTCGGCTCATTGATTCTTGGCTCTTGTTGTATAGAAAAGGTGGTTCCAATTATCTACAGTCCAGACAGAATTGCATGGTGATGAAGTATGGAATGTTAGTTCACTATTCCTTTCACCCAGAATAAGTCTCCATGTTTGATTGTGGCTAAAAGAGTTCATTGGGACGGTGTTCGTTGCTCTGTAGCATCGACCAGATGGCAAAAAGTCTGTAAGTATTTGGCTTGGATGTGCTTTTCTGAGCCCCTTTTCTCACTCTGGAAACATAAAGTTATGGAAGGGTGTACAGGGAAGCACCAATAATTCTTTCAGCCATCTGAAGCGTCTTCTGTATTTTTCTGATGTCTGATTATTTTAGCTGAGACAAACCAGACAGTTATTCTAGTGCAAAGGACATGACAACTCTAGATAAGTGAAACTTATAGAACAAATGATAAACAGCTGCATTTATTGTACATTAGAGTTCAATGCCCAGTACAGCTATTCAGAGTAAGAGAAGAGAGTCATGAAGCTGATCATTATTTTCTCTTTCATTTTTCTCTCAAAAATCACCAACTTTGGCCCAGGAGCCCTGGCATCTCTGATCTAGGGCTAATAATAAATAAATAAATAAATAAACCCAAAGCAAAATGTACAATAATAATATTAATAATAATAATAATATGAAGCTTTTGTTAAAGAGAAATTTTGTAGCATTTATTTATAATTTATCCACCTTTCCACAGCATGGTTTCTCAGAAATATAAAAAAAGATGTATTATTTTTAGCCTTATTAACTTCAAGATAGCTGCCAGGAAATGATTTTATTTTTTATTTTTATTTTGGTGGAAGCAAAAAGCATGTCATTAATCCAATCGCTGTGATATGAGTGATAAACCACTTTGGGATGTGCTGTTACAGGAAATTAAATCACTTTGAGTCAAGCCATATCTTACTGTAGATTAAGATACTGTGCCTCCCTCTATTCCACAACAACTGCTCGCCTGGTCGCACCATTAATCCCAGTACAAGTAACACATGCTTCCAGACTCTTCTGTTTTGGCACCAAGGTGGTGGAGCAAACTTTCACCTGATATTCAAACAGCTGAGTATCTAGCAGTCTTCAAGGGATGTCTAAAAACCTACCGCTTCCAGAGGTTTTTTAAATAAGTATTACATGGAAAAAATAACTTTTTTCTAACTATTTTCTTTCCCAACAGAGATTTAGACTGGTGAAATTCTTAGATCGGTTTCCCAAATAATGTATTTATTGGTGGAACCTTCAAAGAACTTTCTAAGTCACTCTGGATAAGAGCATCTGGCAAATGCTGTAAATGTAAATGCAATTTTAAATGATTTTCCTATAAAAGCGCACCACAGTGTTTAATCCTTACATATTTGAACATGCACTAATGCATCCATGTTATTATTCTTTCCTTTTCAATATTATCTCTATATACATTACTCTATAAAACAAACATGCTCACAGTAGGACCTGCAGGTAAACATTGTCTTCCATGCCATATATTAGAATAGGTAAAAAAAAAAGGCATGGGGTTGGTGGTGAGGGATGTGATTTGGAAAAACCTTTGAAAAATAAGGACCAGCTTTAAATATCACATTAGAGGCCAATGAATAGATGTACTAGGCATTAAACTCTATTGTACAATAAATTGGATTGTTTCTCATCATACTACAAGATTCACTGAAATAGAATTTAAATATTAAACTTAATAAGAAAATTACAGTCATGTTTTCTATTTATTTTTAAATATGATGAAATCAGACATAAGGGGACCTCTGGCAACTTTCAATTAAATATACTACCGTTTTGTATAATGCAACATTCAAGTTTAATTTTTGGACCGTCATAAAAATATATATGGACCTTTGTAAAATTAATACTGAACAAAACTACCGTGCTGTAATATGCTTATCCATTAGAATGGATTTTTAGATGCATTTGGCAACCCTGCTAATATCAGCATTTAGAAGAGGATTGTAACGAGTAGACACTCATTGCCAAAGAGGTGGAAGACACTAAACTTCTCTAAACTTCTCTAAACTTCCTCTCCTGTTAAAAAAAATAATTTTAAATAATCAATAATGAAAAAAATCTCATTTAGAAAACTAGTTGACTTTTTAAGGTTCATTTTTATAATCTTAAATATTACAATTAACCATTAAAGGCTCATTTCACCAGTATATGTTTACCATCAGAATAAAAATAGATCAATGCCATGAGGAATAACTACTCTATTTAACAACATATTATATTTAAATTATTATTAAAAACATTTTATTATTAAAACATGAATTATTTTAATTATTACACACCACAAGAAACAGACTGGATGTTCTTCTAACTAAAAGCTTCTGGAGCAACATTTAGTAACTGGGTAAATTCCAGTCATGGTAAATGTACAATACAATAAATGTTCTAAGGTTTTAAATAGAAAGTACAGTTAAAAACAGTTACAATCTAAAAACAATGTACGTCAGTGAGAGTATGACGTATCCCATTTCACCTCTGCATTATTTTATCGAGAAGAGTGTAAAAAGTTTGCTATGCTATCATAATAGTATCAGTCACAAACAGTGGGTTATATTTAAGTACTAAACATGGTAACATTTTCTCCCCAAAAATCTGAAATGTACAAAGTAATTTCACAATTTCTAAATTTTCTATAATTTATATGACTTTCTGAATAATGTTGTACATTTCAACATGTTCCTTTTGTTTATATGCAACAAGTGATTTAATGGTATAAAATTTTACTTTGGCTAAACAAATCTATAAATGTACAGATGTTCAACATTATTTTTAATGAAAAATCCTCCCTCAGCATGTATAAGAGCTTTGCAAATTCTTGGCATCCAGACAGTTCGTTTCTCCAAAAAACAGCTATAATACTTTGCTATGCGTCTTGTAGAACTTGTCAGAATTGTTCTTCACTAGTTCAAGTTATTTACTATAAATATAACTAAACTAGTTATAGTTATATACTATAACTAAACTAATTATATCTAGTTTGTTCCAGTTCAACCGAAAAGCAGTTCAATAGGATTTAGGTGTGGTGAATGGGCAGGCCATTCCATGATAGATAACACTCCAGCTGACTGTTTGTGCTCTAAATAACGTTTACAGAACTTCAGCGTATGCTTCGGGTCATTGTCTTGCTGTATAGTGAAGTTGGTTCCAATGATCCGCGGTCCAAATGAAATTGCATGATGCTGAAATATGGAATGGTAGTCATATTGGATTTGTATTCTTTTCACACAGAATAAGTCTTCAACCTTCCCTGCTCTTAAAACAGCCCCAAACCATTAAGCTTAACCATTAATCCACCTCCATGTTTGACTGTGGGTATGAGTCAGTCTACTAACATCTCTCCTGTTTTTTTGTCTTTCACATGTTCTTCCGTTATTGCCCAAAAATGTCAAATTTGGATTCATCTGTTCACAGAACTTTCTTTCATTCATTCACTATAAAATTCTTGTACGGTTTTGTCTTTCATATATAGTTTGTCGCATATAAACAAAAGGAACCTACACATATTTTAACAGGCACTGTATATTTTTTTTCTAACTGTAACTGTTTCTGAAAGCAAAACATTTCAGATCCCAGATACATCAATTGGAATAAAAAATTAAATACCAAAACCTGAATCTTAAAAGTTTTCAAAGATTTTTTTTATGTTTAAAAAACAAACTATGCATTGCACATTTATCAACATCCTTGTACACAAGGATTTCACAGATCCAAATCCAAAATACTGCAGACTCCAGTTCCAGATCTTTTATGCCAGCATTTTATTAGAAAGGCTGATGAATAAATAAGGGTGCGGAAAGTGTTCCAGGGAAACGATTAGTAAAATGATCAATTTTGCAATGTTTTTCCATAAACAAATTTGGAACAATTCGATTTGACCCCCATCAATTTAATACCATGAAAGTGATGAGGTTGTGGGAAGCGATGACAAAGATCACTTCAAGTGACTCGCGTCCTGAATTTCAATCCTATTTTAGCACACCATTCTCAGCTTCCCATGGAGGGGAATCTGTAGATCCTCAAATATTTCATTAGCTCTTGGATTTCTAAGATATCAGGATTTAAATGACTGCAAAATCCAGGAACATAACTTTGTTTCATTCTGATAGCATGCTAGCATCCTAATTGTTAGTTAGTTAATTTAGTTAGTTAAGGAGCTACAGAAATAAAATTAGCTTAGTCAGTGAGCAATATGTACAGTGTTCAAAATTTTGAAGCAAAGAAATCACATTGCAATTGTTGTCACCACCAGCCTCCTCCTCCTCATCATCATTATATTGTATTGGTACATTTATTTACCAAAACAGCTAACCCTGGCATTAGCTTATTAGCAAGCCAATATGCCTGAATGTAGGTCAACTAAATGCATTGTGTGTCTTGTCTCATTTGTAATCGTCACCTTTTTTGGCCCACAGCCACACATTTAATAACCTTCAGTCATATGAGGGTACATTATGTTCTTTCCTGCTTACATTAAGAAAATAAGGCAGATTTAACCAGAACATCAACATCAAATGAAAAAAAAAAAAAAAGGCAAATATACATACAGTAGCTGCACTTAAATATTAAGGAGTGTGATTATTATTATTATTTTTTAACAGAAACAAAAGTAACTCAAAAGTGTTTGAGTGCAGTTAATCTCAAACGTAGGCACATATTGTTTCCAACTGTTAACAAATCTCTAAACTGCCAGTACAAAATATTTCTGCCCTGCTCAGACATTTACCAAAGAGGTAGATCAATTCAACTGATCTGTCTTTGTGGAGTGCACACACAGCCAATAAACTGTGGAAAATACTGGGTCAATATATGTCTGGATAACAGACCTCTAAAGTGTTCATTCATCTTGTCCTGGTGAATTCCAAACCAATCCCAAAAACACTGAGAAACAGGTGGGAAAACACGATAAATAGGAAACAGGACGTAGGTCCAGTGCAGGGCAACGCAAACACTCATTCACGCCTAAGTGCAATTAAACGTTAACCTATTTAACATTTAGCCTCGAAACATAGCATGTTTTTGGGAGATGGGAGGAAATCTGCCAACCCCGAGGAAACCCCACACGTACAAATGATGGAGAACATGTTCTTTAGATGTTAATAAATATCTCATTCCACAGGTCACAAATATCCAAGACACAAAACATTTCAGGCTCAGTTCTTCTTTTCCTCTCCCACTTCTAACGCTGTGTCGTATATTATCCATCGTTCTGAAGAATCTCATGAGTTTCCTTTGTACACATAATGAAAAGATTATTCCAAATACTGCTCGTAAACTTTAAATACCAAAATACATGTCACAACACAAGAAATATTTACAACCAAAACATTCAAGTACAAATAGATAAAGTAAAACTTTTTACGCAAGATGGAATGTAAACTCTGTGAAACACACCGAAACCGTGTCTCGTTTCTCCTGGCCAGTAGTCGATCTCTTCTGTACATCTAATAGTCATAAATACATACACTTTTTCAGAGCTTTTGTTCAAAACATTTTCCAGTGCTGTACAAAGCATCAGGTCGGTTGAGCATAAATTAGCGCCAGTTCTGAGTTTTCTTTTGCACTTCAAACAACTGAGTCATACAGATGTACACCATTTTGTAGCTAGAAATGACTTTAACAACTAAAACAAACAAAAAAACAAAAAAAACAAAAACAAAACAAAAAAAAAAAAAGAGGAAGACAGACCGACAACAGAGGAATTTCCACTTTACAAAGAAACTAGTTCTGGAACTGGTTTAAATTCTGGCTTCAAAATGGGACTTGAATTGAGCGGCATGCCAAAGCCTCTGCTTCAACACGCCAGCGTTCATCTGTTATCTTTGGCAAAAGTGTGCATCATCCAGTTCACCTTGGTCTTCCAGCTCTCTCGCAGAGCTTCATTGAACTTCACTTTAAAATTCTTCAGTGCTTCCTCTTCCGATTTGCCGAGTGCTAAGGAATCCTTTGGGAATGTTCCAGAAACATAACATAATTACCATTGATTGCATTTCATTTCAAAACCTTCTTATCTCATTTGAATTTAATTCAGTAGTCGATAAGGCGGAAAAGGTGGCAAGGAAAAACAACAATTCTTTTTTGTTCGCTCATGATGTCAAAAAGAACCTTATTAGAAAGTGGTGATTAAGTGGTTAGGGTTTAAATGTTTTAAAGGTATTCATTCAAATCCTAGTACTGGGCACTGCTCAGCTCCCATGAACTTTGATGTGTTAGAAAAAAATGGGAAAAGTACGTCATAAAAATGGGAAAGCGTAAGGATTTAAATGAGTTTGACAATGACCAAATTGTGATGACTAGAAGACTGGGTCAGAGCATCTCCAAAACTGCAGCTATAGTGGGATGTTCCTGGCCTGTAGTGATCAGTATCTATCAAAATTAGTTCAGATAAGAATCAGTGGTGAACCGGCGACAGGGTCATGGGCAGCCGAGGCTCATTAAGGCCCATGTAGTCCGATCCAACAGACGAACTCCTGTAGCTCAAACTGCTGAAGAAGTTAATGCTCAATGAGTCAGGACTGTTTTGGCAGCAAAAGGGGGACCAATACAATATTAGGCAGGTGGTCATAATGTTATGCCTAATCACTGGCTATAAAGTTATGCCGGTCGGTGTATATGTGTATTATGGCTGAAACGATTCCTCGAATACCTCGAGTAATCCGAATAAAAAAAATCATCGAGGCAAATTGTTTGCTTCGTTTAATCCATTTAACTAAACACGAAGCACCGTGTTTCCCCCCAGACTATTATTACTGACGCACTAACAGCTAAACTCTGGAGCGCTCTGGACAGTTAAACACAGAAGACGCCGCAGAATGAAAAATGGAGGAACGGAGAGAAAACAGCAAAGAAGTGTGGAGATTTAGGCCAAAGAGAACGTCAGAAAGTTTCCAAAGTTTGGGATCATTTAAAAAAAAAACACCATACAGTGCGTTTACCTTTTTTTTTTTAGAGTAATATGAAATTTATTTTTATATTTTTTTTATATTTGTATTTTGATGTAATATGGCAATTAAATGGGTTTAGTTCTCGGATATTGTTGTTTGCAATTTCAGCAAGTAATTTGTTTCCTTTTTAGAAATAATACAATTTTTTATATTTTTTATTATTTTTAAAAAGGAAACAAATTACTTGTTCATTTAAAGAAACCCGTCTTATTTTCTCTTGTATATTTCATATCGCTCTTTTATAAAGAAAAAGTACTTCAGATCCGATTTCTCGATTAATCGAACGAGTAATCGGTAAAACACTCGGTTACTAATGCAGCCCTAATGTGTATATATGCTAAACAACTTTGATTGAATCTTACCTTTAGGTACTGAATGTCTTTGGAGGAACTGAGTTCAGGGAGTCCTGCAGCTCTCATCAAGGCAAACAGGTTCACAAAAAGAGTTCCATTCCGACAGAGGATTTTATAGGCCTGTTCACAACACTCACGAAAACTATGGAACACAAACACGTTGAATTCTCGATTAGGCAAAGGTATTCTATAATCATAGCTTTGACATCAATACAAAGCACATTATGATATGAATAAACTCATTCTAATATTTATCGTTTCTATAGCAACAGCTGAATAGCCGATACATGTAGGAACGCTTCGAATAATCGAAATTTAACATACATTGTTAACAAACGTTTAACATACATTGTTATGTAGCATTTTTACTTAACAAGAAAGTGTGTATAATTGTTTCAAAGAACAGTCAAAAAGATATAATAGCGTAAGAGCAACTCCAATTTGCTTCGGGTCACATCATGACCTTGGTTTTGATCTTTTTGTCATGATTTACTCCATATGGAATGTGCAAAAGTATGCTTTAACAGAATATCAATGTCAAGGGGTGAAACAGCGTCGATGTGCGCCAGAGTCCAGGAGAGAAAGGAGAGAGAACCTTAATGCAGAACATGTTTACAGCCATTTATTAAACTCCATCACACCCGAGAGGGTCTGGAGGGAGGGACTTGAACAAACGACGAAGTGTGTGATCAGATGTGTATCAAATAAAGTGGAATAAAACCATGTGAACACCATGCTCAGGTACTAACCGTTCAAACTTCTCACTGTTGTTCGTGCGGCCTTCCTGAATGACGTGGACAAAGTCGTACGTCAGAATAAAAGGTACACGTTCTCTGTTAATCCCAAACTTCGCCTTGAAGTTCCCCAAAAAATGTCCAAAGTCTATATGGAATAACTAAAAAAAAGAAAAAAAAGAAAAAAAAAAACACAGTTTACACGAAGTAGCAAAACATGTAACGGACTACAAACATATAGACTCTAGACATTTGATAAGACTGATGCCATCAAACATTTGAGAACACATTTTGTTTATTCAAAGCAAAGAATTAAGACTTAACTATTCGAATGGGGTATTATTATTTCATCATAATGATCTCTACAATATTGCACTATACCGCCTCCTTGAGGTGTGCAGAACAATGTTGATGCAGAAGGCTATTACACCTCTGAAATGTCAGAAAGCTGTGTACATATTTCCCCCTACCTGACCATTCTCCCGAATCATGATGTTGTCACTGTGGCGGTCGCCAATTCCCAAAACATAAGTAGCTACACAGTAGCCTGCACAAGACAGTGTGAATTCCTCTATGGCCTGATCCAGTTTATCCCTGTTGGTTTAAAAAAAAAAAAAAAGAGAGAGAGAGAACACAATTTTATTATGATTACATTTTCATTCCTGGTATTTTGCAAATGCACTTATTCAGCGTACAGTGCAGGTTGGCCAAAGTCCAAAGATATCAACAAGCCAAGACACTGCCAGGAACAGGAGTGCTGCTACTTGAGTAAATACGTAATAAATGTTTTTCCTTGTCACACATACATACATATTTGCACACACATACACAAGTGCTGAGTCACAGGAAGTTCTAGTTCACCTTATCAGATGAACGTTTTCTTTTCGAGCTTTTCACATAGTGAGAGTTAAAGGGACTTTATGGATCCCTGCAGAAACGGTAAAAATAACAGCGAATACGGCTTGAATTTTTTAATGAGTCACCCTCACATAACCTGGACCACGTCATTCCATAAATTCCTGAAAGTCTGTCATTGCATCCACAGAAACCTTTAACTATTTAACAATAGAACAGATTCAATACCTCGACTTCTGCCACCTTCTGATCACAAAAATAAAATAATAATAATAATAATAATAATAATAATAATCATGACTTATGCATCAAGGCACCGTTTTAATTATTTACCACGTCACATGCGACGCGTCATTTCCTCATAAACAAACGCTGAATAAATAATAGATATCGCTCAACAACGTTGCATTTGCATCAAATACACAGAGCTATTATAGCAAGTATGAGCCGGGGGATCTTTCTTCACATCAGCCTTGTCTCTGGGGAGCGGACTGGATACTTCTATAATGGGAATACGTCTCTTGTTTCATAGGAGCAATCAATGCCCTTCCCGTTCAACATCCACTACCAACATAAAAAATAAATACATAAAAAGACAACAACAGCGCAATGAGATATGCGTGCTTACAGTGCATCCGGAAAGAATTCACAGCATTTCACTATTCCACATTTTCTACTTTTACAGCCTTTTTCCAAAATGGATTAAATTAATTATTTACCTCAAGATTCTACAAACAATACTCCATAATGACAACATAAAAGAAGTTTGTTTGAAAGCTTTTCAAATTTATTAAAAAGAAAATAAAATGTACATAAGTATTCACAGCCTTTGCTCAATACTTTGTTGAAGCATCTTTGGCAACAATTACAGCCTCAAGCCTTTTTGAGCTTAATGCTACACACTTGGCACATCTATTTTTGGTCAGTTCTTCTTTGCAGGACCTCACAAGCATCAGGATGGATGGGGAGTGTCGGTGCACAGTTTTCAGATCTCTCCAGAGGTGTTTAATTGGGTTCAAGTCTGGTTGTTACTTAAAGACATTCACAAAGTCATTCTATAGCCACTCCTTTTTTATCTTGGCTGTGTGCTTAGGGTCGTTGTCCTGTTGGAAGATGAACCCGTCGCCCCAGTCTGAGGTTCAGAGCGCTCTGAAGCAGGTTTTTAATCAAGGATGGCTCAGTACATTGCTACATTCATCTTTCCCTCGATCCTGACTACTCTCCCAGTTCCTGCCACTGAAAAACATCCCCACAGCATGATGCTGCCACCACCATGCTTTACTGTAGGGATGGCATTGGCCAGGTGATGACACTTGGCATTCAGGCCAAAGAGTTCAATCTTTCTTTCATGAGACGAGAATTTTGTTTCTCAACTCCAGGCAGGCTGTCATCTGCCTTTTACTGAGGAGTGGCTTCTTTCTGGCCACTCTACCATACAGGCCTATTTGGTTATTCTTCTGGAAGGTTCTCCTCTCTCTACAAAGAAATGAATCGCTCAGTTTGGCTCGGTGGCCCGCTCGAGAAAGAATCCTGGTGTTCCAAACTTCTTCCATTTATGGATAATGGAGGCCACTCTGCAGCATTGAGACCTTCAATGCTGCAGACATTTTTCTGTATCCTTGTACTTCATGGCTTGGTTTGTGCTTTGACATGCACTGTAACTGTGGGACCTCATATAGACAGGCTTGTGCATTTCCAAATCATTCCCAATCAACTGAATTTACCACAGGTGGACTCCAATCAAGTTGTAGAAACATCTCAAAGATGATCAGTGGAAACAGGATGCACCTGAGCTTAATTTTGAGCGTCACGGCAAAGGCTGTGAATACTTAAGTACATATAATAATTTTTTCGTTTTTTAAATTTTTAATAAATTGGAAACAAACTTCTTTCAGGTTGTCATTTTGGGTTATTGTTTGTAGAATTTTGAGAAATATAAGGAATTTAATCAATTTTGGAATAAGGCTGTAACAAAACAAAATGTGAAAAATAGTGAATAGTGAATACTTTCCAGATGCACTATAAGCAAAGTAGCACAAAGATAAATAAAGTGCACTGAACCATTACATGTAAACGATCCCACATACACAGAGAGACTAATCAAGAAAAGACTGAAACCAAAATCCGTGTAACGAAACTGGGAATTTCAGATTTAATTTGATCAATATAGCTAGACTAGGTAAAAAAAAATAATATTTCACATATGCAGACTTGAGTGAATTCACTACAGTGTTGCAGTCAAACTTCTAGACAGTATCCATAATATAATATTATATTATATTTTATATACATAATTATATTTATATTTATATACATAAAATATCGTCAATAAGCAAATAGTTCATCAGAAGATTTAAGTTGTTCTGTCCAAGCTACATGTGATTATGGACTTGGAAATTAGTTTGGAAAACTAAAGTGATTTATTTGGTTTTTGGCATTATGTCATACTTGTTAAGGAGGTACGGAGTTGGTGAACAGCTATAAGATGGGGATCTGAGCCACCGGGATGCAACTATAGTCACCAATCATCAGAAGAGAGCAAAAGAACCAGATTGCAAAAAGAAGCAATTGAACTGAGTTAAGTAGGATATTTTTTATAATAGTGTTAGTAGTTTGGCAGTCCATGAGTAGCCCAGAGTTGGTAAGAGGAACAAGTTGATGTGTTTCAGGCATCCAATAAGAGTAGAGATACACCCTGGGAGTATCTGAAAATGTTATGGACATGACTAAGCAGATCAACCCAGAATTTGCCCATGTTTGTATTTCCTAGTTGGCCGTGCTGGCTTGGACTGACAGAATCGACAGGAAGGAGCTGGGAACAGACGTGCAAACAGCCCTCGCTGTTGCCACCGTGACTCTCAATATGACTATGCGGTTGAAGGAAAAAAAAATTTATGTTCAAGTCAGGGATCCTTCAATCAGATCAAGCAAGTGGCAGCACGGTCGAATGGTTTCATTTCAACCAAGTGTTTGGCCACATTGTCTCTTTGCAGAACTACAAAGCATGTTAGCGATCACAATGGTCTTTTTTCTTTTTTTAACATTTAGCATGTTAAGCATTAACCAGACCATTGTTTTGATCTCTAGAGTGTCTTATTAATATGAATGATCATAAACAATCTTTTTTTTACTACACAAATTCATAAACAATTTGTATTTTATCATAAACAAATTGTATTTTATTACTAAATTATTCATCTAAATGGTGATAAACAATCTTTGAACTACACAGTTTTAGTGCACAGTGACTATATAGAAATGGCCTCTTTGTCTAATATCTTAGAAGCCATAATGATCATAAACAAACAATAAGTACATCATAAGTTATCACAGTGATCATAAACATATTGTGGTTAAGTTGTGAGTCAAACCCAGAGTGTTGCGTTCAGCATTAAAACTGATAAACACTGCAAGTACATGTAGGTAATGGTGGTTGGGTACAGTTAAATGAAAACATCTCACATATACCTCCTTAATTTTAGTAATCTATTGAATTAATTACAGCAGCTGTTAAAAATGTTCGAGTCTGATGTGCTCACCCTGGGTTCTTAGATTTCAGCCAGTCGAGAAGAGCATCTTTGTTGAAGGCCGCAGTGGCAGCGCTGTTGCTCTTATTCCTCTGGATGTTTGCAATGGTGTCAGAGTTTTTTACCACCTCTATAAGACCAGTCTTATTCCCAGTGGACAAGCAGCCGTATGGGATCATTCTGTACAAAAACAGAAAACGATAAGAAGACAGTACTGGTCTGTTGACAGATTATGTGTGTCAGCTTTAGATTTTGACTACAGCACATTTATTTATATTTTATCTCCAATCTTCACTAAGAAAACCGACATACAGTGAATGCGAGCGCTTCAAGAGATAAGTACAAACCTAAGGTCCAGCCCCTCTGTCTTCCACAGAACATCCATTAGCTGGATCATTTGAAGAGTTAGCATATCCTGTCTCAGATCTGAAAGCAGCACAAAGCCATTAAAAGGGAATTTTAATTAAAAACTACATGGCTGTTTACAAGCTTGTTGTCTTCCTGCATACCGTCTCCGTTCTTGAAGATAATGCCCAAAGTGTCTGACTGTACACACTTGTTCTTATACATCAACCAGAGTGGCTTCATCTTCGAGTCCATAAACTTACACCGGTCCGTGCTATTAAAAAGAATTAAAAGAAAACAAACATTTTAATTATTTACCAAAAAAACAAAACAAAAAAACAAACAAAAAAAAAAAACAGTACATACTCAGTGTAGGTTAATCACTCTAATGCATAATTCAGGTGTTCTGAACAAATCCCCCCCTTTAAGGATTGAATAAAAACATATTACATTTTAAGGTGTATATATGATTATAACATATCATATATACACCTGTGCAGTTAAGGGTTAAGAGCCTCGCTCAAGGACCCAGCAATGCCAGCTCGGGTTTGGCTGGTATTTTTGGTGCAAAGTCCAACATCTTAACTACTGATCACTTAACTACCACTGTCATTACAAAATTGGAATTAAAATTATACTAAAGCTAAGCCATTTGATTTAAAAAAAATGGGCTAAAACTAATCAAAATGACAGAAAAATTTACAAAAACTAATCCAAATGATTAAAATTGTGCAAAAACTAGTCAGAATTTGACTAGTATTCTTCTAATACCACAGCAGTCTGCCAATTATACCATTAAGTGCATATATACAGATTTAACAATTAAGGTTATACATTTTTTCTTGTTACATATCATTCTGTGGAACATCCATGACACAAGTTAGTCATAGTTATGGCTTATTAACTGTACCAACAAACACTTTGCTCACTAGGCTCTTTTGTTTTTGCCGTAAGTGAAAAATAAAGAGAAAACTCAGCAAGTCATGTTACCAAAAACAACCTACAGAATTTCCCATGTAAAAAAGTTACAGTTTTAGTATTAAAAAGTGCTGACACTAGAGACTCCTTCCAAAAGCATGTCTTTACAGAAAATTCACCACATCAAACATTTTTTATTATGATGAGTAGAAAAGGGTTCAAGGCCCGGAGCTAGATTTTATTATAAAAATAATAACATATAATATATATACACACACACACACAGATGTTTTTTTTAATTTTTTATCAGAAAGTATTGATCAGCCAGATCAATAGTGAGATCAATAGATGGAATATAATATTTTTTTAAAGCAGTTGCCAGTGACTTCTTTTATCTGCTGCTTGCTGATTTTAAGGCCACGGTGTGAACATATTGCTATGTTCTTTTGCCCAAATGTCTTATGCACAGTTCAAGATCACTGTCACTGTTTATACATCAGTGTTACCTGTTTTGTTTTTTTAAACGGAAAGCTTAATGACTCAACAATTGAGACTTCACATGAAACTAGTATTTCATACACGCTTTGCAATAAGCATGTAACTTAATCTGAATGTCTTGAAATCTTGAAATTCTATGTGAAATATCAGTACCGTAACAATGACTTTATATGTCACCCTGTAAGCCCACCATTTTCTCTGGAGACTTTAATATCGGTGCATTCCTTCATTCTAGGTAAAATGAATACTGCAGAATTAGATGTGAGCCGTACCAAATTTCAGACAGGATGATGCTCGGGTTGAGTGGGGACACGACGCCAGACAGTGCCTCCAAGTAGGCGTCCTGTTTAATGCACAGTTTCATGTCTTCGGTAATTTGCGACCTGGATGCTGACTTTTGACTGCCCGACTTCACAAAGTCATTCAGTGCTTTCATTTTACTCAGCGCCTCATTCTGCAATGACGGAAAACAACACGATGCCTCGGTTATTTCATTTTTGATTATATAGCAGAATTTTAAACATATGAACATTTGGGTATTTAGAAAGAATAAAAAAAAAAGATTAGAATAATTAGAATAAACAAACAATAAGGGCCAAGTGTATTTGAATTTAATAAAAAAAAAAAAAGAAGGGAAAAAGAATAACAAAGTGTTAACAGTAAAAATCTTTTCTTCGCACATTCTGGATTGTTTGGAAGTTGGGGTCAGAGCACAAGGTCAGCACTGGTATGGTGCCTCTGGAGCAAATAGGGTTAAAATCAATACTCAAAGGCCCAACAGTGGCAGCTTGGCAGTGCGGAGGTTGATCAGTAGCTCAACGCTTTAACTATTGAGGCACCACACCAAATATATCAGTTTAAATGAACATAGCTAGGACATTTCATCACTGGGAGTCTGGGTAACGATGTGAGTATTAGTATTGAATCTGTTTACATATTTTCCCAGGGTGAATATTCTGACTACCGTAGGAACAGTAAAGAGGCCATGCATTCAGTTTCACTGTCTTGTTCAGGAAGACACTTTAATGCTGTCACTAAGATCTGCAGACTGGTAGAGGAGAGCTTTCTGCAGCCTCTCTGATAAACAGCACACGCTTCATCATTCCTATAAATTCAATACAATAACGTTCTAGCATTTATCCGAGGACATAGGTGTTGCATTACAGTATATGCGCTTGGCAATCAAAGGACGTATAAATGTACTAGGCTGATTAAGGAAACAATATTGAAGAATATGAAGACAGCTACAAGCCTATAGATTTTAAATATAGACAATAAAAAAAAAAATTGCAACAAATAAAAAAATGGTGTTGACTTTAATTTTTTATTTCGCTGGATATGGCTTTAGTCTGATTGTTCTCTTACAGGAAAAGTTACTACAAATTTATCCCATCATGAAACAATTATATCATGACCGGAGTGCTCCAAATCCGTCTTATTTTGTTGACTGTGCCTCTTTTCTACAGGGTTCGAAAACTCACTGAAAGGTTTGGTGAAAATGATAGGAACCAAATGAATTGACCAGCTCTCAGCCCAGTTTGGGAATTTCTGAGCGACACTGTAGGCCGTGCTCTGCACCACTACAATCATAACACCAACCAACACATTACAGTTCCAGAGACTTGTACAATGTGCACCGTGATACAATGAAACTGTTCTGGTGGCTTGCGGTGGTCAAACAGCTTGGTTGAAGGCTTTACGTTGGTTTTGGATTTACAAATATGATGCTTAACAGTACCTATAAAACAGAAGCTATGTTGTATTCCTCAGCTGAGGAAGCATTTGATTGACTACAACAGGAAGTAAACTGAATATACAATGCAGCTTTGCAACATTGAAACACAATGACCTAGAAGACACTCGTTCACATGGTGCCTGCCAAATAACCTTTATCTTTATCGACAATGCAACCTTTATCTGGTACTAAATCAAACAGGACTAAAAATATCAATCCTTACCTGCTTCATTAAACTCTTCATGTGGTAGATGCTTCCTCTGCAGTAAGCCTCCAAAATAAGGCCAAATTTCAGACCCACAGAGGGCACATGAAGTTCAGACCTTCAAAAAAAAATTAATTGCTTAATCACAACAGAACATCCTATGTTGAAAACATGTTTTTAATTCTAGAATTAAAAAGTTTACCTGAGATGCCAAAACAGGAAGTGGCCTATCCTCTTATTGGACAAAGCTCGGTCCAGGAGAAATGTGGTCAAGTCACAGTCCAGGTATGGCTCATACTTGAGAACCTGTACCAGCTGCAGGAGGTACTGGAAGAGTTCATCATCACTGTTGATGAAGAAAATGAATGTGATGTTAAATTTCTTCTGTCAACTGTGGTACTAGCAAGTACCTTATAAAGACTACAAAAATTGTTTGTTAATGCGTGTTACTTGTAATACATTGAATGTCTTGGGGTAACATTTTTTTTTCTTCCTTCATATCATTATACAAAGTACAAAACTCTGCCCCAGCCGGGACGAATGCAAATGTCAAACAATTAACCGCATGCCCATATCTATACGGACCTGCGGTTCTTTCCGGTGAATATTTCTGTACAGCATGAAAGTGTAGTTATATGGTGACATAGCACCTACCGCAGCTTCATGAGACAGCGAATGGTGAACGAGCGGACGTGGGGGTCGGGGAAGCTATAATCCAGCAACTCCAGAGCATGTAAAGCTGGCAGCTCCGGCCATTTCCGTAATAGAGCCACAATCTAGAACAAACACAAGGTGTGTCACTGAGAGACACTAGCTCTACATACGTACTCTGCAATACAACAATCTCTACCTTTCAATTAGCCTCTAGATAAAACATCATACTCTCATTTTGATCATTCGAATTGGACACTGAATGGATCTGATTTGTTTATGAGCCTGAGAAGTCATGTGACCCCAAGCCGTACCGTCTACGCCTCAATGCATTTTTTTTCAATCTTAGATTAATCACTGATGATGGAAGTGCCATGTGCAGAACTTGAGAAATTTGACCTCGCAACAATGAATGGTAGCCTTTATATAGAATCCTGTTCAATCTGAACTAAACACTTGGTAGTGCTTTTATTTTCGATGGTAAGAAATCACTTTTAAGTGAAATACTTGAGTCACAGCTCAGTGTATTAAAACCTGAGGAAAGCTGTGATTCCAATCCAAGCCTTTGCTACACTACAACACATAAAACTTCAATCCAACAATGAAACTGCATAATTTAGCAAATCACTATTCTCTATCACTACATTAGATTACATTGCATATTTAATCTAAAATCTTAAAATGTAAGAAATTATACATATACTGACAAAAATGTGTGCATACTGTATGTTCAACAGTGGCTTTTTTTAATATCTCGCAATATGTCCGTTTCGTAAATAGCACTAAACGTCATTGTAGAGTTTGAAGTGTGAGTCACGTTCAAGGATTAAAGTCCAAAAAGTTAATGTCATGTCAAGTCCCAAGTCAGTAAAACAGGTACTTAAGATCTCTAAGTATCTCAGATTACAATAACATGCTCGGTTTGTGGTTATTGGTTCATAATGTACACTGCAATAAAAGTACACAGAAGTATTTTTATTAATGTTTTATGTCAGGTGAGATCCAAAAATCTAACACCAGTAGTAAAAACAGCTCTTATTTTGCATTTTTAAAAATGTAATAAAAAGTTTGTTTGGTTTTTTATATAAGCAACAACTTGTATGAAGAGAGGAACAAAATATTTACATGAATGTCAGAATTTCTCAGCATTCAACAGGTTTTTGCTTTTGCATTAATTGAATTAATTAAAAGAGACGTTATAATGGAAGGGTTACAGTATGACACAGGGAAAGTCTGACCATTTGAGTTAACGCCTTCAATATCACAGATTTCCAAAAAATTAAATAGCCACTCATAGTGCAGAATTAATATTCAAGATACTTAACATTTACTTTTTTTTATTTATTTCGGAGTCAAAATTGTAAATTCCGAGCAGCGGATCGTGACTGTGGTACCTGCGCTACGTCCTCGTGCTTATTCCACTTGGCGATGAGTAGCAGTTTGGAGAGGCTCTCTGGGTAATTTGCTCTCACCTCCCCACGCAACTTCCACAGCAGCTCTTTCTCATCCTCAAAGAAATCAGTGTGGTTCTTATTGTCCACTATCTCTTTCAGTTTCAGATGCTGTGGAGGTTCAACCCCAAGTAAGATCACGATATATATGGAATACAATTACATACAATATGACTGCATATTAAAAAAGACAATAAAAGACTTTCTGCTTCTTACCTCCTCTTTCGAGACAACTGCTTTCTCACCATTTACTTCATTCAACTAGGAAAAAAAACAAGAAATGGGGGGGGGGGGCGCAGAACACATTACTTTATTTACAATTAGTAATGTCAGGCTACTGTAATTAGAAAGTTATTGCAAATATATATATATATATATATATATATATATATATATATATATATATATATATATATATATATATTTGAGGCCCGGTTTACCTTTTCCAGAGTGGGGTAGTAGAGGGGATGTGGTCTGAAACTGGGGAAGCGAATGTGGAGGCCTGCAGAGCTGTCAATGTTGGGATTTCTCTCCACTGTGCCCATTGGATTCAGCAGGTCTCCTTTGTCATCTAAAGAAAAAATAAACATTTATATTAATATTATTTTCACAGAAAATGTCAGACAACAGAAATCTCTACATCATCTTCTAATTGTATTTGTATAAAGGATAGAAATAATTAGGTGTGTAAAAAGAAAATGCTAGTCAGACCTGGTGCTGAAGGCCATGTGGACAGGAAGATCTCTCCTGTTTTCAACTGGTCCTTGTAGTCAAACAACATGGTGTTCACCCAGGCCAAAGGACAGTCCTGAAAAATGCACATTTATACATAACTCTTTTTTTTTTTTAATCGAACACAACAACACAAGTTTTTACAAAATGAATTCCTAATTCTGTACGGCTCAAATTTTATAAAAAAGAAACTCGAACTAAATATTTGACATTACACCCCAGTGCACTGGCTCAACAATGATGTTATTCATTTTAATTTTTATTAATAACACGTGTCCTAAATGTCAGCAATGTTGCCTCATCATGCTTTTATAAGCATAACCATAATCTAATCTGTTCTTCTGTTTTGTATAATATGCATGTGATTATGAAATATTTTTGGTGCATATGATCTTTCTCAAGGAGCTGGCCTTAAAGGGAGATTGTAACATTCGATTTAAATCCTAGTTACCAAAAAATGACAACAAATAAATGATTTAGGAAGCAATAAAACAGCCATTCAAAAGTCCAAATATTATTCAATTAAAACAGATTATAAAACATAGACAGAGGTTGTCATACAATATTTATATAATTTATATTATAGATGTGATCAATTACACAGACATTTCTGTGATGATACACCAGTAATTTATTATACAAGTTTCAGCGTCCCTTACAGGAATATGAAACCAGTTAGGTGTTAAAGTAAAATATTCTTTGATAAAATTAAAGGAATTATGTACCCTATTAACTTGGTAACTGTGAGTTTATATATATATATATATATATATATATATATATATATATATATATATATATATATATATATATATATATATATATATATATATATATATATGAACAATTGCTAAGCCAGCAACTTTTTATGCACTAATAAAATAATTATAAATCATATTGCATAGAAAGTATCTAATATAATAATGTTTTAAATATTAGATTTCATTATGACAAAAAAGTTTTGTTTTTTTTTCTTCCCCCCACTGACTTTTATTTCACCAAATCATTTTTGTTCCTTAATTCTAAGTCGATACCATAACCCTGAACCCATAACATAATTATATACTTTGAAAGGAAAAACTTGTTTAGCTTCTTTAAAAAATAAAGATAAAAAAATATATAAAATACAATTAAAAGATAAATGACAGTATTTATTCGCTTATTATTTTCCGTGAAAAAAAAAAAAACGTGTTTTGGTCTGCATAGTAAAAAAAAGAATTACAGATATCTGCAACATCTCAGAAAAAGTGTATAATGGCGTAATTTATCATGATACTGATATTATTTTTGTCATATCATCCAGCTCCATGTTCACCATTACGCAACTTAAGCTTGCATGTTAATAATGTATTTGTAGTATTAATGATATGCTGAAAAATTTTACACAGTAAACAAGCCTCATATCTGATAGAATTTTCACTGTATTTATTAAATCTACTGTTTTGTGAATTCTTTTTTTTTTAGAACCACCCAGATCATATACATTAAACAAAAAAGAAATAAAAAACAGTTTTAAGCCTAACATTCTGTTGTTTTCCCTGCAACTAATGTTGTTGTTAGTGTCCTTACAATGTATATTTAACCTTAAACCCAGTGAAACGTGGCTTTGTGGTGTTTAAAATAAACACACTGAGGCATGAAGACAGACAGAGAGGCAATTCTCGTTTCCTCGCCTCAGCCTAAGCAGACTTCTCTACCAGTACTACGAAAGGGAAGTGGCCAAGAAAGCAGAAGTAGCTGGTACAAATCCTCATAAACAAATGTACACGCGCACACGCGCACACACACACACACACACACACACACACACACACACACACACACACACACACACACACACACACACACACACACACACACACACACAGCCACAGCCACCTGTAAACTTGCTATGGCATCCCCCCTTTTGCCTCTACTAAAATGACTGTGTGTGGTCAGGGGGGTTTTGATATGACTATCACACTCTGCCTAACACACATCACACATTCTTGACGTGTAAAGATCTCCATCAGTTACACTGGTCAGCCCAGGCACAGGTCTAAGGCTTTTTTTTCTCTTTTAGACAAAAATGATCTGGATGTTGCTTGTTTTTAGAAACTTACAGCCTTTTTGTTCTTCTTTTTGGTTGACCGCTGCTTTCTGGGCTTGTCCAGCACACCATAGAGGGCAAAGCAGAGGCGTGTCATGCGAGGAAGGTCACACAGGTAGATGTCGAACAACAGCTTCTGGTCCCACACGGGATCTGAGCACACGCTGACCTCACTGCTGGTCACCACTTTGCAGAGAAGCTCGCTGCCATGAAAAAGGCCTGCCTGCACCACCAGCTGAGTGGAAAAGAACAGCAACAAGAGACGGTTGAATATAATGCTGGTATGTTTACCAGTGTTTAGGGGAATGGGGAAGGAAAGGAAATACGGTTGCATCAATGTCTGACAGGATCAGTTAAAAATGAATGAATGACTGACTGACCGATTGCTACAAGGCCTCGTGACTAGCACAGAGCTGGCCACTTTCCCAGCTTTATCATTAACCAGAATAGAAAGCTCTCCATAATAGCAAAGAGGAAATATTTAAGGGGAGTGTTTCCCCTAAGGCTACCACAGAGAACCTCTGGTGGCAGAAGCAGACAGGACTGGTAATTGTAAGACATGACAAATCTATCTGGAGTCATGGGGGTGACATCCGGAAATTAACAGGCACTTCGGGCTTAATAAAGTATACATTAACATACATCAGCCGAGGGCAACTCATGTTCTATTTCATGCTGCATGACAAAAAATGCTGTTTAATGCTTTCACACCATGCACTTGCACAGTTCATTTCAACAATGAATATTTCACGTTTCATTGGAAATGAAATCGGAAACTAATTTTGACCTCCTATTTAAGTTTATTCTTCTGTAACAACGACCCTGCATGACTTTTCACTTCTCTGACAAGTAAAAAAAAAGCGGCAAAGCAAGTGGCGAGTGTGAGCAACACTGCTGTCCTTTTCTAAGAATCTAGGCCCAAGAGAGCGTTGAAAGCCCGATAGATACTTCCTGTTTTGATGTTTTACTCAACCGCTTTGCGATGAATTATGGGAAATGTGGTCAGAGTCACATGACCGCACTTCACGACTTTCAACTTCGGGCTGCATGCTACAGTTAGAAGCCTGGTAAACAACAGAATTATGCTAACAATTAACACGAATAAAACAGAGGCCTGACCTTCATGCTCTCGTCGGCGTTGACCCTGGTGCCCTGCAGCAGGTGGATGTAGAAGGGCTCATGTATGGACCATAGAGATGATGTGTTTTGCTGTTGAAAGACGCCCAGACATTTAATTTCAAAATATGAAACACATGATAAATATTCTACAAATATACTATTCTCTCCATAAAGGTTTGAACTGTCAAAACCAAGACACATAAATAAGGTGATAGCAATTCTTTCGATTAATGACAAAACAAAACTTGGCAAAAATGGCAAAAGAGGAACTGAAACAATACGCAACGCTTTGGACCGAGCTTCACTTAGGGTTTAATACTATTTTACTGCTTTTCCCACCACATGCAGTGTGAGCACATATCAAAATTAATTGTAAGCAGATTTCAGTTTTTCAAAAAATCTTAAAATATCCACACAATTACCCACAATGCTGTGCATTCTGCAATAAAGCTTTCACTGACATTTACTAATGATGGCATATGTAGGATCTATAAAGTGGGGTTTGCAAGCTTTTTTTTGCAGAGATTTCATACAAAAAATATATATATAGATAGATAGATATATAGATTCCCCTTTACTGTTTAAACTGTTCAAATTTGAAACATTGTTGATAATAAGACAGAAATAAAGTAAAGGATTCTGTTTATTCACAAGGATCTAAATTCTAAGAAGTTCAGTGTTTCTGACAGCGATATGAGGAAGAAGGTGGAGAAAGTAGTTCCCTTGTAAATAAGAGCTGTTTTTTTGTTTTTTGTTTTTTTGGTGCAATAACCTTCTTTTACCTTTTTCAAGGGCAGAGGCGGTGGTTTAGACTGAGAGCGGCACTTGGAGACATGGTTATTCAAGCCTCCCTGCTCCTCCTGGTATTTTGTGAGTGTGGAGTGATGCACCATGGTCAGATGGGGAGTCAGGCCTCCGTACAAGCACGAGAAAATGTACTGCCAAGACCAAAAAAAAAAAAAAAAAAAGTAAGCCACGTGATTAAGATTTTCCTCTAGCAGAGTAGGCTGTGTGACGTAAAAGAAGGGATGTGTGCAAGCATTAGAGAGTGGGGTCTGCTTTACTCCCGTCACTGACCCAGACCAGAGCAAGACCAGGACAAGAGTCATCAACATCAAATCTTGCAGCCTGTTCATTTAGCTAGTGTAATGCAGCTCAAATCACATTACACTCTCTGTAGTTGACTTTTAAAAGCCTACTAAAGGTGGATGAGTCATCTCTGCAGGTACAGGCAGTTTCAATATCAACAACTGCCTCAGCAGTGCCAGACAAGCCAAAACACATGTATGCTTGAAAGTCGTTGCTGCATCAGTTTAATTACAACAAGTTCTTATGACCAAGCAGAAAATGCTGAGATGAAGCAAGATTAATAAAAGTATTAGGTTTTTAAATCTTGGTCCTTATATTCGGGTAAAAAACACCCATATTACAGAAAATAATTTTCCAATTTTATATACAGTATGTATATATTTCTTTTTATATACTTGTTTATTTTATTACTTTTTTTGGGCCTCGTCCACCTCTTTCATATAGGTATACATTATGTACACACATCTGCCAACAGCATGTGCAAACAGGTTCTGTGTTTTTATTTCCACACAAAATTGTTTATATTGCTAATAAGCAGGAGTTAATCGCCCACCTTGAATTTTGTACGACATTACAAAACCAGATGGAAATTTAATCCATGATGATAGTTATTGAATAGAGTTTCAGACAACACGCTGGGAAAATAGCTTTCATTTACAATAATATTCTGATGTCATTTATCTTTTGCCATAAATAAATTACAAGGTACTGACAAATGTTTAAAATGCAAGAGCTCACGAAATCTATCTATCTATAGAAATCTCTCTCTCTCTCTCTCTCTCTCTCTCTCTCTCTCTCTCTCTCTCTCTCTCTCTCTCACACAATAAATATATATATATATATATATATATATACACACACACACACACACACACACACACACACACACACACACACACACACACACACACACACACACAACTCATGTTGAAATGAATAGCAAATGCATTTTCATAGAGGAAATAAATCATTTCTCTGTGGAACCATGTGAATCTATGAAAGGAAGGTTAAAACTAAAGGGACTGTCCAGTTATACTTTGATCATGACGATTAATATAAAATAACCTATATCTCTATGTCACTATTTCTAACATATCTAAAAAAAAAAAAAAAAAAAAAAAAAAGATATGCTTCAACAGTACCCTGAATCTGTTACATCTATCGAACGAGTGTAAAGAACTTGACATGGTGTTAAAGGAATGTTCACAGGTACAAACCTACAGTGTTTTATTCTTTAGACTTTCTGCAGAAGCTGCTAGACGTGCACAAGTCTGCTGCTTTCTTTTTATATCATAGCAAATGTCAGAAGTACCAATACTATATTAGCGCACTTACCTTAAACCTCCACAGTGGGTATTCCCCGTAAATGAACTCCCATCTCCCGTTGACCTGCAGGGTGTAATCCTCGGGCTTCTCCTGTTTGACCTGTCGGAATACCGTGGCTTTTTTCCTCAGTGCACTCTTCATCAAAACTATAGGCAAATCCTTTGGGTCCAACTGCAGCATAAAGCTCTCCTTTAAAAGGCAACAGTAAACAAAATGATTAGAGAAAATGCTTAATGCTTCATTTGTAATACCACATTCCTACAAAGGTGGTTTTGAATTGGTTTATTTTTCTTTGAAAATACAGCTCTGTAATTCAAAACACAGCGTTCTGATAATACCCTCATTCTAATGTTATGGTGTATACAGCAAAAACGGATTTGAATCATCTTAAGTGTGTTCTATAATGTTTAAGTTTCATCTAGAATACTGGATATGGGATTTTTAAGGTTTTTCTTTTAAATATTTATATAAGGAGTCTCCAGTGTTTCCACCACTGAATGTTTTTTTTTTTTTTTGGGTCTTATTAAGTTCAAAAGAGAGAAGCTAATAGAGGCTAGTGAGGGTGTAGCTGTTCAGAGTTGCTACAACGTAAGTGATAACAGGAACTAATTTGTCTTGCTGAAGCTTCTTAAAACAAAATCGAACTGTAGCTAGGCTTTTAAAAAAATGCGTAATATTTGTAAAAGGTCAATCGTTTGCATAGAGAAGTAAACTACTACATGATGTGCTGTTATTAGTAAAGAATCAACTCTAGGCTTGTAACTGTATCACTACATCTAGGCTTTGCATCATTACCATGTCACTGATTATTTTTCGCTTTTTCTTTATGCACTGTAGTCGTTAATTTCTTACTTAAAAGCAAAGAAATGAGACAGTTTGGAAAGTACTTAAACACTGTTTCGTGCACTGAAGAGTTAGGATTTTGATATGCTTCTAGTGATATTAGTTGGCATTTAAAACTGCAACACGTGTGCTGGACTTTTTTTTCCTTTGACAAACACCTCACACTCTCTGTCTTATTGTACAGATGGATTGCAAAGTTGAAGGTACAGGCAGTGTGGGTGGGGGATTCACACGCAACATGTTGTTGTATAAATATACTACTTTACACAATTCTTCATTCAGGAAATCTGGGTCACCAGGCCTCGTGTGCAAGTGCACACACTGTTGTGCGCCATTACAGCTGCTTCAAAATGTCTTTTAAGTGTTTCAAATATGCCGTTCTAAAATTAGCAGTGCAAAAAAAAGTGAGAAGCTTACACACTACAGGCTAGAGGAATGTCTCACAACAAGCAGACGCACCGAAGGTTACGAAGCCTTGCTAATGAAACCATCGTGGGACGTACTGAGAAACAATGCAGATGGACTCCATAAACCACACTGACTCACCTCGCTGGCCTCAAACTTGACGTTGATAAAAATCTTTTTGGCGCTTGCATGCGACTTCCCACTTTGAGCCGATACGGAGATCGGCTCCAAATCACACGGAAAGTTGTACTTCATCCATTGGTGCCATAGCAACCGCTGCCGATCCTGAGCTTTCTCCTCACACAAGGAGCGCATTTTTGCCCGGAACTCGTTCACCTCATGGTTCTTTTGAGTGTCGAACTCGTGCAGGCCTACAAACACAAGAGACAAAAATATACAGATGAAGCAAGAAAAAAAGAACAGCATGCTAGAAATCATCCTGAACAGATATAAAGCCAAATCCTTCAACAGAACAGAAAATGTCTTCAGCACATACTCTATATGCAATAACTGTCATTCCACTAAAAGGGTAGGTTTTCTTTTACATTGAACTCGTTTTACACTTCCTGTTGCGGTCCCTTTATGTTGCAATATGGGCCTGGATGCACAGTGTTGTGTCCCACTGCCAGGTCATTTGAAAAATCCATATAAACATTTCATTTAGTCAAGCAATTGAATTAATTTTAAGAAAGAAAATGTAATAAAAAAAAAAAATATATATATATATATATATATATATATATATATATATATATATATATATATATATATATATATATATATTAAAAGTTCATATTAAATTAATAAATGATCACTTGGCACTCGTATCACAAAACTTAATGAAGCACAATCGTAATGAACATCTGATTTAATAAAGCACTAATCACTTCAGTATCTGAGAGCATCCAGTTAATCAGTTTGTAAATTAGCAGATTAAATTCTTTAGTGCAAAACTTACACGTCTTCTATTTATTTTGTAAATAATTTCTCATTTTTATGCTTGTGGCTGCAATAATGATTAAACCGCAATTAAACAAAGGCTTTCTCTGGCATGTGGATGTGTACACATGTAATGGCATAACAATAAATATTTTCATTGGCTAGACTTAAGTTATATCTGACCGCTGACTGGCTGCCCTCACTGTCCCAAAGTGCTATAATACAAGCCGGAGCAGAAATCCAATATCAGACCTTTCCCTATGAGCAGGCTGATCTGGGTGTTAATGAGCTTCTCCACTCTGTCTCCTTCACGAGCAACGAGTCTGAAGACAGGCAGGAAGGGCCGCACATCACACAAACGCCGCTGCTCGTCCTCGAGATCCTCACGCTCTGCTGTCCGGTTAATGCAGGTAAACACATAGGCATCGGGACTGCTCAGGATGCTGAACAGAGGCTCACTCCGGGCATTCCTCCACAACATCTGACAAACATTCAGGCCGGTTAGAATTGTTTTTAAGGAATATAATTTTTGCTATTAATATAGATTTTTGTCTAACTACTGATATTGCAGCTTGAAAGAAATGCAGATGGATATTTAGATCCCCAGTGAGCAAACCAGAAGCTACATGGCATGACAAAACGGAAGAAATGTTGAGAGGAACCAGAGGCAAAAGGGAATCCGTTCTCTTCTGGGTGCCACCAGATAGTAGGATTATATTTCTGTACTCTTTTACAACTGTTCAGGGATGAGCGGGAACAGTGTTTCTGATTTCAGAAAAGGTTATTGGGTACAGTTCTACAGTACTGATGCGAGATCAATCTTTAGAGCAAATGTGAGTCTGAACAACGCTTCACACAATTTCCTCATAGCGACCAGTACGTTATGTATGTAGGCCAGTTGGGTTAAAAGTTATTATTTAATAAAAAATAAAAATAATATATAATATATTAATATTAAATAAATGATGGATAAATAATAAAAAAATGTTATTGAAAAAATAATCTGAAAAACTCAAAATTAAATCCTAGTCCAAGAAAATACACATTTTACTGCAACAAACCCAAACATAATAAAAACCTATATGATTTCAACTTCCTTGTATTTTAAGATACAAGATTTAAACACCCTACATCGCAACCAACACCACTTTATTTACCATTTTAATTGCGGCAATGGTTTCGCTGCATGCTACGGGAAAACTGAGATAAATGCCCGTTGGCAGGAGGAACTCCATGGTGACCTGTTCCCGACCCTCCTTCTCCCACACATCCTGCAGGTCGCAGTAAATCCCCGGCGGCATGGTGAGGGTCGTTCATCTACGGGCAACTGCACTGAAGCACACAAACAGACACAAACACACACCTCAGACTTGACAAAAAACAAGTGCAATATGTAAAAGACACTGTCACAACCCAGTGAAGCAAAAATCCTATCCAGATAACAGACTAGGGCTAGGAATAGTTATTTTTTTAGATCTAACTCAGAAAAAGGTACTGTAGGTCAGATGATAAATGGAATTAGCAATGTTAAATGTGGGTATTTTGTATTATTTATTTTTTTTTAAGTGTGTGTATGTTGGAGTGGTAGACGTGTGTGTATGTGAATCCAGTGTTGAAGTCAAACACAGTAAATATTGATAGCAGGAAGCAGTATAATTAAGCGATGATGCATTAACTAACACACACACACACACACACACACACACACACACACACAATGACTTTCTCGGGCTGTTTGTATATAAGGTTACAAGCATCATAGCTGGCTAGAGGGGGGAAAAATACACAAGTTATTATGTAGTGGTGCATGTTTTGGCCATCAGATTGGCAGAAATACATAAAGGCGCATTATGATGATTGAAGAATGTTGCATTGTTGAATGTTGCATTAAATACGCAATGATAAGAAAATGTTGATAAAGATTAGTTGTTTTTTTTTTGTTGTTTTTTTTGCTCACACCAGATATATTATTCCTGATCCATTCAGTAGAGGACAGATCCAGGCCTGATTGAGTTTTTTTTTCCTCTCCGGCAGAAATAGGACAGTAAGAAAAAGGAAATGTAAACGTGTGTTACTTGCCTGTACGAGCCTCGCCGGCTGCTCTGTTAATCCATATTAAACTCAAGCATACGCTCTTCACAGTCAGAATGCCAGAGTGTCCCTTCAATCCAAGTGGTCTAAATCCCCCCCCCTCAAACATTCAGCAGTGCAGATTTCTTCTACAATTTCCAATCCGTTGATGTGTGTCAAGCACCAGAGTTATCCTTGGTGATTTCAGAGTGGGAAAGTGACAAGTCAACGCAGTAGCAGAAGAACCCCGTGCACGCGCTCCGCACGTTAGGGATCGTCTATATAAAACAAAACTAACACGGAAGACCAAACCAGCAATTTCTCATATCACTCATTCTCTCTGTGTGTGGTTATAACATTTCCAAGAGACGCGTTTCCACTTTTCGTGTTAGCGAGCTGTTTAGGTGAAACAGTCAAACATTTCGAGAACAACTTTAACGTTTACGTTTTACACCACAATGATGACGGTCCCTAAAATCGTATAGCTTGACTGAATGGTGCACGGTTGCTCTTTTCCCCTCCTCTCACCTGTGTTGCTTCATGATACTTAATTTGCATGTGTGTCGGTGATATAGTTTTAGATTTATATTCTTTATTTTGTTATATCTGAGCTGTTGTTTGATTTCTTAGTGGAAGTATAAGTGCAGTTTGATTACACGATTTAACTGCGCCTGGTCCATATCAGGCAAAGTAACGTTGCATGTGTAATAGTTGTAATATTCTGTCCAATAACTGAGTGTAGTTTATTATAGTTTGGCCATGGGAACATGTGCTTGTGCAAAGATTCAACTTACTAACATCAGTTAGTACTTACATCAGTTTCGTGTATCTGACATATTTCCTCTGTTTATGTGATAAATGAGACAGAAGTGTGTTCCTGTGGGAGAATAAAGGAAGCTCCATTTGTGGTTAAATCTGCATGCAGTTTTATGATTATGGCCCCACAGGGAGGTTAGTCTAGTTCAACTTATTATTCAGACCCCCCGCCCCCCAAAAAAATAAAAAAAAATTACGCCCATTGAAAAACACATTTTACTTCTGTGGTGGGCTTCCAGTAAGCAGACTGCTGATGCAAGGTGTTATTTTTCTGACTTTGCAAAAGTATGCAAAGCAGGAGTTGGTTGAGATACACCCCCCACACTTTCCAGCTAAAACATGTCCTTATTTCAAAGATCCAGAGCTCTGTCTTTCCAAATGTAACTTTAGAAGAGAAAGTACAAAGATGACCTGAGATCAGATCAGATTCTGCACTTTGATTAGAAACAAACTTCAAAATGAAAGTGCTTCCTCACAGACAAAATAAATCCCGCATGTACATTTGTCAACTGAAATTTTGTCTTTCATTCTTCGCCAGTATTTTATTACAAGTTATTTGGGATTGGGAGTATGAGATGTTCTGCACTTCATGTTGTGGTGTGGTGTGATGTGGTGTGATGTGGTGTAAAGTACACTCTTGGAAGTAAAAGTGCCAAATTACGTCTTTGGTGCTGAGGTGATTCCATCAACTGTATATCTTCTGTAGTAACTGGGAAGGTAAATGCGGTGTAACTGTGTTAGCTTTGTGTAGCAGTGTAGATGTAAAATAAGTGGTCTATGTTGTATGTAAAATGATTTCAGTATTTTAAAGAATCTTGTTTTTTATTTAACCGTAAAGCTGAATTCAAACCACAAAAATTACTTGCGAGGACTCAATGGGTGGTTAACTTTTTGTGGTTTTAATTTAGCTTTGCTTGTGAATACCACAATTTCTATTTTCACATAATCCATAATTGAAGCAATAGAAAACACAAACTAGTAAATTAATCTGGATTGCTCCTTTCAACAATGCACACGTGAACTGAGAACTCGCTGCAAATAAAATGATCTTTAGCCTAGTAATAAACTTATAAGTTGCGTCTGCAAAAGCACATTGGTGCCTCCAACCCCACATAACCTTGGGTCCTGTTTTTACCCATGTACATGCAAATTCATCGAGCACACTGATGCAGTACTAAACTACAGACCCTGGCTTGATAAAAATGAACCACTGTTCGCTCACAGCTGGTAAAAACAGGAAGTGTGTGTGCAGAACAGAAACTCCAAGTCAAATAAAGCTCCCTCACACCCACCCACCCACCCACACCAACCCCCTCACTGTCAGTAATGTTCCCCCACCCACTTACCCGCTACTGGAGGGACTGACAGACATGCATCCAAACCAGCAGCACAAAACACTACTGATGAGTACAGGAAGAACAAACATGCATTGTCCTATGCAAAGTCCTGCTATGCATGTATGCTGACTCACCAAATATTAGTATAAAATATTAGGGAAGTGCATGCAACAATTTAAACAATACACAAAATAAACAATACACAAGCTCTTCTCAGTTGTTGTTAGTCACCATAGCCATGGAGCAGTATTTCTTCCCACTAGTTAAATGACTCGTATGTAATCTACCTCTAGACTTATTGTGAAAATCTGCTATCAAAATCATGGCCTCTCTTCACCATGGCAACAATTTCAGCTCTTTGTCTGTCCTTGAGTCTGAGGAACACTCCGTCTCTTCGCAAATGCTGTTTACAATGGCTTTATCGAGCTACCTAGTCTAGACCCGCTGCATCTCAGAGCTTTTAATAAAAAAATATTTCAGGTTTTGAACTTGAGTTTGTCCTTTGTTTTGACTGATGATACACTCAGCTAAATGGCTCACTGAAATAGACGAGGGGCACACAAACTTTGTGCAGCCAGAGACCCTTGAACTGTCAAATAATTCACTGGATCTCCTCATTAGGGATTATAATCCATTTAAATATCATATTCATTATTCAAATTCAACTCCTGATCTTTCCATTCACAAAACAGATTGGGTCCAAGTAAAGAGAATCCCAGAAAAACAGATACTCAACTGTACATTTCTTTGTCAATGTGGTGGTAAAGCACAAGGGTAAAGGATTATTTTGAAAGAGAAAGAAAGTTTTTAATGTTTAATTGTGCTTTGTACATCATTTTAGACATACACTGAATTTACATTACCATATAAAAGGTATAAACTACAGGTAGGAAATAAAAGCTATCGATTAAAGCACCACTACAGCGTACAGATTGGAATTCTGATAAGAGTGTAAGCTGACTTGTTTTTAAAGTTATTCCTGTTCCCATGTGACTCAACAGACATGGCCATAACTATAAGAACACAATCATAAATATAAAAAGTGAGTTAAAGTTTTTTTCATTGTAACACAAACCAAAAAAATAAATAAAATGTGGCCCTCACTTTGGGAAACACTAAACTAGACAACACAATATTAATAATAATAATAATAATAATAATAATAATAATAATAATAATAATAATAATAAAACACCTTCCCATGGGCTCACCACCTGCAGGAGGGACCGTAAGGGACGGTGCTGTGAGGATTGGGCAGCAGTCGAAGGCGGGGGCCTGCTTAGACTGCTGCCCCCGCGACCCGAATTACGGATAAGCGGGAGAAAATGAATGAATGAATGAATAATAACACATGTTGAATACAAGTGAGATCTCAAAACATTTCTCAAAGCAATTCATCTTCACGATTTTTCATTGCATGTTGTGTGTGCATGAGTTAAATTGCATTGTGCGTTTGAATTTTTACAAATGCTTTAAAATCTGTCTTTTTCTTTGTTTCTCATTTCTCAAGTTCACACATTTTTGGTGAGATGTTATACCCAGAAATCACTTGACTGCTAATAACACGTCTGTGGAAAGTAATTTTTTTGTGGTGGCCGTTCTCATAAATGACTCACTAAGACTTGCACTGTTTGTGTTATGTTTGTATAGCAATGCATTTATGCAAATGTTTTTAAATATGCAATTTTACAAAATAAAATGATCCTAGCTTGTTTTGTGTTTTTAGTTATTTTTTGTTAATGTATGTTGTCTTATGTAGCACCTTGTTCCGGGTGGAGGCGTTGTTTGGTTTCAATGTGTATTATTCTGTATATGGTTGGAATAACAGCGAAAGCCTACTTGACTTGACCTGACATAAGAATAAAGCATGTAGAGTAATACATCTGATGTCAATATGAGTTATAGCTAATGACAAAACTCCTGGAAATTCATTTTGCCACAAGATTAACCATTAGAAAGCAATATCTCTGGGATGTCTCTGACTAATAACTCTTCAGGGGAAGAAAGGGTTAATTTAAAAGGCAGGTTACATTATTTTTTATATATATTCTTTTACTTTTTCTTAACTGTATGGATTGTACTTTGTAAGTATTTTGAACAAAATAGCCAAATTAAACCCAATGATAAAACAAGAATAAAACCTGACATGACCATGGTGTGAGAGTCGACATTTACCTGGATGAGTAACACATTCTGATTTAAAAAGTGGAAATTGCATTTATTTATTCAGCTCACATAGTGACTGAGTTTATATGAAATGTATTTTAAGTGACTGAGTGTATATTAAAGCTGTGCAGTTATTGATTTTTGTCTGCCTCTAGTTCCAGAAAGCAGAGGAAATTGGTTTTTTACTTGTAACATGTACATTACAGCACAGAGACATTCTTTTTAAACATATTACAGCAATGTTACAGCTGGGGTTAGCCATGTTACAGCACCCATGGAGCACAGGAGGTTAAGGGCCGTGCTCAAGGGCCCAAGTGTGGCACCTTGGTGATACTGGTGTTTGCACCACTGAGCTTTTGATTAGTAACCCAGAGCTTTAACCACTGAGCTACTACTTCCCAGAAGTTGTGCATCCCATTCTGTCCAGTTACAGAGCAGATTTGTGTAATAAACTGACAATTTAATAAATGTAGTGAAGAAATAAGTCTGCATAGGAATAAAACAGCCTGGTTTCAGAGTTGCGAGTTGGAAGCGCATTAACTATTTCACCAGAAGATGGCGCCGTTTCCCAGTCTGTACTGTTTCCGGGTGCTGCAGAAAAAAATAGTTTCCAAACTGCATTTGAATGTAAAAAATCGGGTTTGAATCCGGTTTTTGAGGTTCAGGCTTGAAAGAAAGATCTTTCCGTTCTTTTTATTTCTCATTAACAAGCTAAACAGTGACAAACCATTTTTTTGTTTATTATAAAACATAATATCTGTAGACCTTAATGAATACTTCACACCAACATCCTATCAACAACATCTAATTAGCGTTCGTTACAAAATTCCTTACAAAGGTCATATATATAAAAAAAAAAAAAGCGGAACCAAAACACAAAGGTGGAATAGAAAAAAAATTTGAAAAATAAATAACAGTAGAAAAATAGCTGCATCTTAACATTTAGGGTCAAACACGCCTATAAAAGTGAATAAAAAACAAGTGTGTAACCAGAATCCAAAAGCGAACAAGAGGATTTATCCATACACAAAATATATGGATTCAGTTCAAAATTATGTCGTATTTTTCAAAACAGTGTAATACTTTCTGAACTAGTAGTAATAGTACTACAGTTTGGTCATAAAAGACAAGTCGATTCAGTGAAGATTTGTGCGTGTAAAAACAAAAAAAACAACGCACTGCTAAAACTAAGGAAACTTTATGGAAAACATAAATCCAAATGAACAACTGGTCCTGTGTGTAAAAATCCACCATATTTCTGAAAGAAAAAAAATCCAAACCTATTTTTCTTCTCAGTCAAAGCCGTGCTCCAGGTCGGCCTGGCTATAGGGATGCTGCGGCGCGTAGCTGGCGATGGGAATGGCGCTTCCTCCGGGACTCTCGGGAGCGGACACGCCGCAGAAAGTGCGTCGTGCGTCGGGCGCAAGAGCATGGTAGGGCCGGTGGTAAGGTCCGTAGGACGGGTGGACATTTGTAGAATGGTAATAACTCACAGGGGAACTTGCAAAACTGTTTGGAGATGAAGGACGCGCGTTGCCGCTGCTGTGGAAGCTGTAGGCTGGAACCGCGGTGTGCGCGGCGGCCTGAGGAACGACGCTCCATGCGCCCCCGACCAGCGGGCTCTGCCAGTATACCGGCTCCTGGTGGAAGTACAGCGGCTCGGCGAGGGACATAGACGGTATGTATGGTAAAGTAGCTGCTCGGAAAGGCCTCCTGACGCGCCTCCTGCGCCGGTAGTTTCCCTTGTCGAACATGTTTTCGAAAGCGGGATCCAGCGTCCAGAAGTTGCCCTTCTTTTCCGCGCCCCCGCTGTCCCGGGGCACTTTCACGAAGCACTCGTTGAGACTGAGGTTGTGGCGGATGCTGTTCTGCCACCCTTTTTTGTTCTTCTCGTAGTAAGGGAACCGGGAGATGATGAACTGGTAGATGCCGTTCAGCGTCAGTTTCTTGTTCGCGCTCTCCCGGATGGCCATCGCGATGAGCGCCACGTACGAGTACGGCGGCTTCTCCGCAGCTCCAGGCTCCGTCCCGCCGGCGCACATGCCCGCGCTCGCGTCCTCCCCGGTGGTGGACACCGCGTCCAGGGAGATTTCCAAATGCTCCGGTGGCTGATGCGATAGCTCTCCGGATCCGTCCTCCATACTCGCGGTGGGGTGTAAAAAAAAAAAAAAAAAAAAAAAGCCGACACTCAGTTGTAGATGATGCGCTCCGGGCGGACAGCTTGGAAGCGCTGCGCTGTTCACGGGATTAAAACTAAGTCCGAACCGCGCGCAGGTGTGTGTGAAGCACCGCCCACAAACCGGGCGCACCATCACCATCCGCACAGTCAGGTCTGCGGCCGCGGCGCTTTAGAAGCTCTCAGGTGGCGAGGTGACAGGAAGGTCGGAGACATATTTTGACTGAATGTTACATTCAGTCTGCAAACTTCCTTTGAAATGCACTGCTGTATAGATACACGTGGAATTCATTATTCGGATTTTTGTTGTAGAAAATTTAAACCCTGTGCTGCTGCTATTCTTTAATGTTTTTTTTTTTTTAATACAAATCTCTTCCACCTCACATACTAAAAGATACTTTAGTATTTTATGCATGCACTTTAATGATCCCTTAAAATGTACCCTTAATGTTTGAGCAACAAAAAAAAGTTATCTAATCTCTAATATTCTGTGCTGATGATTCTGGTTGCAGAGGTTGTGTCTTTATCTTTTATATCTTTAATATGAGTCACTAAGAAATGTGGTTCCATTTAAAAAAAGAAAACATAACTGAACTGTAGTTACATTACCTGCACCTTCCTAGGTAAAAGGTGGTTTAAGGTTTCACCCTAACAGCCAGAAATGCTTCAGTACTCTTTTATTTTCTTTCATGGGAGTAAGGGTGCATTAAATAAAGCTGGATTTACTAGCGCCTTTATTATCAAGTCCAAATTTGATGCCTTGTTCATACAATTGTGTTAATAATGTTAGTGTAGGAAGATGATAAATGCATGTGTCCTGGACTGGACCTTTAATGCTTTTATTTTTTCACTTCATGCTTTTTAAGCTTATTCAACTTTAAATATTAGATATGTTCCCAAATTAAAATGCTAACTGTAAAAAAAGGTTTTAGACACTTTAATAAAAAAGGGAAGAAAAAACATTTATTTCAACATGACTGCTTTAACCCAAGAGTAATTATAAACATTGGACTGTACATACAAACCCACACTTGTATGTTTGCATGAACATGCAAATCAAACCCTAGGTGTCTAAAACTGTCTAAAAGAGCTTTAATTAGACAATACCAAAAGACAGTGCTTTGTGAACAGTTTTTTATTCAAACATTAAATAAAAAAGCAGTGGGGCTAAGTGGTAAAAGAGGCATACAGAGACATAATGCACATCTCTAAATAAGGTCATCTAGATTGTAAAATGCAATGTTTTCTGTAGTACAGATATTGAGTTTCTCAGGAATACTGAAACAGGAGAAAAAGTGAAACCAGCGTTTCAGAGTTTTTGCAGTTGATATCATTTGATTTATTCTCATAGAAAAAAATTAAAACGGTGGAAGAATAACAGACTGATCCAAGGTAGATCAATCGCAGATGAATTTAAAATTTTGTTCTCTTTTCTTTGAATTATTTGTGAACATAAAAAGATCTCACATTCGTCTGTGAACGACACTTGTGCAAATGTAAGACATGACAATTTAATCCGCAATGGTGCTGTTTATTTAATTAAATAAAGCTTCAGCAAAATCATTCAGTATGGACGAAAATATTTTCACTGACTTCATCAAGGGACCCTTAACATAATAAAACTACATTTCACACACACCTTTATTTATCTACATACACAAAGAGCATGCAAAACATAGGAAAACCTCCTATTCATGTAGCAAACAAACCATAACCAAGGTTTGTCAGACTATTTTATGAACACACATTAGTATTAATTTATCCCATATCCCTAAATAGAAATGTAAAATTTACTATACACATTCACATTGTATAAAGGCATACACACCATACAGCTTTGAGTCCTCGCTGTCAATTGTGCAGAGTGATAAAAATGAAATGCAAAATTAAAAATGCTGCATTTTCATACAACAAAGTACAACACGTTTTACTTTTAAGTTTGAACCTCAATACACTGATGAATGTGTTTAAAAACAAGTCCTTTTATTTAGATGCCTAGTATTCACTACAGTGTGTGTGTGTGTGTGTAGGGGGTATTTGTGCATGCGTTTCATTGAAACAGCATACACAATAAATACATTTTGTATGTGTGTAAATGTAGTGTAGTTTACTGGATCGCCGAGTACAAAATATCTTCACATATAGCTGTGTACACACTTGCTGGTGTAGGAGTGTACAAAGGTCCAGTGACAGTTACCCAATGATCTGAACTGATCAGTGTATTATTCTAGAGACAAAAGTTGTTTCACCCTTACGATAGGAATTTACTGAAAATATAAACACGAGCACAATAATACAGCATTTCTCACATTATAGTGTTGCACCTAAATACTTGTATTACAGCACATTAGCACCTCATGTAGCCTGCCGAATGCTCAGTTAAAATAAACCACAAAGGCTAATTCTCTTCAATCAGTCGCAACATGCTGCTTTATTTCAGACATCTTTATGAAAGCAATTTTTCAGAGCAATGCTTAAAAAAAAGCTCTGTTATGGTTCGGGGCATGATGGGATGCTCTCTTCTATCTGTGAGCAGCACTTAAGTGGTACTTAATACCAGTTAGTTTTCTCAAAATGCTCGTAAATTGCCCAGCACAAAATGTGCCTCCTTTTGGATCACAAGACAAGCGGCAAAAAATAGCTCCAAGTAGCGTAAATCATTTGTGGGCCATTCCTGCCTAAAAGCAGTCAGAAATCACCTAATCCCAGTGTGCACTAGGAGACATTCAAGTATAAGAAGTTTGAGCCCAATTTTCATCTCCAGTTATAGTAAAGATAGAATGATATAAAAGTTATGTTGGCAGTCAAGCTGGTGACCAAAAGGCCCGGCCACACGGACCTGCCAAAACAACCTGCAATTAAAAAATAGGGATGAATGTGTTAAATTTGGACGGATCCAGCAAGATCATGAAAACAGAAATGGAACTAAGGTAATATCAGTAGGATATTTTTTTTTTTTACCTTTCCATTTGGATTCGTTGCCATCGTCATTCCCTGTGGTTGTGTCTACATGGCAGTTGGATGACCCTGAAGAGCTGCTCATTTTTTTCTCTGCATGTTCAAAGACGCTGCCGTCCTCAAACAGTGAACCCAGGTCTGAAATCACAAAATGGCACAACTTCAACTCGGAAACAAGGATTTCTGCTGAGGCACATGTGCCTGCAACAATTTGAAGAGATGTGCTTGGATGGCTTCATTACCTCACAGATTAGAAGAACCACCTTTATTTGTCACATATACATTAGAACACAGTGAAATTCTTTTTTTTTTTTTTTTTTTTTTTTTTTTTTAGGAAGCTGGGCTGAAGCTATAGCGCCCCTGGTGCACAGAGGGCCTTGCTCAAGGGCCCAAAAATGGCAGCTTGGCGATCCCGAGGCTTATACCCCCGACCTCCTGATCAGTGCCAGAGCCTTAACCACTGAGCTTCCACCTCCCTGAGATGCCCTCAGCTGGCTAGTGTCAATGTGATAGAGAAGGGAGAGAGGGTATGCCATGTGTCCTACTTAGAGAACACAACCAATTTTGCTCCTTTGAGCAAAATATTGAGCTTTTAGTTAGAATAAATACTGAGGTTTATTCTTCTGGATGGCATCTGATAAAAAGCTACAGTCATTTCCTAATAAATAATGCATGGGATGCTATCATACCTGGCAAACTAAAGTATTTTGGCATACTAACACTGGTCTGTCTGACTATATTCTTAATAAAAAATTTTAACATTTATCAATGAACATCTATTCTTAACATTTTTGTGAAGGTCCATGTACACTTTTTTTAATGTAATTATAAATGTTGATATTGTTTTATATTATTTTACATATATAATCATTTATACCCTGCACATGTAGTAAAAAGAGTTGTAGCAAAACATCATAAAACAAATGCACTAGATGCACTACAGCACTTGACTCATGGAACAGTAATAAAACAACAAAAACATGTCTTATGTACCATTGTTTTGTGAGGAAAAATGAGGAACATCTGGCATGAACGCTTTACTGTTGAAGAAGTTCAGTTCCGACGGACATGGTGGCGGAGGTGAAATGCTCCTGGATTCCAGAGGAGAGGAGAAAAGCTGCAGCTTCTGCCCACTGATGTTGAGTCGTGCTGGACTGATAAGTGGCCGCCGCTGCCTGGCTGAGCTGGAGGAAGACGTGACCGAACCTGCCACGGATGGTGTGGGGGAGGGAGCAGGGGAGGCTGTCCGACTTCCTGACTTCAGAGAGAAATAATCTAAAAAAACAAACAAACCCAAAAGCAAAAATTTTAACATTTTCAATTTGTCCACAGACGACGTGTTGAATGCAGGAAATATCCTTGCAATATTCATAACTAGTCGATCGCTGTTTGCTACCTGAAGGTGGAGAGTCTTTGCACTGTGATGACGGCCTACTCCCGCTGAACAAGAAGCCAGAATCTACAGCCAAATTAAACACAACAGCAAACCACATAAATCAACATAATTTTCCATAGATACAGATCACGGCATGCTTCACGGCATCATTTGGATTATTTTGAGAGAAACAGAAGCATGACTGATTAACGTCCGCATCCCCCCCAGCATGACCTGAATGCATGTCATTGTTTCACTAGAGCCTGTAAAGACCTGGAACAGGACACATGAGACAAAAACACAGCCCAAGTGCAAGTTGGTGTGTTAACAGAGAATGCAAGTCTTCAATGGGTCACCACAGCTGCATTATCACAGTGAAACCAATCTGTTCCAACACCTGGAGACTTGCAAATCAACACCATGAACAGCATGAACAGTCATAGCACGGCGAGTAGTGGAGCAGAACCGCCTGAACACATCCGTAATACCGTAAAGACAGCGTGCGGTTAAAAGTGTTTGCCCTACTTGCCCTAATAGAGGAAACAGTTGGTGCCACCGCAAACCTATATTTTATCCCAACTCCTCCCAGATTCTTCGCTCGTGAGTGCTCATTCCAGAAATATCTACCTCCACTCACAAAGGTGCCAGCAGTGCATCAAACATACACTAGAGCAGGAATACAAAACCCCATCAACAAGGCTAGAGACAGACTGGGGACTAGCAGATGATGGTAGAGAGAAAGAAAAAAAACTTGTGAAAGGGTTAAATCACCTTGTAAAAACATGCCAGGCTGAAATGAGATGAGTGATAAAGAACCTGCTTGTTTTAAAAGGTGTAAGTACAATTGGGTATGCTGACACTTTATCACCCTCCTATGTGGTTTCAATAACTCCTGGTAATAAACAGGTACATGTAAATCTTGAGGTAACTGGATTTTTGTAAGCAATTATGCTCTTCTTCTCAGCGTTCTGTAACAAAGTGTGTGCTGAATGCACTTTACTACAGAAACATTAATGGATGCGTTTATTCTACCTTTTTTGATCATCTATATATCTATCTATACAACAATCAGATGGTGTAATAATTTGATTGGTCGACCGGCATTCCGAGAGCTTTTATTTCATATAATATTCACTGTGTAAAAATACCACTTCCTAGTTCGACACCGTTATGATAGTAATGTTTGCGATATGATCTGCGAACATGGCAAAGGATTTAAAAAGATTTCAGGAACGTAACGTCTGACCATTGGGTGAAACTGATAGAAAAGCAATATTATTAGACATCCTATAAAGTGAGCGTGGCTGCTTGGGGACCGATTTCTACCAGCGGATCAAAAAAAACATATTGGGTCCGAAATCAATCTGTAATTTGTCCTGTTACATTCTGATTAATAAAAACATTTTTATTTGATGGATGTGCAAGCAATTAATATATGCTTTCCTGTTTCTAATAAATCTAAAAAAGGGGGGAGTGGTGGCTCCAGCGGTTAAGGCGCTGGGTTGCCGATCGGAAGGTCTGGGGTTCAAGCCCCGGTATCGCCAAGCTGCCACTCTTGGGCCCTTGAGCAAGGCCCTTAACCCTCTATGCTCCGGGGGTCCCTTACGAGGGAAATATCAAGGTCCGTGACGTGGGGCCGCCTTCCCGTGGGCTCACCACCTGCAGGAGGGACCGTAAGGGACGGTGCTGTGAGGATTGGGCAGCAGTCGAGGGCAGGGGCCTGCTTAGACTGCTGCCCCCGCGACCCGAATAACGGATAAGCGGGAGAAAATTAATGAATGAATGAATAATAAATCTAAACATTTCAAATGATTATCTTAAACATGTAAATAAGATCATTAATTAAAAAAAAAAGCCCCTCGTTTAACAATCTAACTCGAATAAACAGATACACCACTGCTATATAAGAACCCCATCAAACACCTGCTATCTGAACATTTGATTTATAGCTCCATGTGCCGAAGTGCCAAACAGTAGCTGCTGCTCTAACACACCTGCTTGGCCTGTCTCTGATTACAGGAGACCTGACCAAGCTCTCATCTAAGGATCCCAACATGAAACAGAACCATACTCTAGCCACTAAGACATAACAGTCATTTCATTACCACTCCCTGAGACTAACCCTATCACTGGATTTGAATGGATTCAAAAAGCCTCCGTGGGCTACGTGGCTTTCTTGCTCATAAGAAAGGGGCAGTCATTTGCAATTGGGCAGAAAATTGCAAACAGCAGTCTTCAAACAGTGCAAGATGAGAAAACAAGTTTCTCTTCAACAATATGCAAAAACAGATAAAATTACTTCCTGTTACCTGACACCTGTTACTGACGGGAAAATCCCATTACCATTGGTAACCATTTAAAAGACAGCTTACTTCTCAACCTAGATGTTTTTGGCAGATGGCAAAATTCCTGCAAGAGGTGTGGCCACACCTGAAGTGACGAGTGAAGCAAGTTCCCTGTTCCTTTCAAACAGGCATTGACCCGTATCCTTCCCATCAGCCTTTCACAGGTTCTGCATGACAGCACATTCACAGATACCTTTCACAGTTTGGCCCAGAGCCTGAGGCCCAGATATACACACATAGGACAAACATTTCTCCAATAGTCTGCTTTCTGTCACATGCCCTCTTTTTATAATAATAAAAAAGAAATTATGTCTATCTGCATATACTCCTTTAAGGTTTTGACTGAGTAGAACCCTACACGGAAAAGTCCAAGGCATGACGTGATAACATCCCTATGTATTTATTTGCCTTGAATGCAGTTGGAGAAGACCAATATTTTAACAAACTATACAGCTAATGAAAAAAATTATTATACTAAGTGAGATCAAGTGTAACTGTTCTTGGTTTGTGGTTTCTTTCCGCACTTTTCCTTTTTTTTTTTTTTTTTTTAGGTCAACGTCACTGAATTGTAAAATGAAGCATGCAACATTTTATGTTTGTCATGAAAATATTTTCCTCATCACAGAATAAAAATCAATTCAGACGTCTGTAAAATGCAGAGATGGTAAGAGACGGCCTTTTTAAACAATGCTCCAAAGAAATGATCAGTCTCATTAAATATTAGGTTTCTGTTTTTTTTTTTTTTTTTTTTTTAGGAACAAGTTCTGCAATTACAAAAACTCTCATTTTAATATCAGAGTCAAAATACAAGATCTACTTCTACAACAAAGATTTTTTTTATATGGCTCATGGTAATTGGCTGATGATGGTCACCAACATATTGTGTACACAGGCTGCATTCCAAAACACACATTATAAATAGAATTCCAATAGATTGCACAAATCTAGAACTGAATTGAGCTAATGCGTTGTTTAGTATGCTACTAAATCATCATCAAAAGATCCTGGAAACAAAAAAACAAAAACAAAATCACAGGTCAACAAATTAGTTTTGAAAAACATGGTGACTGTTTATTAAGGGTGTATGAATGCATCCCGAAGCGCGTCCTTGGAATGGCCCATTCCATTATACTCCAATAGTATTAATGCAGTGGCATTTTTTGAACACCAGAGGTCCTAATCAACAACCGCATAAGTTCGAATAGAGAGCGTGCATGCAGGACACAATTGAATTATGTGGAAAATAATCTGCAAGATTAGCAAAAATTAACATGATAAACATAATTACGCATCTCTGCAATCTACAGTGCTCAAACAAAAAGCCTTTAGAAGTGCAGCAGTTTAGCCGATTTTGGAGCTTTGTTTTTAGGTAAATATGACACCTCTGATACAGGTGCTGCTACAGAGTTGATTATATTTCATTAATCACTCAGAATAAATGCCTAAATGCCTGAAAATTAGATACTGATATGCAAAAAAAAAAAGCGAACACAAGCAGAAGACTGTCTGACCTTGCCTGGCGAGCGATGGCATGGTGCCCAGTGAGAGAGCTCTGTTGAGACGACCTGGCAGAGAGGAGGGCGATGCTCGGCGGGTTTTCTGGCTTTGCTGGTGAGCGAGAAGCTGTGCCAAGTTGGGAGGAGGAGTGGGAATGAAAGCGGACGATCCAGACACCATCGGGGATTGACCACTGCAGTACATCCCAAAAGAACTGCCAGACAGATACCTGAAACAAATGAGTGGATAAGTACTTGACCCCGTCTGCCACACATCTTCATCTCTTCAACTCTTGTCTGTTATGAATGGCTTTACTTTAAGCAACAAAAATAATCTAATTCCATTACCTGGGACACACAACAGCTTATTTACCAACAGATGTTTTACATAAATGGCTCAAGTCTATTTAAATCACTTAGAACATTAACATTATATAGACATCTCATCGCATACAGAAATTTCTCAATTAGATGTTTACAAGCTTCATAATAATCGACTCGTCTGCTATGAAAACGTCTACTTTCAACATTTTTGTAGGTTTTCATACCTCAGCAGAAAAAAGTGCCAAAACAAAACTCAGAAAAAAACACACGTCCCATTTTACAGTGCTTTATTTATAATATCAGTAAACCATACAAGAGCAGTACTTAAAAGAAAAGGGACAAATATAATTAATTCTGACATGCCTTTTCGCTTTTTAACACACAATACCTCAAATCTCAATTACAACATTTAAATTAAAAATTTTTTTTTTAAAAAAAAGGTCACATGGTCATCTTGGCCATTTGTTTTTCCAGGACTGTTCACAATCATTTCTTCACATTACACAAAAACCACTTAAACATTTGTGTCTCAGTGACAAACTTGTTCACATCTTTTTGAAAGCTTACATATGCTAAAAAATGTAATTTTGATAAATGATAAAAGTAATAATAAAAAATAAAAAAATAAAAAATATATATTATTTCAACCAATGTGTATATGCAGACTTGAGTCTAAACGGGTTGGTCAGTGTTTAATTTCCTTTTCAAATAAATGAACCCCCTCAATAACAAAGGACACTTTAAATTCAGACCACATTTCCCCCCTTTTACTCCATAAAATGCTGTTTACTTGTCCAATAAACTAAAAAAACAAAAAAACAATTAATACTGTTTATATTACGTCCATTTAAACACACTCATTATTAAAGTCTCAGTGTAATGTGATTTAATCACAAATTTAATATATTTACTTGGTTAGTCACACAGATTATATGGTTATATGATCAAACATTAATAAATGTAATGAAATAAAAGTGCAAGAACACAAATGGCTTACACAACAAACTACAAACTAGTCTTGTCATAATATAACATTATGGAACATAATATAATAATAACATATGGAGCTGAATCACATTACTTGGTAGCAAAAGTGTAAAAACGTCAAACTCATCAGTCACTCACGATGTAACACAGTCACTAAAGGCTGGAACAAGCCGAATTAAAAAATTTTCAGGCTCGATCATAAAAAGGATGGAACCATGTAAAATGTCAGCTGGTGACCTGCAGCTTTTAAACACGATTGAGGAGTCACGTTACAAACAGTACAAGGGCCTCAGTGTTCACTATATACACGAGTGTAGTGTCGCAGTTATACGCTGGATACAATTAGCAATAGTTTACTTTTCTTACAAGGATTGTATAAAGTAACAGCAGAGTTTGCAAATAGCTACATTATTTCTTATGTATTTATTTCTTAATTGCAGTAAAAACAGTTGAAAGATCCAATAAGTAAATAATAAGTCAATGCTCATGTTCTGTGATGGTAGAACACCTAGACTAAATATCACGGTGTCATTGTAGCTATTTAAAAAAAAAAAAAAAAAAAAACACACAAGATTTATTAGGAATAACTTGTACAAAAGTCTCTTTGGGCTCATTCACACCTGATGTATGTGAGCAAAAGATTAGTCCAACGTGTTTCATAGTTGCATCGTGGACCAAAAGTGGTCTTTAGTCGTTTGCAGACAAAAGTGTTGCAATAGGTATTAGGAACGACGGATCTGATATGGTGAATGTTTCAAATATGATCCTATGCCACTTCTAGAATCCATGGAGTCATGTGGTTATATCTGATGATTATCAAAGAATGCGATCGAAACAGTTCAAACGAGTATTTGACTTTTTTTTTTTTTTGACCGAAAACAAATGCAGTGGTAATCTTTTTCGAGATGCTTTTTAAATTGTCAATATTTATCAGGTTATGAGCTTGAGATATGATCTTGAGCTTGAGTGGGTGTCTGTGGGGAAAAATTAGATTAGGCAGGTGGTAGCTCAGTCGTTGGACTTCTGATCAGAAGGTCGTGAGTTCAAACCAAGATGTCGCTGCTGGGCCGTTGAAAAACGAATTATCACAGGTATTTGTATACCTGTGATAATTGCAAGTCACTAGATAATAGCGTTGAATGAGTTAAATGAAAATGTTCATTTCTGGTCTGCTGTTTTATATTCGTCTGCGCATTAAATTGTGGTCACATATGACGAGGTTACGAGCACGATATGAGCAGTCGCGAAGTATTAGATACTATTCACAATCCACAAAAGAAACATCAGTGACTGATTACACAACAGAATGGTTGAGCAGTGTCCCCTGTACTGAGGACAGAGGAAGAGGGAGGAAGTCACAGACACACAAAAAATATAGTCATATAGGAATATAGTCAATATTAAAAGGTTAGAATATGGAGAATAGATCATTTTAACACAGTTACAATATTGCTAACAGGAAAATCCAACAAAACAATTTGACTACAAAACCCCTAGAGTACATTAATAGAACAGTCAAGCAACAGTTAGGAGTCTTACTGAAGCAAATACCTGGTGGAAATGTCACTTAATAATGATCAACTCCTATTTTTATTTTATTTTTTACAGACCCACCCATTTGGTTTTTCATTGGCTCACCAGTCTAGGGCTTGCGAATTCAAAGAGTTCGCACTCTGCAATCATCGCAACCATATACAGTAGCTCACAAAAGTGAGTACACACCCCTCACATTTCAGCAACCATTTTAGTAGATGTTCTCAAAGGATGACTAATGAAATGAAATATATTTTAGGTTAGTCAATGTGCAGTTTTTATAGCAGTATAGATTTACTGTCTTCTAAATTTAACTCAACATACAGCCATTATTGTCTAAACAGCTGGCAACAAAAGCGAGTACACCCTACGTGAGAACAGTTGCACATCACGTAACCATGCAAAGCCACGTGTCTTATTCATCATGTTCATGTTTTTGTCTGCTCGACAGAACCATACAAATTTGTGTATCTTGCATTAGAGCAGTTAGAATTGGGTGCTTTGAGTAAAATTCTCCCCTTATACTGTCCACTGGATGATCAACATGGTACGTCATGGCAAAGAACTCTCTGAGGATTTGAGAATAAGAGTTGTTTCTTTCCACAAAGACGGCCGAGGCTATAAGAAGATCTTATATATAACACCCTGAAACGGAGTTAGAGTACAGTGGCCAGGGTCATAAAGAGGTTTTCCAAGACGGGTTTTACTCGGAACAGGCCTCGCAAGGGTTTAAGAAAAAAAAAAAAACAACAGAACGAACAGTGTTGCAGAAGCCGAAAGTCCGCTTGTCAGAGCTCAGGCCATACACTGCACACTGAAACAAGTCGGTTTACATGGCCGTCGTCACGCAAAAATGCCCACAAACAGTTTGCTGAAGACCAGTACAAGCTCAGATGGTGCATGTGTGGCGACGCCCTGGTGAGAAGCACCAAGAAATTTGTGTCTTGCCTAAAGTGAAGCATGGTGGTGGAAGAATCATGGTCTGAGGCTGCATGAGTGCTGCTGGTCCTGGGGAGCCGAAGTTCATTGAGAAAAACATGGATTCCAACACGTACTGTGACATTCTGAAGCAGAACATGATGCCCTCCTTTCAGAAACTGGGCCGAATGTCAGTTTAGCAACATAATAACGACCTCAAACATGCCGCCAAGATGACAACTGCCTTGCTGAGGAAGTGGACAAGTATGTTTCCAGACCTGAACCCTATTGAGCACCTGTGGGGCATCCTCAAGCGGAAGGTGGTATTTTTTTTAGAGGACAGTAAAACTGTACTGCTATTAAAAGCTGCACACTGACTACTCTAAAATATATCCAAGTTCCATTTCTATTGTTTAGTTCCTTGAGAAGATATAGTAAAATGGTTGCTGAAATATGAGGGGTGTACTCACTTTTGAGAGATACTGTACAAAAAAAAATTTAAAGTTTACATCTTTAAATCTCACAAAACTTCACACACAGAAAAAAAAAGTTAATGCTCATTGGTTAAACACCGTGTTTTGACATTAGTGCTTTGGCAGTACAATTTCATTTGTTCTGTGGGTGGGGAAAAAAGTGAATAAAGCACCTAATACTGGGCAGAAGGGTTTTTGAGGATTTCCTATTCCTTATCAAATACCTGCCGATTCAAGTTAGATATTTAAACAATAAACAAACGCAGAGTTATTTTACCAAAGTAAAATACACATTGTAATTACACGTTACTAGTTCAAACACACAAACAGGAAAAAAAACAGCTGAGATGTCCATCAAAACTCGAAGCTGTTCGAGGATCTTCTGCCAATTTCTTGGTTATAGCAAATCTGTTATTGCTAATTGTGTATTTTAATGGCTTATATTTGGTCCGCATTACCTCAGCTTCCCAATTAGTTGGCAGGACTTTTTTTCCAGGCTACCCCACGCAGGAAAACCCTCGTCATCATACAGTTTGTTTAACTGTAATAAACATACAGGATTTAATATCGATAAATACAATACGACTCCAGTTTCAAGTAAAAGTCAGCTAGTGTTTGAGACTAAAGAACCAGCATCTTGAATGTAGCTTTTTCCTCTACACAGTAGAATGAGAAACACTAAACCTATGCTCTGATTGATCATGTTTAGTAAAAAGTCTGTATTAGTATTTAATAACATTTTAAACTAATAGACAATGAACTGAACAGCTTTCAATGAGCTTAAGCTTCAAATAAATACTTTTTTTGCTCTGTCGTAAATAGGTAGCATAAGTCATTGTTTTTTATTTTTAACATAAATATGTTGGAGAAATGGACAACAACCTGCGGACACCTGATCATAAGATTCATAATGTACTTCCAATTTCACATTTAGTCCCAATTTGCCTCCACTTTTCTGGGAAAATGTTAAGTCAGTTACTGATGCCTGCGGTGAAATTAATTATTTTTTTATTAATTTGAAATGTGTCAGATAGGATTGAGATCAGAGCCACTCAAGATCTTCCGCTATGAACCAGATCTCCCTGGAGCAGGCTTTGTGCACACGGTCATCATCATGCTGAAAAAAGTTTGGGCCTTCTAGTTCAAGTATTGGGAAAATTCAATGGCGCCACATCCATAGGCATCCTGTACAATTGTGTGCCTCCAATGTGGTAACAGTTTGAAGAAGAACCACATATTTCTGGAAAAGCATCCAATACTTTTGCTCTTTCGTACAGGCGTCTCATGTTTTTGTCCTTATAGTGTATATAATAGCAATGCAAGGGTTTTTTTTTTGCATTAATGTTATAAATAGTAGAACATTTTTTATTTTTTATTTTTTTTTTTTGGGGGGGGGGGGGGTTTCCCACAGGCACCCCAATAGCTAGAATGCAAGTAAAAATTTGCATTCTCTTTGCTGTTATCATGAAATAAATGATGCTCAATCTGTTAATAATGCATATCAGATTATTTGGATTAAAGCTCGTCTGTGAATACATTTCTTTTAGTAAAGTGGTTATAGACGTATTTTTCTGGCCTGAAAAAGATTAAATAATCATAAATAACAAATAAATGTCTAGCAAAGGCTTTAAGTCAGCAAACAAAGCCCAAGTGATCTACGGCAAACTAGACTAGTAGAAAAGAATACGTTTCAGTACAGACATGCAGAACGTAGAACAAAAAAGGAAACGGAAGTGTAATATTATTCTGAAAAATGGGCCCAATTGTGCAGTTCCTGATATAATTTTTTGCTTGAATACTCAATTATCTTTGGCAAAAGGTCTCATTTTGGATCTTTTATTCAACTACGGTCTTTTACTGAGGTCCCTCTGACACCTTCCACATTTTTAACCCCAATCTCCACGTTCAGCTTCTGGGAGAAACCTTTAGTCACCGGTTCACACTGAATGTTTCCCTAAATCTACGAGATGCAAAATGAAGACAGTGACAAAAGACGGTAATGATGGGGGAGAAAACATAGCAGGTTCACATCCATGGAAGAGAAAAGATGATGACTGCAAATGCAGTACTCCAGACAGAAGTCCTACAATGCAACCTGCTTAACTATTCCTTATAAATGGCTTAGTGAAGTGTCACTGTTCGGGTTCTGACCTGCGGCCTCTGGCTCTTCTCTGACTTGCGGGCTTGCGTGTGGCCACGGCTGCGGCGAATCCGACCAAGCAACACAAGGAGGTGGCACCGACCTTGATCGCATCCAGCCAATTGGGGGCGTCTGTCTTCAGGTAGAACTCGACAGAGTACAGACCTAATACGAGGAGCCAGAGAAAAGAAGCGAAGGCGTCGATTCTCCTTAACCTGCAGCAGAAAAGAAAAGGAGTTGTTATAAATGTCCAAGACAAATTCAGCATGACGTACCTGTGGTGAAAATAATGAAAGTGCATATCACCTGACAGGACCAGCCATTAGGACACCAGTGACGCACGTCAAAAGGCCAACCGAAGCTACAGCCATTTGATGGTTGCTTCCAGACTCCCAGATCAACTTAGCGTTCTCGACAGCCTCCTCGGGAAGAAGGCCGACCAGATCGCTCCACATCTGCCCACCTCTGGTGCTGCCATTGACCTTGGCTTCGGTATCATTTTGGAGAGTGTTTTTAGGGGGTGTGATGATTTCTTTCAGGGTCTGAGAGCCATCAGGGGAGAGGGATAAGTCTCCAGATCCGTACACCACCAAGGCGACCAGGAAAGCGCAGGCGAGGAAAGCCAAGGCTCGTAGCGCTATGAGCCAGACAGGAGTGGACACGGTGTAGGAGTTCTGCATCAAACAGACATTGAGCTCATTAGATGGTTTGTAAATGGCTGGATATTTATAACAAGTCTGAGAGACTAAACAGACTTTTTTTTAACCATTGGATATTACATACCCTGTTTGCGAAAACTGATACAAAACAAGCTTTAATGTGCTACAACAATATTCACAAGAGTTTACTATACACTATATGGACAAAATTATTGGGACACCTGACATTTGTGGTTCTTCTCTAATCTGGTACCACAAAGCTCGAAAGACACAATTGTCTTCAGATGCAGCATAATAAAATTTTGCGTTCACTTGGAACCCAAAACCTGTTCCAGCATGGTAATGCCCCTGTGCACAAAGTGAGATATGCTTTACATGGTTTGGAGTGAAAGATCTTGAGGGCCTGGTATAGAGCGTTAATCTTAACCCTACTGAACACCTTTGGGATGAATTGGAATTAGTGATGGCCGGTTCGTGAACGAATCGTTCATTTGAACCGGTTCTTTTTAGTGAACCGGTCGAACTGGTTCACCAAATCGGACTGAATAGTTCAAAACAGTACGCGTCTCAAATCAGCACTAATCAACAAAATTACTCAAGTTACTCACTTTTGAATGTGTATGACCGTCTATCCGACTCAAAATAAATCAATATCCATGAGAATGGGGTTCTTCTCTAGTTTCTCCAACAGTACACACATTAAACTGAAACATGCGGCTGAACAAGTGATCATCACTGAGCATGCGCATACCTGCCGATTCCGAGCAGCACACATACTGCTGTTCTCGAGTCACCAGTACTAGATCAAGAACTGTCCTTTCCGACACGTCCGACATACTACTGATACCTACGAATTGTTGATACTGAGCACGCGCGACCTACCGAGCAGTACGCGTGCTGCAGTATCAAGAACCGTTTCTTTCGGACACGTCCGATATACTACTGATACCAGCGAATTGTTGATACTGAGCATGCGCAACCTACCGAGCAGTATGCGTGCTGTCTGACAATAATACACACACACACACACACACACACACACACACACACACACACACACACACACACACACACACACACACACACACACACACACACACACACACACACACACACACACACACACACACACACTTACACTTTTTGGACTACGAATCAGATGCGTTCGACATACTGTAAAGGCTGGTGCTGCGCTGCTGATATATGAGCACAGGTGAACTGAGGACTTAAATGAAAAGTAAGTTTATTTACTAACAACTTAAAACATCAACGTTTTGCACATCAGTGCCTGTATTGGGTGATTTAGTGAAAAACATAAATGTAAGAAACATTTCTAAGATGATGATGATGATTTAATTTAAACAGATAAGCTATATGCCCTCATGCAATAGACATGACTTTATTTAAATGTGTTTAGTGTGTATGTACATCCGCCGAGATGATATTTGGATATGCATGACGTAAGGACGTAAAAGAACTGGTGAACCGGTTTTTTTTTAACCGGTTCTTTGAAACGAACTGTCCGAAAGAACTGATTCACAAAAAAGAATCGGACTTCCCATCACTAATTGGAATGCTGACTGCACCCCAGACCTCCTCACCTCACCTACATCAATACCTGACTTTACGAACACCCTTGTGATGAACAAAATGGTGGACATTTGTGATGAACACAAATGTCCACCATCACCCTATAGTACAACATCTTCCCAGAACATTGGAGGGAATTATAAGAACAAAATTGTTACTAAATGTAGAATGCGATGCTCAAAAAGCACATACTTATGACCAGGTGTCTACAAACCTTTGCCACTATAGTGTATATTAATTGATGTAATATTAAAACACTATAAAACAATAAAAGGATCACAGGCTGACAATTGGCCACACTGCATGATAAACACTGCACTGACCATGATGAAGGCTTTATCTGCATCTCTGCTGCGTCTGAGCTGGTGGTTCAGGAGCAGAGCCCTCAGCTGGCGGTTTTGGTGCTTGATGTAGTATTCCACTGCAGTCTGACATGGCCTGCACAACTTGTACGTTTGCTCAAGATGATGCTTGTACACCTCAATCTCTTCATCATAATTGTCCTTCAGAAAAAAAAAATGAAAATAGTTTTTTTTTTTTCCCAGCTACTGATGCATTGCTAGATGACTTTGAATAGAAATAACTGAGTGTCAGATTTTGATAGATTATGATCTCTGATTAATGCATGATGATAAAGGAGTGGAAATCGAAACGATCTGTTGTCTAGGAGGGAAACGTCGAAATAAATCTTATTGACAGCATGTTTTTCCAACTAACAAAGACTGAAAAAAAAAGAAGAGACAGAAAAGTGTCCACAGCACACTCCATACACTGGGTCATACAGAGACTAGATACGTTTTAGATTTTAACCAATAGCAATATACAGACTACATTGCTTTATTAATGTTTTGATGAAAATGAGTAAAGTGAAGAGGAAGAGACACAAATTTGTCACGCTTTGAGATTTTCTTTACAGTTTGAGTTGATAAATGACTTCAGTCAGCTGTAATCCAATCATGATTAAATATAGGTCCTTACACACACACACACACACAGGCTTCGAGAACTCATCTCAAAGAGAGTGATGAAGCAATCAATACTGATAAGACCAAGAACACGTTCCCAATTTCTGGGAAAATGTTCAAAAAGCTCATTTGTCAATGTAAGCTGATACATTCCTGTAGAGGAGGATGACATATTAATGACATTTAAACCAAATGAAGTGACAACAGGGGGAAAAGATTCAATTTACTTAAAGACTCAACCCAATCATGTCTCTGGAATTGACAATTGCAAGACAAGCAGCAAATATCTCCAGTGTCCATTGTGTTTGATTCCCTGGCTGTTGAACCTTCTTGGGTAAAAATTAATTACTAACCTAATGTAGTAAGTCAAGTCAAAAAGCTTTTATTGTCATTTCAACCATATATATATATATATATATATATATATATATATATATATATATATATATATATATATATACAGTGAGGAAAATAAGTATTTGAACACCCTGCTATTTTGCAAGTTCTCCCACTTAGAAATCATGGAGGGGTCTGAAATTGTCATCATAGGTGCATGTCCACTGTGAGAGACATAATCTAAAAAAAAAAAAAATCCAGAAATCACAATATATGATTTTTAAACTATTTATTTGTATGATACAGCTGCAAATAAGTATTTGAACACCTGTCTATCAGCTAGAATTCTGACCCTCAAAGACCTGTTAGTCTGCCTTAAAAATGTCCACCTTCACTACATTTATTATCCTAAATTAGATGCACCTGTTTGAGGTCGTTAGCTGCATAAAGACACCTGTCCACCCCATACAATCAGTAAGAATACAACTACTAACATGGCCAAGACCAAAGAGCTGTCCAAAGACACTAGAGACAAAATTGTACACCTCCACAAGGCTGGAAAGGGCTACGGGGAAATTGCCAAGCAGCTTGGTGAAAAAAGGTCCACTGTTGGAGCAATCATTAGAAAATGGAAGAAGCTAAACATGACTGTCAATCTCCCTCGGACTGGGGCTCCATGCAAGATCTCACCTCGTGGGGTCTCAATGATCCTAAGGAAGGTGAGAAATCAGCCCAGAACTACACGGGAGGAGCTGGTCAATGACCTGAAAAGAGCTGGGACCACCGTTTCCAAGGTTACTGTTGGTAATACACTACGACGTCATGGTTTGAAATCATGCATGGCACGGAAGGTTCCCCTGCTTAAACCAGTACATGTCCAGGCACGTCTTAAGTTTGCCAATGACCATTTGGATGATCCAGAGGAGTCATGGGAGAAAGTCATGTGGTCAGATGAGACCAAAATAGAACTTTTGGGTCATAATTCCACTAAACGTGTTTGGAGGAAGAAGAATGATGAGTACCATCCCAAGAACACCATCCCTACTGTGAAGCATGGGGGTGGTAGCATCATGCTTTGGGGGTGTTTTTCTGCACATGGGACAGGGTGACTGCACTGTATTAAGGAGAGGATAACCGGGGCCATGTATTGCGAGATTTTGGGGAACAACCTCCTTCCCTCAGTTAGAGCATCGAAGATGGGTCGAGGCTGGGTCTTCCAACATGACAATGACCCGAAGCACACAGCCAGGATAACCAAGGAGTGGCTCTTTAAGAAGCATATCAAGGTTCTGGCGTGGCCTAGCCAGTCTCCAGACCTAAACCCTCCTGCAGTGTGTGCAAACCTGGTGAAAAACTGCAGGAAACATTTGACCTCTGTAATTGCAAACAAAGGCTACTGTACCAAATATTAACATTGACTTTCTCGGGTGTTCATTTACTTATTTGCAGCTGTATCATACAAATAAATAGTTAAAAAATCATACATTGTGATTTCTGGATTTTTTTTTTTTAGATTATGTCTCTCACAGTGGACATGCACCTACGATGACAATTTCAGACCCCTCCATGATTTCTAAGTGGAAGAACTTGACTGTATTGCTCTTTAATAAAGAAAAAGTAATTCCGATTCGATTACTCTATTAATCGATAGCTGCAGCCCTAATTCTTATCCATGATCTCCAGGAAATCAATAATCTCTCCCTGGGGAACGTTTTAACTATGAGCTACCATGCTTTCTAAAGCCAGTATCAATGTCTTTTTTTTCTCTGGTTGTTGACTATTTCAAGATGAGCAACAACAATAACAAAAAAAAAAAAAGGAGTGGGAGGAATCTAATATATGGGAAACAGCCATATAATTGAGAGAAATCCCAAGAAATTCCATGTTACCCAGTCCTTTTTAATGAAACGGCACTGGCTGCCTTTGTAGTGTTAGTGTAATTAAAAAAAAAAAAAACTTATACTTATACCTTTATTTACATATTACTTGTACTCCTTTTTTTTTTTTTTTTTTACAGAATTTTGTAAGGTGAGATGATGCCTAAAGAATGAAGGAGTGTGCATGGTTCCAGTTTATAAGAATAAGGGAGATGTGCAGACCTGCATTAACTACAGGGGATTTAAGTTGATCAGTCACACCATGAAGTTATGAGAAAGAGTAGTGGAAGCCAGGCTGAGAGAAGAGGTGACCATCTGTCAGCATCAGTAAGAATGTTGATAGAGAAGTATAGAGAAGGTCAGAAGGAGTTGCATTGTGTGTTTGTGGATTTAGAGAAAGCGTACGACAGAGTGCCGAGAGAGGAGTTGTGGTATTGTATGAGGAAGTTGGGTGTGTCAGAGACGTATGTAAGGGTGGTGCAGGACATGTATGAGGGCAGTGTGACAGCAGTGAAGTGTGCAGTAGGAACGACAGACTGGTTCAAGTTGGAGGTTGGACTGCATCAAGGATTGGCTCTGAGCCCTTTCCTGTTTGCAGTGGTGATGGAAAGGTTGACGGACGATGTCAGACAGGAGTCTTCCTGGACTATAGTTAGGAAAACTAAATTGGAGGTATTTAGAATTGCGTATAAAGACAGTATGCTTAGCTACAGACAGGCGCTAAAAGCTGCTAGAGCTAAACACCTGAGCAAACTCATAGAAAATAACAAAAACAACCCCAGGTTCCTTTTCAGTACAGTCGCTAAATTAACAACAAATCAGGGATCTGAAAAATGTGTTCCATCACAGTTTAGTAGTGAGGACTTTATGAATTTCTTCACTGAAAAAATAGATAACATTAGAAAAACAATTGTGGCAGTTCAACCTCTGACAGCATCTCCCGACACAATCGTACTTACAACCCCACAACTACACTGTTTTACATGTATAGGACAGGAAGAGCTGTATGATGCTATTATGAAAGCTAAATCAACAACATGTCAGTTAGATCCAATTCCCACTAAACTACTGAAGGAAGTGTTATATACAGCTGGTGAGCCTCTTTTAAATATTATTAACTCCTCACTATCGTTAGGTCATGTCCCTAAATCCCTCAAGTTAGCAGTTATTAAGCCCCTCATTAAAAAACCTAATCTGGATCCAAACACGCTATCGAATTACAGACCAATTTCAAATCTCCCATTTATGTCTAAGATTTTAGAAAAGATTGTCGCTGCCCAGCTATGTAACCACTTGCAGGAGAACAATATCTTTGAAGAGTTTCAGTCAGGTTTTAGGCCCCATCATAGCACAGAAACTGCTCTAGTTAAAATCACTAACGACCTGTTTTTAGCTTCAGACCAAGGCTACATCTCCCTATTAGTTTTACTAGATCTTAGTGCTGCGTTCGACACTATAGATCATGATCTTCTCCTCGATCGCTTACAGAATTACATCGGTATTCAGGGACAGGCATTAAGCTGGTTTAAATCCTACCTGTCCAATCGTTACCATTTCGTAGATTTAAATGGAGAGCTATCCAGGATAATGCTAGTAAATTATGGCGTGCCACAAGGGTCAGTTCTGGGACCCCTGCTTTTTACAATATACATGCTTCCATTAGGAAATATTATTAGAAGGCATGGAATTAGCTTCCATTGTTATGCTGATGATACCCAGCTATATATTTCATCCAAACCAGGCGATACAGCTCAATTAGCTCGCATAACTGAGTGTGTTGAAGAAATAAGAGATTGGATGACCCATAACTTTCTGCTATTAAATTCTGATAAAACGGAGATTTTGCTCATCGGCCCAAAAAATAGTACACAGAAGCTCCAGCATCTCAGCCTGCATTTAGACGGTTGTTCTGTAACTACTAGTTCAACGGTAAAAGACCTGGGAGTTATTTTAGACAGCAACTTATCTTTAAAAATCACATCAATCAAGTTACAAAAACAGCCTTCTTTCACCTTAGAAATATTTCTAAGCTAAGAAATATGTTATCTATATCTGATGCAGAGAAGCTCGTCCATGCGTTTATGACCTCTAGAATAGACTACTGTAATGCATTACTAGGTGGATGTCCTGCATCATTAATAAACAAGCTTCAGTTAGTTCAGAATGCAGCAGCAAGAGTTCTTACTAGGTCAAGAAAATACGATCATATAACCCCAATCTTATCGTCCCTACACTGGCTTCCTATTAAGTTTCGAATAGACTACAAACTACTGCTACTCACTTATAAAGCACTAAATGGTTTGGCTCCCATGTATCTATCCAGTCTCTTAACACGCTACAATCCGTCACGCTCCCTGAGATCTCAAAACTCTGGGCTTCTAGTAGTTCCTAGAATAGCAAAGTCCACTAAAGGCGGTAGAGCATTTTCACATTTAGCTCCTAAACTCTGGAATAGTCTTCCTGACAGTGTTCGGGGTTCAGATACACTCTCCCAGTTTAAGTGCAGATTAAAAACATATCTTTTTAGCAAAGCCTACACATAACACACATCACACACATCACATCACAACCTTGTGCTCCAGAACATCTGATCACATGCACATTATCAACTTGTGCTGTTAATATCATGAACAGCAGCTACGCTAATTCCTCTCCACTGCTTCTCTTTCTCTCCCCATCCCGAGGCATCCTGAGGTTTGGCCAGCTCCAGTCACGTCCCACCTCGTGAAGATTATGGACCTATGGATGATCATGGAGAAGTAGATGCCGAGTGTTTAAAGGCCCTGGCATGGAGAAGCTGATGCTGGATCTATGATGATCACAAATTGTTCTGTATTGTTGAAAGATTTATGACCAAACTTTTGATGTCACCCATATGAGGATGGGTTCCCCTTTGAGTCTGGTTCCTCTCAAGGTTTCTTCCTCATATCATCTAAGGGAGTTTTTCCTTGCCACTGTCGCCACGGCTGCTCATCAGGGACAAACGCACACCATTCACCTTCACTGTTGTTTTCTGTAAAGCTGCTTTGAGACAATGTCTGTTGTGAAAAGCGCTATACAAATAAACTTGACTTGACTTGACTTGACTATGATGTTTGCGGATGATATTGTAATTTGTGGTGAGAGTAGGAAGCAGGTTGAGGAGGAACAGGGGGTAATTCGATAGGAAAATGCTCAGGATGGAGCCACCAGGAAGGAGGAAAAGAGGAAGTTTATACATGTGGTGAGGGAAGACATGCAGGTAGTTGGTTTGAAAGAGGCAGATGTAGAGGACAGGGTCATATAAAGACAAATGATCTGCTGTGGCAACCCCTAATATGAGAAGCCGAAAAAAGAAGAAGAAAAATAATTACTTGTACCCCTTTAACTTTGAGATCTTTGTTCAGTCACAGCTCAGGTTACATTTTATTTACACATCAGGATCTCAGCTTCGATGATCTCAGTACTTTATGTACTTTACCTTCACAGCATCTCTATTTAAAACATCTCATTTATTATCCAAGGAGTCACACGTGTGGAAACTAAATACTGAGCTCGAAGCTGTTGACCTGAGACATGTTTTCACCCTACTAAACATCACCCTGTGATTTTAACTAAGTAATAATAAAACGCCAATCCTACCTCCTCTCTTGGATTGAATGAAGCCAGTTGTTTAATCTTCACCGTCTGGTTGTTGTTGCATTTCTTACATAAGAGCATTTGGCAGTTTACCCACTGCAAGGTCTTGGGGGCTTCAGACACAGGAAGGCCAGCTGACACACCGTGGTTGAGGTGCTCCATATATTGAGCAGGGATTGGTTTATTATAGTCACCATTCTACATTTTTTTTAATTGGGGGAGAAGAAAAAAAAACAAGAAATTTCAGCATTGCAGAGAATGTGTGTATTTGCAGTAATGAAGTCCATATTGTTTATTAAATTATCCATTACCTCTTGGAAGCCGTTGTACTGCTCACAGTAAGGACAGTCCCAGCAGTTACGATTTCCATAAGGAACCACTGTGTCCTGATTACAGAACCAGCAATTCACCTTCACGTGTGTTGGTTTCTTCCTATTAAAAAAAAAACAAAAAAAAAAAACAGAAGAGTACATTTAGAACTATTCATGTATTTACACACAGTTCACTGTTAAATAAATAGTAATAGAAATATCAGAGACTTTAAAAAAAATCTTTTAACATAGATTTAAAACAACAGATGTAAAACGATGCGAAACAAATGCGCTACTTAAAATTCATACGGAATTCCTCCTGTTTACAAAGAATTGGTTTTGCATGCATATGAATTGTAAGGACCGAAGACCAGTGCAATAACACAGCACATTTATAGAAATATCTTCAGTGTTAAACTTACATTTTTAAACTTTTGTTATAAATCATACCTGCAAAATTATACCTGCCAAAATAAATTAACTGTTCTTTTTCATTCTCCACAATGACATCATTTGAAGCTCCATCAACTTGCAATACAACATGTCTACGAGATGAGATACATATACGCGTAACTTTCAGTCTTTTGATTCATTTCACTCCTCAGAAATGAAAACCATTCCAGGTGAATACCTCGTAAATCTGATGAGCGTATAGTAATATTAACTACTTCGGAAAATGTAAAATATTAAACGTATTCTGGGTTGTTTAACTTTTTTTTTTGTTTACTACATACTTTCATACGTTTTCTTTCCTAGTTCAGATGTTTTTATTATTAATGAAAAAGGTTGGAAAATAATAATAAAGGAAAAACACTAAAAGAAAAGGTGTGTCCAAACTTTTGACTGGTACTGTATATATACACACACACACACACACACACACACACACACACGCACACTCGTTTACAAGATGATATACATATAACTTTCACAGATGTGTCTTCATGATATCCATGTTTTCATCACACCCCCATCACTACAATAGAAAAACATTAAACCATATTATATGTTAAACATAGTTTGTTCATTTTACTGTTTTTGTTCCTTCTCCACATCTTTTCGTCTCTTTATTCAGAACCCATCTCTACACCCTCAGCTTTACTTTTCCTAGATTTACACCTTTATGATAACCCAATAAATGTTGATTCCTGTCCCTAATGGAATCTCTTCAAAACATTGACTATTGATTATAGCAAATATATAATGAAATATAATACAAATAAAATAAAAAATAAAAACAAATATCAAGACAAAAATCAAAAGAAATTAAATTGAATCAAAATAAATCTTCAGAGTACAAAGAAGTCTTTTATTAAATAAAAAATACTTATATTTTATTAGTATTTTCTTTAAGCATGCAAATATTTGCATAATAAATTAATTAGTCTCATTTGCATAAATCAGCCGTCTGTAATTACTGCTTTAAAATGATAGATTTAAAGCTTTCCACGTGATGTGTCCGGACATAAAAACATATACAGGTCATTAAAATAAAGTAAATTAAAAGATTTTATATTGAGTCAGTGAGGTCTTGAAGAGAAAAAGGAACTAATAAGGAATAATAATGAAGCCGCTAACGGTAGCTGTGCTATCTTGCATTTTCGATTAAAGGGTTGATAAAATACACAAAACAAACAAAATAAAATAAATAATTAGAATATATATCGAAATTTATTTAGTGTCGATATTACAGAGAGAAAGTGTAACATTTCTGAGGAAAACTAATTGTATGTTGTTTAATGTCTCAGGCGCGTGCACCGGGCCTCAGCGCGCGCGACACGACAGTCGGTACCTGTTCGTGATCTTGTGCGCGAGCGCGCCGCCGGTGAGACACGCCGCGACCCCGAGACCGGCGTACAGCAGCTGCGGATTCTGCCCCAACATCTGCCCGAACATCTGCCCCAGCGTCTCCATGCCAAAGTAAACCGTAGTGTCCTTAACCTTTATTATTCTATCAGCCCGGGCGACCGTGCACGGGCCAACAGAAGCGCCAGTCAATCAACCGATTACTTTGATCACTTCCGGGTTATGAATTTCTTGTCAAAATAAAGGTTCACTATAGGGTTTAATGAGTCCATCCGCGTATACAAAACGTTTTATTACATCGTTTCATCTTAAGAAGTATTGTAATGAACACATAATAACATTGTAATATTAATTATTTATGTTCTTATACAGCTTTTAAAGAAGGAAAATACGTATATAGTCAATGTTCAACGTATCCTCTTAAGTGAATACTGACATTACAACGGTAACGTCGCAATTCTAATATAAAACTAAAAACTGTAACAAATTATTTTAAAGTAAAAGAAAGCAACAATTACTTTGGTGCCATATGTTTTTAAAATAAATATTTTATTTTACTACCTTATGGACCGATATTCACAATATGACCAAAAATATGTGGACGCCGGAAATCCCACTCATATATATTTCCGGCGTCACTGTCGCACCCTCATTGATAGCACACACGTGTGTATTTGCTGCTGCTGTACAATGAATCACTGCATTTTCATTTGATTGGAGCTAAAAGGCTCAGGCCAGTTCCTGCATGAAAATGCTCCTGTACACAAATCCTGCACCCCTGATTGGTTACTGTTCTGCACAGAGCCCAGACCTCAACCCCACTGAGCACCTTTTGGATGAAGAGGAGCTCTGACTGTGTGTCTGATCTCACTCATGCTCTTGTGAGTGAATTAGCAAATACTTACAGCAATTCTCCAATATCTAGCTTAACCAGAAGAGTGGTTTATTATATAACACTAAAGTGTTCAAGGTACATACGCATGGACAGTACATTAATGGTCTGATGTCCACCAACTAGTATATTATAGGTTGGAAGAAAATGGGGTTGTATTGCCATCTCATAGCTCCAGATTGCCTTCTTCAGTTCTGAGTTCGGGTTACTGTCTGCGTGTGAGATTTGCACATTCTCCTCATGTCCATGTGGGCTTCCTCTGGGGTTCTCCGGTTGTCTTTCAAAAACATACCAGTAGGCGACTGTAAATGATCTCTGAAGTGTGAATTAATGTTTGCATGCATATCAGCCTGTGTGGCATTGCTGGCTCATCTCAGGTTCATTCCAGGCTTATAATGTTCCTAGATAGACTCTGGACCCACAACGATTCTAACACAGCTAAAGCAGCTATGCTCATTTTTGGCTGGATAGGATTCATTGTTAACAGATTGATAAAGATTTCTGAATATTTAGTCATAATGAATTAGATTTCAATATCCAATGCAGACAGAAACAGATATAAAATGCTCCTCTAAAGACTCTCAAGTTACTTAATTTGTTTATCTGGGGGGGAAACACAAATCTTAAGAAAAAACTTTCAGGCTACCTGAATTTACTGAACCCTCCTTAACTCAAAAGTATATAAGGTTAAATAATAATAATAATAAAAAAAAGAATGGATGTGTTAGTTAAGGTTTTACACACTAAATACATACAATGCCACTGCATTTTTTTTACTGACAACATGCAAATAATTGTATAAACAAGGTAAACTTTAATATAATCATGTTTCCTTTTTTTTTTTTTTTATAGATCCAAAAAATTACAGTTTAGAAATGAGAAGATCTAATCATAATTGGGTAAACCGGTTCGGCATAATGAATGTCAATAATTTAGAATTAACTGTGTAGACATGCAGCTCATGCATTTATAATGAATTAATAGAGAATGTTAAATGATTGGAATAAGTAGCCCCTGGGGCACAGAACAGACCCATGAGCTTTGCCATTTAAAACCAATTAGACTGAAGACTTTGTGCAGGTAACTGTATCAAGGGCACTGTATGCTAGTCAAAGACACTGTTTAATGAAGTACAGGAGCCTGTAATGAGGAGCTTCATGAGCTTAATTTTAAAAGGTTTCAAAACATAACTAAAAGAAAAGTAGTTGTGTTCAGCATTAATTTTATTCAACGACTGATTGTATTCTTATTTCCCTTTTACTGTAAAACACAACCATCACAAACAGAACAGTAAATAACATTAACAACTAAGATCACTACACAATGAACGTGAAACCAAGAAAACTACTGCAACATCACAGTTTTACAATTTGTGCCAAAGACTTCTCCTTCAGGTCTTTATACCAGCATCCTTTCCATTCAGGACAAAAGGATCCACTGGAGAGTTCAGCTTCAAAATCTTTGGCGAGGTAAAGCAGCCAACCGAACAGAACCATGACCAAAATTTTAAACTACAACTAAAAAAATAAAATAAGAATAATTTAGTTAACTTAATATCACTATGTGCTATGGGATGACCTCTTTCTGTACATCGATGCATTATTAACATGTTACATGCGTACCATATTACATATCTCCATTATCCGAAATTAAAACGTTTGTTAGGATGCAGGATAAACGTAATTTCTTTTCTTTTGCAGCTAGTAATATGTATGCATCCAAATAAAAAAAAGTCTTTGGATTCTACCATCAAAATGCATCCTACTGCATCCTCAGGTAAAAACAGTGTCACAAAAGGGTTAATTTTCTCCAACTTTAATTGCAGGTTCAAAAGTCTTTTTGTGCAATTTATACTGGGCTTTATTTGGAGGGCTGCCCCAGCAAGTAGACAATGAGCTCATAGGTGGAGAGAACTATAGCGGTGTTGGGAATTTGCCTAAAGAGCTGTGGAATGAGTCCTCTATAAAAAGCAGCATAGCCCTCCTCCACTGCTACCAGACGAGCCGTTTGAAAAAAATATTTGTATTTGCTGCCCTCTTCTCTCAGCCTCGTCCGGATGACCTCTGGGGAGAGACAGGAAACATGGGGAGTCAGATGACAGCATGGAAAGAAAAGAAAAAAAACACTTAATTCAAAAAAAAAAAAACTGCTGAATGTAGGATGTGTGATATGAGAAAGTACAGTTATATAAAGAACAAGGGTCACTCGCTAATCAGCATACTGCATTGTTGACATGACCCTTATACTGTATATAAAAGATGCAAGTTTTTTCAGTGTGATAATGTGTTGGGGGGGTGTGTTTTTTTTTTTTTTTTTTTATTATTGTATAGTGTGTTTAATTTATAGACAGAAATTTAGGAGAGTCCCATACCATGTGGATATGCTACGCAAGAGGCACAGCCTTTGGCAAAAGCAGCTGCTAACATAAGGCTCAGGAAGTCCGAGGCTCTTTTCTCTCCGTCGCTGTTGGCTGACATGGGCCGATTCTCCGCTATGCGCTTTTTAAGTGTCTCGTAGATGAGGAAGCAAATCATGGTCTCAGAGATTCCGGCGTAGGACGCGGTGAGGCCTCGGTAGAAGCCTCGTAAGCCTTCCGTCCTGTACACGTAACGTGCACACTGCAGCGCGTTCATCTTCTTCTCTCCTCGTGCCCTGACGGAAAAGCGGTTAATTAGTACATTCTCCACTTTAATTAGGTTAACTGTGTAATGTGGATGACTGTAAAACAGGCTACAGTTCCCAAATGGCATCTCTAATATTCAGGTTGACTGGACTAGGTGTAGCAGGAGGGAAAATATGGCTGTACTCTTTTTCCTGGTTATACATTATGTTATGGCAGTGTGGAAGGGATAGGGATTTTCATTACAGGACTATATTTAAATAAGGACTTCAGAACAAGCTGTACTCTTGTGACCCTCAAGGCTGCACTGGCTCATGCAGTGATAAAAATATCTCGTGTCATTTAAGCTACGATTGGCACAGCGAGAGTGATATTTATACTGCTGGCCTTCCGAGTCACATGTTCATTACTGCAACAGTCAAATAACAGCAGGATCATGTTAATGACTTTTAGACACCCCTCAAAATCTGCACGTTAGACACGTGCAGTTTACGGTGCCAAACAGAGTGTTGGGTACAACCTGTCCTACAAATTTCTGTTCTGTTTCTGGAGTATAAACATACTTCTTTTCAAGCTGCATTCTGGTTTTGACCATCCAGATGGGGTTCATCAGGGAGTTCGTTACAAACGCTGGGGAAGGAAGAGGAAAAAAAAAAAAAAAAATTATATATATATATATAATGTATACATAAATATGAAAACATAATTACAATAAATAAATGTACTTTCCTTCCCCTGAATACAAGTTTATTAAATAAAGAAGAAAACAAACATACTACTAATAGCGAGCACATGGATTTCAAATTTTCAAAAATGGTCTTTAATCCAGAGGCTGAAAAGCAACTATCATTAAAATAAGATAACAGGTCTGTTTAACTGGTGGCTCTGCACTTTAAATTCTGTATGCATTTCTTTCATTTTCTCTTTATGTTTTATAAAGTTTTATATATTGTTTCTCAATAAGCTTTTTTTTTTTTTTTTTTTTTTTTTTTTTTACAGCAGCATAAATTTTTTTTTTGGAGATAGTGAAAAAATAATGTGCCTAAAATCTGCTGCATATCTTTATTTTGTTTTTATTAGCTTTTTCCATTTACTACCCTAAAACATGTGGAATTAAACTGTGGTGTAAAAAAAAGGTAAAGTGGAGAATGTGGGGTAATCAGATTGATTCAGTTTAGTATGATGGGGCAGCTAGTGTTTAACAATTATTTGTAATAACTTTTTTTAATTCATAGGCAGTGAAGGCTGTGGTTCGAAGCCCCTTAAGTATAACAGCTTAGAGTATCTCACCTGCAAAGCCAGCTGCAAACATGTGCACTGCTCCACTGTTTGGCACAAAGATGCCATTGAAGGTCTCTTTTGACTTAGAATACGCCGCAAAATATATTGCCCTGGAAAACAAAACAGAAAAACATTGTAGATAAAGCAAGGGGAACATTATGTCTGTGTGCTCTGTCACAGCCTGCATAGCCAAAGAGCTTAATTCTTTTTCTTAAAAGGAAGGACTGCTAAAAGCCTGCCAAGTTTTCTCACACACTCTCTCTCTCTCTGGTGTCTACATTCTACAGAACTGTCTGTTCCACACTGGTTGTTTTTTCATGTGTTTTTTAAACACAAAAACCAGCTGGAGATATTCACAACCATTCCAAATGCTCTATTGCTCAGACCCTCATTATCTAAGTGGGTCTATTTACCCAGGTTTGATATTAGCTATAGGTTGCAAGTTATAAAGCCTATAAATATGCTATACCTATAGTTAATATACACATGTCGTTAAAATGACATCTTTCCAGCTAAAGTGTCTTCCTGCAGTTATAGTTTGCAATTTAAAAGTATATGTATTAAACACAAACATGTTAAATATTACATGTCTCTATACTGTTAGTGTACACACTTAGTTTAGATTTTTTTTTTGTATTTATGTATAGAAATCAATCCTTCAATTTTTTTAGAATCATGTGAATTAGAAAAAAGCCATTGAAACACTACAGAGCACGAAGCTTATACTGCACAAGGATCAGTTTGTTAGAACAGGATTTACTTTTTTACCTAGAAGGCGCAACGCCAACCAGATTTGGACCCAGTCCTCGGAACAGCGAACTTGGTCCTTCTTTTTGCAAAATTGACCTGGTCGAAGAAGAAAAAAAATAAAAATAAAAAATGTTGCACATTATACATTAAAAGTTACACAGAACTGATTTGTACTTAGCCCATGGCAAACTTGTAAACTTGCATTGTAAGTAAAGTTAATCATCTAGTACACGAGTAAACATGAGCTCGGTCATCTTGGTTCACTGTATAATCATTGTAGATCTAAAAGGTTATCTTTACAGGCCACCCAATGTTTGTGTCCACACCATTCACTATTAATTCCAGAGTAATAGCTTGAAATTCAATATTGCTGATGGTACAGTGTTTCTTTAGAAAAAAACCTATATTTAATTATATTTAAAAGCTAGACCAGAAAAGAAAACGTTTTAAGATGTACTGGTTTGAAACCATTTCCCTCCATGTGCAATGCTTCTCAACTATAAATGCTACTTGTCCCAATACATTTCTCTAAACCATCTCCTAAAACTCTCTAAGAATCTCTAAATACTCAAACTCTAGAAATAAGGTTATCCAAATTATAGCCTACAGATGAGAAACAAAACTTTCATTTATTACAGAAAAACAAGAATGCTAGTATGTCACCAAAGGAACCTTGTAACCAAGGTATTCAACAGGCTAAACAATGATAAACCCTGACAAAGTCCATTACACGCATCTCACGCCTGACCCTCTTCATGAAGCACATTTACCCAGAACTCTATCAACGTTTAACAATGGGGAAATCACAAGGAAGCATTTAATCATCTCATAACACGGCCCGTTTCTTGGAACGGGCAGACCACAACAAAAATATGGGACTCATCATAATCTCGCCCTCATTGGGGGGAAAAAAAAAAAAAAAAAAGAGAAGTAGATAAGCCACAAAATGCTGAAAAAAGGAACTCACACCCCTTAAGTTTAGGCAGAAACAGCCTAGGCTACTAGTAATATGATGCGGAGCAGCAAAAGCATGTGACAGCATGGCTTTCTCCAAGCATTCACCAGCCCTCCTCGAGTGTAATGGCTGACCTCCCAGAAAAGGACACAGACACACACACACCATCTCATCCCTCACCAGCTTTATAGAATACTGTGACAATCTGGCAGAAAAGAATGTGGGGCTGTGCATGAGTGCTGCCTTGTCCTTTACTGCAGGGAGCTGTTCTGATCTCTGATCTTTTACATAACAGAAAGTTTAAGACCAGCTTTACTCAACTGCACACCAACCATATAAAAGCTACTAAAGAAATGAACAAAAAGTATTAGCAATACAGCAAATGCCGTGCAAAGTGTTGCGTTCGACGAGTCACTGAAAATGACAAACATCCCACAGCCCATTCTATAGGGTATCAAACTCATTAAAATAAAATTTTGTATCGAGAATATACAACATATGAACCACATCTTTACCCTTACACGCTATGCATAGTCTTAGCCATTGTACCACGTATCTGCACATTTTGCTCAATGTACTCAGATCAACGGATTTGCTTAGATTTTCCAGACAATCTGTACATGCACATAAAGCCACATTTAGGCTTAGAATTGCCCATGGCGTTAAAAAGCTCCTGCTTACCGTAGGACCTGCATAAGGCTAGGCGTTACTGGTCCCGGTCTGATCACGCCAGTGCCGCTTACAGTACCCAGCTGCACCTGAAACACCGGTCTGAGTGCAAGTCCTGATGATTGTAGCCTCGTCTTCAACACCTCTAGTGGGCAAGTCACAATGGCACCCACTGTACCGCCACATCTGTAAAAAAAGGGGACACCATGGTTAAAAAAATAAAATACAAATCACAAAGTTATGAGACTTGTATTCTTATTACTCATGAAGTAAGAAGAAAAGGGGGTTAAATAGATAAATGAATTGCCTCGTGATAAAGAAGCTCAGAAAAAGTTCGTCAGCAAGTCAGGGTTCTGGCGCACATTACTAAACGTTGCCGTTTCGAGAGTTACACAGGTCAGGGAGAACAAACTGAACCCTTTGAAAAACCAACAAAACATGACGTAGGTCATATCGAACATTTATCTGCTGATCAAAACTGAAGAGTATGTACAGGCAGTTTTACCCATACAAAATTAATAACAGCCTAGTCAAAACAAAAGGAAACGTAGAACCTGGGTGTGTAGACAGCAATTAAATGCAAAAACTGCAAGTGAGTGGACAATGTTTCAGTTTACAGAATCGAGCGACGCAATTTTTGCCGTGTTTGCATCAGCCGAGTGCCCTCGAGTTCGCAGGGCATAGTTCAGCCCACTGATGTGCAACTGGTTGGATCAAATGAACATTTTAAACATAGGGCATCGTACGATAGACGTCTGCAACACCAATAGGGTGTGTAAGCCGGTTCGAGCTTTTCAAAGGTCAAAAAACATATTATTAAAATGTATTATATACAAACAAAATGACGTGTAACTGGATAGTCCCAACCTACTGCATTTAAAAAAAGGACAAAAATGCAGGAAATCCTGAAAGCGACGATACAATACTAATTAATAACGATACAAGTTACACAATTCCTACATAATTACACATTATGAGAAGTTATGTCTTAAATCAGTCACTCAACACAAAGCTCTCAGTATGTTTTGCAGAAAAGATACTGCATGTATGTATGTAGAAGTAATGTGTCTCTCACACACACAAATAACCCTAAGGATATACAAAACAGGACTCATCACTGACAGTTATGCAGTCACGAACTTGTTACGGCTTTGTACCGGGATTACAAGGGACAGATTAAAAACAGACCTGTCCAAGAGGAACAAAGCATTTCAGGCACAAGAAGGAAGATTAAAAACCCATTACCTACTCTGAAGAACTCCTAACTACACATTTGATTTTACAGTTACACACAGTCCCAGTGCCCTTTTACTCTATACAACCAAATGCTTTAAAATAACTTTTTTTTTGGCTGAGCCACAGGAGACATTTGAGGGCATGAACTTGAGCAGACTTCATGTTGCACAACAACCACCAAGTAGAGTGATGTAAGAAAACAGGACATGACTACATACATGAAGGTGGAAACATAAGAAAGGTTATCAACCTATTTGCCATTGGGCTGGGCATCTTTTTTAATAGTCTCATCTAGGACCATTACACTCACCTCCCGAGTCACATCGATAAAGCAACAGCAAAAAAAAAACGACAGATTTAGTAATCAAGTCATTTTTGGTTTGAATAAAACATCTCATAACATATCACCATAAACATACACAACTATAAATTCAGCTGGTGATAAAATACTTATAACATGATGTCCCATGATGCAGCCACAAATGTTGCTCATATTTATTATATTTCAAGGATACGTATTCATGCAAGTGTTCAGAAAGGAGTCTACAGAATTTCCCACTTCCTCAGGGCACATACGATTATACAATAGCTTGCAAAAAAAAAAAAATGGGGGGGGTTTAATGGAAATTTCCTTACAAAATTTCAGTCAAATAAGGCTAAGTTAAAAGAAATAAACCGAAAGGGCTGACGTAAGATCTGGTATCCTGGGATACGGATCCTCTTTCTTTCAGGCGGCTCCACTGGGACTGACCTTGGATACGCAAAGAACAAAACTACCTTTTTAATCTGCTTTTTAGAAATATATATGCCCAGAGATGACTTGATTGTCCACGTTAAAAATCAATGTTGAACTGAGACCAAGGAAGGATTTGTAATAGAATAGAAAGTGTGATGAAAGAATGACTACAACCAGTCCAACACTGTAGCACTGAAAACCATAGAAGAAATAATGTTACATAAAGCATTTCTATTTTGTACTGTACACTGTATTGAGCTGTAGGTGTTTAAATGTCATATTATAATACATATATATAATATACACACATTATAACTTTATTTTGTGCTAGCTTTCCGACATATCCTTCCTATATGACTATTATAGATAAACAGTTTTTCTTTATAGTTTAGATTTTAATAACATCTTAAAGTCGTATTTCGTGTGCATGTTTGTGAGAAAGAGGGAGAGAAAAGAGAGAAAAGAGAGAGACTAGCTGCTAGTCAGCGACATCCACGAGCTAGCATTCCTGACTAGCGACCTGAAACCTCAATGTCATTCGATATTCCGTTTGCTGTAAAACAGCAAAAACATTTAAAATGTTTTCACAATTATCCGTATAATTACGGCGACACGATAAACAGTCAACTGATTTATTTAATTAAAATGTAGTCTGGTTTCTCTCCGAGCCGACATGTGGTAAGTCGCCGGCTAATCGGGGAAGCGCCACAGGGAGGAGAGACGCGCTGCCTGGGTAAACACAACCATCTTACCGGCTGAAATGAAAAATGAAAAATAAAGGTGAACTCACCCCCCGGCGAAGAGATGCAATAACGTGTCTTTCTGCGCCATTTCACTGTGTCATCCTACAGCCCGGCTACTAAAACACTCATCTGAAGGAAGTCAGGCAGCAGCAGAGTTTACAAACCGGCCTGAACCAGCCGAGCCGGCTTTCTTTATAAGCGCCCTGCGCACTAACTATCCCAAGGACCGGCAGGGTGATAGGCCCCGTCTACAACTACAGGCTGGGAAACATTAGGACACTACATACGCCGTTATTTTAATCCGTCTCTAGTGCACCTACGTAGGAAACACGAGCATTTTGTATCTCGGCTATGTGACGTCAGGAAGGTTGGGTCGCTGGTGTCCAACCCACACGAACACACAGGCGCTGATTTGAATGGGCCAGGCGGGGGTGTTGTCCATGACGTCAAGGTACGTCCACTCTTCTGCGAAGGTTATGATCCGTATATTTGTCCTGACATCCTAAATAAACACGGAACCATACCGTATGTGTCATGTGCTGCACCTACGAAATGTTTTTTTTTGTGCCTAATTTTGCAATCCTATAGCAGTGGAAAGTCCAATGGAAACCCCACCCTCTCAGTTTTTTTTTTTTTTTTGTACATATAGCTTCTTTTGAAGTCAAGTCAAGTCAAGTCAAGAGGCTTTTATTGTCATTTCTACTATACACAGTGGTACACAGTACACAGTTAAAACGAGACAACGTTCCTCCGGGAACCCTGGTGCCACACTAAACAACAACATAGAGCTACAACACAACACACGCTACGTAAATTGCATCGAGTGCAACCTAGTGCAAACAGTGCAGACGAAAAACAGTATAGACAGTGAACAAGACAACACAAGACATCAGAAGACAAGACACAAAACCCAAGATAGCGCAGGCCAGAAGTGGTGCTATTATCCAGATATGTTTATTATCCAGATGTGTATATTATCAAGATTTGTTTATTTTAGTCCTGTTCAATGAAAGGTTTAGGGGAAATACATGACCTTAATGCCAGGTTGTATCTTATCTTCATTTATTCAAATCTTAACAAATTCACAACAATGTTATACGACGTTTTAAGTTAAACATGATTAATTTGACCTGTTGTCACATTTCATTTGTTATCTATTCAAACTAGAAGATCCACTAATCTGGAAAGTCCTGCCAGGTCTCTAAGTCTTGTGATGAGATGAGTGTGTAATACCATCAGCACTAATACAGGCATACAGAGCTGGACTGACAGTGCAGTGTGAAAAAAGCAGCCTATAGTGAAAGGGGTGTGTGAGCCAGAGGGAGGGATGAAAGCTAAGATACACATCGCTCTATATTTGAGAACCATGGACTGATAAATATGTTGCGCAGTCATGGCCTTGTTGGCTTGTTTACTGGCTTGAAATGTGCAAGCTTGACAAAATGTGTTATAACAGCGTTTAAATGTTTGAGATAATCTCCAAGTTTAAGCAAAAGAAATAAATTGGATATCATGTGCATAATTAGTAACACTGTGATTGTAAAATAAAATGTAATAATTCTATGGGGATTGGTGCATAGTATTTTTGTCACATACTGTAATATGTATGTGACAAAATTTATTTATAGTAACAGCCATATATTATGTTCATAGTACATACACATCTGTAAATTACTCCTATAATACCATTTTTTATTTATTTATGTAACTTGTGTAAACTGTATATCCTGCTCTTGCTGCTATTGCACTTCTGGTTAGACCTGAACTGAATTCCGTTGCCTTGTACTTGTACATGTGTAATGACAATAAAGTTTAATCTAATCTAATCTAATCTAATCTAATCTACATACAGAGTGAATAGAATATGAAGAACAAGATGGTTTACATTTTTACTGTTATGCTATTTCAAAGTTTAACTTAAAACAAAATACAATTGAAATAAAATTCACATGGCATTGTTTGTGATAAGAACCGAAACATTTTCCATTATACTTGGATATGAAAATTACTAGGCAACATGATCTGTCTAATTCCTGTTTATACTGGTTGCAGCACTTGTTTTCTTTGCCAAACACTGCCTAAACAAATACCAGACAAAGCACATGTTTTTCAAAATAAAACAATACCAAGATAGACTCATAGTTTCATTTTGAAACGCTCAAAAGGAATGTGACATGTTTATGTCTTAAATGGAATCCTGACAGGTTATAATCAGTGAGCTTCTATACTAATACCTGACGCATTTGGCTCAAAGCAGAAAGCAATTAAATACCATGTGTTAAAAAAAATGGATAGCGTAGCAGTTGCTTAATAAGTCTTGCACACATAAGTCACTTCTTGCTAACCAGAATGCTTGTTGTGCATCGAATTGGCTGCTGCATGCATTTCATTAGATCACACCAGATAATAATAGGTGTGTTAAATAAAATTATAATAATTATAAAACAGAGCCAGCCATCACATTTTTTTTTCATGATGTCATATACTGCATCTATAAATGATTTTTTTTTTATTAATATGCATATATTATAAAACATATATATATATATATATATATATATATATTACAAACAGACAATAGAAAAAAATCTTGTGGTAGAAACATTCTCAGCAGCAGTCCCAGTGCATGGTTGTTTTTCACATTAAATTATTAAAACAATTTATTTTGACTTATTACATTTTTATGCAATCACATACAAGTGGTATTCAAAATCTTTTTTCTACTTTTTTTAATTTTATTTTGTGTTTTTTATCATTTCTTTTTTTCCTAATAGCCCCACAAATGTTGAATATGTTTATGTTACCAGTAGACGGAGCTATTGAGAACAATGGGTCATACTGGTGACAGCCAAATTACAACTTTCCACATAACTTCGTCTACTAGACAGACAAATTAAAAAGACCTTAATGACAAAATAAATCGTGTGATAATGAGGACGTTGGTCTAAACGTTGGTACCTTTGTAATGTCACCTTTGTGAAAGGTGACAGACTACAGGCTGTTTCTCAGATTTTACAAGGCAATGACTACATTGTGATTGAAATCTGACAGTTTTTCACCTCTCTAAAGGCCCAGTCCAGATTTTATTTTGCTCATTTGCACATTTTAAAGGTGTTAAAATCCAGGCTACACTTGGCCCTGATGCTGCTAAACAGTCTTTATATAAATATAATAAATTGCCTAAATGTCTCTAACAAGACAGACAAATGCTACATTTTAATAAAAGCTGACTATACACCAGAGATATATAGAGCTATACACCAGAGATGCCTAAACTAGAGCCTGTGGGCCAAAGTTGGCTTCTGGTGACCCATAATGTGGCCATGCTATATATGAAAAAAAAATTATTTAGGTTCATCTTTATGTCTATCATTAGATGAAAATTTGTATTAGGTAATGACTCTATTATACAGCAAATTGGATTGTATCTCTTTCTACTATAAGCTTTACTGAACTAGAAATTTTAAAATAAATCTGCATTAGTTAAGCAGTGTGGTATAGTATAGTTTATACAGTATAGTAATGTTTTTTATTTATTAAATTATTTATTTTTATATATTAAATTGGCAATTTTAATTTGAATATAATGTTTCTCAATTCATTTAGATTTCTGACCCTTCATAGTTTCTGGCCCTTCATAAGTTTGGGCACCTCTGTTATGCACTATTTGTTCGCCTTAATTAATTAAGAACAAAGGATAATAATGAAAGGTTGAACTGAAAAAAAAAAAAGACTGGCTAAAATAAATGACATGAGTCAGGAGTAAATGACATTTAATTTGATGTGGGTCCATTTGGTTAAGCTGCTAGTTATGCATGAATTTATTTATAAGTTCAGAAACATATTTATAGTTATCAGAAAAATATAGTATAGCAGAAGCGTTTTCCCGTCCCGGAACCACTGCCAGGGAGATTACACAAACATGGGAGGAAGAAGTTAGCGGGCGGACCGGAAGTCTCTGAAGTCACATTGAAGCCGTGTATTCGGTTCTCCTTTGAAAAAGTAAGTCATACATTAGAAAATAAGTCGAATGATTAATTTCATGCAGTCTTATATTGATGTATGAAACGATTAAAATGGTTTGCATTTAACACCAACGCCTGGATATTGTTTTATAAAGCTAAGCTAGCTGGCTAATGGACAGTTGCCTCGAAACATGTGTTATAAAATTAAACTGCTTTTAGTTTATTATACTTGTTGTGCTGTGGAACAACAGTAATACATTTTTCACTCTCTAAAACGTTTAACTGCATTAAACCAGGACATAAACGACAAATTATTGTTCTGTTGTCCTACTGTATCATTTATGCACTTTTATTTACTTATTAATTTCTAAGGGAGAAGTCGCGTGATACACATGAGTGTGCACCAGCAATAGGACCTGGTCATGATTGTCTCAAGGTTAATCCCACGGCTGAATGTGTTCCTCAGATTGTCTGGTGAGTGTGGTGATTGTTTTTCTTGATGTATTTCATGAATGATTTTCTTAAATCATTCTTAGTATTTCTTAATTTCTTGATTTGGGTTGTCTTTCCTTGGCAGGTGCACATCAACACCAGTGCAAGTCTGTACACAATGCATTACAACACGGCCGTTCTGTCAGCTTTGTTACAAATCATATGCAAAGATACTCCACATCAGCCACTGACAACAAGCAGCCCTCTAAACTATGGACAGTGCTCGAGCCAGAGTTAGAGGAGCTCCTCGTTCCACGGAAACTCTCCGTTACGCCTTTAGAAAGCTGGCTTTCCCTGCGTTATTCACTACCCCCTCTTCTCGAAGCTCCTGTCCCTGCAGAGGAAGGTGAGCTAATAGACCAGGCTGTTGTGGTGCCTCCCTCGGCAGTGCCTGTGCTGGAGGATGGTGAGGGCACCACGCCACTGAGTTGTAAGAACGTGTTGGAGATCCGGCGAAGGAAGATGAACAGACACAAGTACAAGAAGCTGCTGAAACGAACTAAGTTCCTGAGGAGGCGGATATTGGAGCGCCGACATAAAAGAAAGCAGGTCAGTCGTTTCAGTGAAATATGTCCGGTATGTAGGTGACGTTCGCTGTAATAATTTAGTTTATGTACCCAAAGTCAATACTAAGTCAAAACTCGAAGTCTTCACTTTTTCATCACCTTAATAGTACAGTTTTGTTTTTAAAATATCCAATATATTTTACCTTTATTTTCAGAGGTAGTGGTAAAAATGCAAATGAGGGATAAAGGCAAAGTAAAAGTCTACTAAAATAACTGTCAAAGATGATAACTTTTAGTGCTTATCATATTGCACTTATGTCAAAATGACTTCAAATTGTATAATATGCTGTTAATGTTAAAGTTTGATTTCTTGAAATTTTTGGAAAAACCTTATATGAAACAAAAAAATGTAAATGTTTATTTATGATTTTATAGTTTTAAGATTACGTATTAAATTAACACATTAAAGGTAAAAAAAAAAAAAAAAATAGTAAAGGTGCTTTTAACTTAACACACATACATTACAGCACAGTGAAATTCTTTCTTCGCAGTATTGAGAAACTAGGGTCAGAGCACAGTGTCAGTCATGATACAGAACCCCTGGAGTGCAGAGAGTTAAGGGCCTTGCTCAAGGGCCCAAAAGTGGCAACTTGTCGATACTTCTGAGCAGTAACCTAAAGCCTTAACCACTTAACAACCACTTCTCTGTAACACATTAGCTGTGTCCTGTCAGTTTATACCTTTTTTTAATGCAAAAAGATAAGAAATTACTATCCATGCTGTCTCATCAATGCATGTTATTTATCATAACGTCAGCAGTCGTCATATCGTCCAGTTGTAGCTTTCAGGTTCTTTGTGGAACGACCAAAAATTGCACAATGCGGGAAAATTGACACAACACATTTTATATTTGACAAAACTGAAAATAGTCCTTATTTATAAGCCAAATATCCCCCAAATAATGATTCCCCCCCCCCCATATATAACCTGAACAGAAAATTGGATGTATTTTCTCTATTCGAATATTTCTCTATTCGATAATTGATGATTGATTAAGGAACAGTTAAGGTGTTAATTCCTTTAGCTCTTGTTATACTGTATCCTGTTCCGTAACTTCTTATTGTCTGAAACTAAATATCAGTCTCGGCATTGAACCACTAGATGGCGCACCAATTAGCATCAGTTAATAGCGGTAGCAAAAGTAAAAACATTGTAAACATATTTGAACTCAATAATAATTTAAATACTAATTGTATATTAGTTGAAATGACATCTGATTGAGCAAAAAGTGGTGAAAGATTGTATTATTAGTTTCAAGATTAGTGTGAGATAGATAGATAGATAGATAGATAGATAGATAGATAGATAGATAGATAGATAGATAGATAGATAGATAGATAGATAGATAGATAGAACTTTAGTCATTGCATAGTACAGGTACACAGCAACAAAATGCTGTTTATAATCTACCAGAAGTGCAAATAGTAATATAGGGCAGACTGAAAAGTGCAGATAAATAAACAAATATATTTATAGTAAATAAATGATGACGTGTGACAGAGTGAATTTATCTTATTTTTTTATTCACACTTGGGGTACATAGGCTTCTTGACCTCATACTCGCTCTAATAATTAAATTCATGTTTATATATATATATATATATATATATATAAAAAATAAAAAAAATAATTAAATTACAGTAAAGAAATATAAAGACTCCGGCAGTGAAAATAAATGTGCAGTAAAGCTGTACTTAATGCAAAATAATTGATATTTGGGCAGTCAAGATTCATATCTTCCTATCTTTTTTCCCCCCCTCAAAAAATCATTGATTGGCTAAACACCTATATTTCTCACCCTGGAGCTGTGATTGTAGTGCTGGTATGTTTATGCCTGATGAACAGTACTAGTTACAGCTCAGGCCTGTGATTAAATCTATGCACTGCTGAGCGGATGTGCTTCTACATCTTGTACTTATCAGTAGTGGTGGACAGTCTGCAGTATGTCAGGCCTCGTTTGGGAAGCGGACTGAACGTTTAGTTTATCAGTTCTAAGGAAAAGTACAGCATCAGCATGTTTACTGTGGAGAATTTTTATTGTAAGGAGCAGAAGCTGAGCCTTGAATCAGCCTGGGCCTCTATATATATATATATATATAAACTTAATAACATTGTTTTTATTAGCAAAAACAATCCATAATGCATGTTGAAATATTTTCATTTAAACCAAATGCCACATAGAGACTTTGACCGGGGCTTTGCTGACTGCTTGCTGTTTGTCATGTTCAGACTAGATTTGAGAAGGATCTTGCGAGAATCTGGAGGCGAGCGGGACTGAAAAAAGCCCCTGAGGGATGGGCCACACCTAAAATCTACGTCAGACATCAAGCAAAGCGACGCTGAAGGTGTGCTGAACGATACCATGCTGCGTAAAAAAATCTTTCGGACCGGTGTTGCATTTTAGATCATCAAATTGCCATTGAACATCTTTGTGGAAACCTGTGAAAGCTTGACTTATATAGAACATTGTATCAGAAATAAACAACTTTTACCACCTCAGGAATGTGCCTAATTGCTTCATATTTGGTTTTTCTTCTACACATAATGACCCTCTCCTAAAACCACCACTAGAGAGTATCAGAGCATCATTTTTAATCCTGGGTTGGTTTGTTTAGATTTTTTTTTCCCTGCCATTTTTAACATTCAAACCAACATGCACGGTTATATGGTGTAGTTTTATTGTTAAAAATAACACTTTTATGTGTATTATTTTGTGCATTCCTTTGAGAAAGTTTTCAGCTTGCATATTTGAGGACAATCAGCCCGAGCTGAACTCACTAAAAAAAGCCCCAAAATATGGGGGTAGGGAAGAGGTTCGAGTTTCATAGTCAGAAGTTGGATTTCGAATGACTGATTTTCAGAGAAGTAGTCCACTAAGTAGGGAGTAGAAACCGTATTTATTGCGCTCTATGCAGTGCACTAATTGAGACCTTGTGGCAGCGGATGGAACGAGGGCGGAGACTGGGAAAAGGAGGCGGGGTTTTGGTTCTCCAAATATTGACACGGCAGGGTTTTTGTTGTAGCCAGGAGAAGAAAACCATCTCAGGTGATGCTCAGTGTTTAGAAGTGTGACGTCCACGCCTGTCGTGCATAATGAAGGATTCAGCACGGGTTGTGTATGAAATGTTTGGGATGGTATTCAGTAAGTATATATTTTTAAAATTTTTTATAACTTTTCACAAACACAGGATCCCTGCATGAACTTTTTTTTTTCTCCCCCTTTTTGTTTTCCATCTGTTCTCCACGCTTCTGCACACTGTTTCCCATCTGGGTATTAGCAGGACAGGTCATTCAGTTTGTGATTTATATCAACATGAATATCATTTTAGGTTGAGCAGATTTAGCATTAGTATAATATTTGAGGATAAATGTATTTCAGAGGGTTTTTTTGTTTGTTTTTTATGGAACGTTCTGGTTTTGGATTAGGAAAATATAAGATTGTTTACCTAAATGCATTTTATTTATTTGAAATATTTATTTATAGTTTTTTTTATTTTTTTCCATAAAACATAGAGGCATGGATTTGTGCACAGTTGTAAACTCAGCTTTTAGAAATAAGTATTTTCAGAAATGATACTTTCTAAAATATGTAGACATCAGACATCAGTGGTAAAACCTTTGGGCATTACATTACTAAAAATTTACTAAAATGTTTTATTCATATCATATATTTTAAACAAATCAAAATATGAATTTAAAATCCCCCCCCCCTCAATAAATCATTGATTTGCTAAACACCTATATTTCTCACCCTGGAGCTGTGATTGTAGTGCTGGTATGTTTATGCCTGATGAACAGTACTAGTTACAGCTCAGGCCTGTGATTAAATCTATGCACTGCTGAGCGGATGTGCTTCTACATCTTGTACTTATCAGTAGTGGTGGACAGTCTGCAGTATGTCAGGCCTCGTTTGGGAAGTGGACTGAACGTTTAGTTTATCAGTTCTAAGGAAAAGTACAGCGTCAGCATGTTCGCTGTGGAGAATTTTATTGTAAGAAGCAGAAGCTGAGCCTTGAATCAGCCTGGGCCTTTTCCTAGAAAAGGATGTCTCTGTGTATAGGCAATTGTGAAATGTTAGGGAAAGAAAATACACTCACACTCTGCATACTACACACTAGTACACTACTGCCACTGACTTCAAACTCAAAAATTCTTGGAATTGTTTTTGGGATTGTTGATATAAGAAAGAAATCAAACCGTTTCAGATACTTTAATAAAAATAAAGTATCGTACACTCCCTGAAGGAAATCAAATCTGATTTTGTTGCTGTGGTGATATTCTCAGAGGTACACCTTTAAGAGCACTGTTAAAAATGATGTTTTATGTTTTTCAACATAATTTTCTTTGTTTATCTTTTAAAATATTTGCACATTAAAGGTACACGTTATCCTAATAAAGCATACATATTTAAAATGCAAAGTAAGTATTACACAGCAATAAGGAAAGGTAAATATTATTACATAAAAGTAGTCTATTTAAAGATATAGAGTTTATTTTCTTAGTTTTTATTTTATTTTCAATTTTATTCCCTTGTGTATTACATTATCAACAAACAACATTATTTTCTGAACCATTTGAAAACTAAGTTTCCTTGACACAAATAGCCTTATTACTATTTTCAAACACATTTTCCTGTTATTTTAAAAAGTTTTTAAAACTTGCCATGTGTGTATTTGCTAGCTAGTTTAATCTATTAGTGTTTCACATTGCCTAATTGTGAGCATGCAATGTTTTCAGCGGGTACAACAAGGTTACCCCCCCCCCCCCCCGATATAACCAATATAATGTTCCAACTGTAAATTTGTCTGTTGTTACGAGGAAATATGGTTATGTGTTTAAAATATAAAGAATATTTTCAGAATGGGGTTTTACATTAAACACACTATTTAAAAAAAACCTTACACTTAGTTAACAGTGTGGTTGGTTACTAGGTCCTGATTATTGCCCAGTAGATGAGTTCCCCAGTAGATCTTTGGTTAGTATGATATTTGTAGAAACACAAAATTTCCAGTTAGATTACAGATGAAAAATGTATGAAGTAATGATTGAACTATGTGTTGCTATATTTTATATAGTTACACTACATGGACAAAAGTTTGTGGACACCTGGACAGAAGATTCGTATGTGCTTTTTGAACATCCCATTCCATCCCCATTTGCTATTATAATCACCTCCACTCTTCTGGGAAGATGTTCCACTAGATTTTGGAGTGTAGTGTGGAGATACTAGGGTGCAGTTTATCCCAATTTAAAAGGATTGAGATCATAGCTCTATAGTGGCCACTCAAGACCTTTCAATAAAAAACATATAAACCATATCTTCATTAAGCTTGCTTTGGGCACAGTTGCATTGCATGTTGGAACAGGTTTGCGTTTCCTGAAGGGAATATATAATGCCCTTGCATTAAATGTCAAATGTGTTCCTCGAACAGTTTGGGAAAGAACCTCATGGCTGGAAGAGTCAGGTGCCCAATAGTTTAGTCCATATTTAGTGTGTATCTCATTAAGTAATTCTTTCTTTGAGTAATGTGGTGTGGTTCATCTCATGACACATATTCTTGCTTTTGTAAGTAATTGTGAAGATGTCGAGATGGTTGACTAAGCCCTTTGTCATAGTCAGTACTCGTTCTTCTTCTGTTTTTTTTTTTTTTTTTTATCACCACACTTAATTCTATGCTACTATGTACCAATTTTGAGACACATTGTTAGGTCATTATTCACCATGTGTGGCTTCTTTGGAAAGTATAGTCTCAGGGTGGTGCATTTACACAGAAAATTACAGGGTCTTCTGGTGTGTATTACCTTTCTTCAGTGGCCATACTGTGCTTTCCAGTCAAGTCCAAGTCTCAGGCTCAGTGGTGACAATGATTACCGCTTTTACGGGAAATGTGCTTTTATTCCTCCAGGCAGCATGGCACTGCAGCTTGGGTTTTTTCTTTTTGTAACCTCAAGAGTTCATCATTTTGTGCTGGTGTGTTTTTTGATGTGATTTAGTGTGCCTGTATGTGTGTAGATAAAAATGTCCAACTAAATTCCTATTTTTGTCTCCTGTTTGCACTGGCTGCTTTGTTATGATAATGAATCATTTGGCACTGATCATTGTTTAAAAAGGCTTATGAAGCATTGGTCAAGAATATCCCAATCATTTTTTGTGATTTTTAGTTTGGGAACATTTTCATCAGATTGCATTTATTTTTCCAAATGAGGTTTCATGTAATTTAGCATTTATACAATTTCATATAAAAAATCTTTTGATGATGTTTCGAAACAACTTTTGTATTTCATTGTATCCATGGTTTCAATATAAATACCCAGGGACAGGAGAGAACAAGTAGATTTTTTGCCGGTCCTCTATACGTTTTGGTTCTGAATATAGAAATAAAAGATTTTGTGAAGAATGGGTTTTAACAAGTCAGTAGGGTTAAAAATGCTTATATATATATAATATATAATATATATTAATATTTATATATTTTATATACATTTTTTTTTTATATATAATTTATGCATCAAAATGTATATAAAAATAAACAAGCTTTTTAGGGCTATATGTCATGAAGTGACAAAGTGAGCAGAGTTTTTCAAGCCTTTATCAATTATACTTTTAATTTTAAGATGCTATGGACCAGATTGGGCAAAGACTATGAAATATTTAGGTCTCTATAATTTATTACTACAGTTTAAGAGAAGAGATTATATAGATCCAAATAAACAAATGGTGTAAAAATTCTTGTTCTACTGGTAGTTTTCTGCTTTAAATTTTTTCTCATAATTAATTTTTCCTTTCAACCCCATCAGTTCTATCAATTGGAGGCCATACTGTTTTATAGGAAATCTGTAAGTTGTAGTTTGTTTTAAGTATCTTGGAGAGCTTGCTAGTCTTCTGTTGGCCCTCACTTGTCTCTATACAGATTTCTAAAAGGTGGTGATTGCTTAATGTCAAATTACATATACAATGGCCAAAAATGTTTGCATTGCATCAAAATTTTACAAAGTGTTTAAGAATGTTATACATTTGTTAAATCATTATTAGGATTTAATACCAATTTTGAACTCCATTTGATGCACCAGAGAATGACTGGTTGTTTTCAAAGTGAAGAGTGCCTCAGAAGAACATGGGAAGTTTATTGTTCTTCCAGTATTTCTCCAACATTTAAAATAGACATGAAAAAAGCATAATACCTCTCAGCTGTGGGATCTGTTTTGAAGCTCGCCATGATTCCTAAACCACCTGTTCTTATAAACTCTGAGATTACATGGGTTTGGTCTTCATCTCTCACTGCATTCCATTGTCTGACTTGTTGAGTTCATCTAGACTAGACCTAACACACACCTTTTACTAATAATACTCAACATATTATATAGTTCCTATAAGTCTTCTTTTGAGGACAATCACGTGCAGTCATGTAACTCCTTTTTAATAAACTAATTTACTAAGAAATCTTGCCTCAGCAGTTGTCTTTTAGCAGACACACTTCAGTTTTAGTGTGGTGATTGTCGACGATATTAAGGATTTGGTCCATTAACTGAAGATGAATAGCTCCTCTGTGCTACCCAGTGTGTGAGCTGTTCAGAAAACAGCAGATGCAATAGTGCTTATACTTTATGGTTTGAATAAAGTGGACTGTCCAGCTGCAAATACACACTCGTAAAAGCACAAAAGACCTTGAGATTTGGAGAACAGATGTAATACAGAATGGGGCTGTTTTCTTTTTATTAATTTTTTTACATATTTCTATTTAGTATTAGATTTAAGATGTTCTTTAAAGTATCATATATCCTTTCATATGAAACTGATCTTTTTTTCTCATTTCAGTGGCCACAGCTTTTCTCACACCACATGGTAAGAAATTAAAAAGCCTATATTAATTGTATGTACATAAACATTCACTGTGCATTCAATAGTATCTTATATAATCACTCTTGTCAGTAATTGTGTACAATCATGGTGAGTCAACTACATATAGCTGAGCAATACATATCATTGGCACAGACTCACCCAAAATAGAGTTAAATATATCCAGTCTGTAAAAGTTTTTTTGAATCTATGAGCGTCTTGACAAGAGTGGAATGTGACGTGGTCTTGTAGAGAACCCATGAGAGTAATTGTTTTGTGCATGCTGAAATGCTTTTCTAACTATGGATGCAAAGCATGCTTATTTGGGGTACCATAGAGTTCCTGTCAGCTTACACAAGTCTGGTCATTCTCCTCTTTTATCTCTCAACAAAGTGAGTCTAAACTCACTTTAACCTTCAGACTAAACCTTTACCCCATTCAGATGTTTGAAATGAAAATGAACAGAAGCTCTCGACGTGTCCCTGCATGATTTAAGCATTGTGATGCTGGCACATTATTGGCTGTTTGTATAACTGCATAAATGTGCAGGTATAGATCTTTCTACAAATGTGGATAGTGAGTGTATTTGTTTCTATAACAAAATGAATTCTACTGCTACAATAAACGTGACAGATTAAAGCATGTGCGTTCTTGTGTTGTAGTGTGGGCCCAAGTCAGCACACAGAGCATCGTGGTGGAGGCGAGGAACCTCACAGTTTCCGCCGGGTCCAGGGTCGTTCTGCCATGTCATAACCAGAAAATTGTGTGGAGGCAGGACCATCTTCGGGACCGTCAGCGTGTTGTGCACTGGGATTTGAACCGCAACCGCCCTGATTACACTGTTGAGCGTGTCCTGGACATGTTCTCAGGAGGGACAGAGCGTGTCTATAATGCCTACAACAAGGGCCGCGTCACTGTCTCCAAAAACGCCTTTATTGATGGCAACTTCTCTCTCACTATCCATAGTACGAACCTTCTGAATCTGCACAGTAGTTGGCATGTACAGATTTTTTTTGTTCTCACTAATGTTTTTGGAATTTTCGTTTGATTTTGGGCAGATGTTGATATGAATGATAAAGGCATCTATACCTGCAACCTGCATCACCATTACTGCAAGATTGACCAATCCATTCAAATCCAGTTAAACGTCACTAAGTCACGTAAGTTCTAGTCTTTTTATTGTATTTCTTTTGTTGTGCTTTTGTTTGTTGTTTAATATTCTCTGTTAAAGTCTAGCTTATTACTATGTTACACAAGCCATCACAGTTACATGAAAACCTGGACAGATCAATTTCAAGTGAATTCCAATTAAATGTGTGTGAGTAGAGTAGTGTGATATTTACATTAACTGCATTTGGTAGACAAAATAACTACACAGACTAACAGTTTTAGATAGACCTAAACATAAAATTGCTATGTCCTGATCTATATGTAGTCCTGGTTAATTACCTCATACTTCTATCACAAACTTATCTTTACATTTTTTTTGCATAATATTTGTAATCATATTCATAACTTTTTAATTATAAATCTAATTATTTGCTCAGTAAATTAGTCAAATGCTGCTATAACTCTTTGTCCCTGCAGCGCGTAAGGAGAGGCGTGTATGGGATGGGGAAAAGTCTGTCTTTGTGGTGTTGGAGGGCAGCAGTGTGGTCTTGCCCTGTGTAAACCGACGCCCTCTTTGGAGGGGTGGGCTCCAAGAGGACCAACAGCAGGTTGTGCACTGGGACTTTCAGGGTCCAGGCGTGAGACGTGATCAGGCTGATCGTCTTCTGGATCTGTACGCCTCTGGAGAAAAGCGGGAGTATAGGCCGCTGTACCAAAGCAAGATGCACATCTCAGATGATTCCTTCAGCATTGGTGATTTCTCTCTCACAATTGACGACATTCAGCCATCTAATAAAGGTCTCTACTCCTGCCACCTGCACCACCACTACTGCGGCCTGCACGAGAGACGCATCTTCCGGTTGATTGTGGGGCCTCCAAAGCCACCTGTACCTTCTCCTACTGAGGCTATGACCACTCAACCTGCTTCTACTGAACTCTTACACAACCTAGAAGGCCTGACTGATGACCCTGGTAATATATAATTTTTGTAGACAGCACCTTTTACATGTTATTTATGTATAGATGTGTGTATATTTGGCTTTATAATAATTATAATATTACAAGAATTATAAAAAACTGTGCATTCCAAATCTACAATAACGACACAAATTAGTGTTAATGTTTTGCAATTAAGTATTGATTTTAATCAGTATAAATGCTAATTTTATTGATCAGAAAGGACACACATCCTTCCTTTCACCTGACAGACACAGTAGCCACATCTCCACAGTAGTCCACACACAGATAAACAAATGGCCAAAAGGATGTGGGACATCTGCATATTAGTCCAATAGTCCAACAGGTCTTCATCAAAAATGTTTCCACACATTTTTGAAGCACACAATTTTCTACAACATCTTGGAGTGCTGTAGAATTATAATTTCCCTTCTCTGGAACAAACAGGTCCTGCATGACATTTCACCTGTGCATAAAATGATGTTCATAAAGGGGTCTAATTAAAATGGAATACTCAAGTGTGCTACACAAAGTAATGACCTCAACCCCATTGAACAACTTTGGGATGAACTGGAATGCCAACTGCACCCCAGGCCTCTTTTCCTGCCTGGCCTCACTCTGTGAATGACTACAATTTCAGACAGCAACACTTCAGGGAAAATTGTTCCTAGAAAAAAGGATGTTATTATAATGGCAAAGTGTGGACTAAATCTGAAAAACGTATGAGTGAAATTGGTTGGGTGTTCACATACTTTTGGCCATATAGTGTCAACTAAGAGAAAGAAATCGTGTAAAAAGCACACAGTGACAAAATGTTGAAATAATAGTTTACTGTTAATGAAAATGTGTAGTATTTCCACCCAATTCCCATGTAGATTATGCTGTTTGGAATTTGTGTAGCTGTGTTATCAAGACTAGGGCACTAATTTCAACCTGTAGACCTTACACTGAATAAACTAGAACTTAGCACAGATCCAAAAGAAAGACAAAATAGGCTGCTTGCAAATATTGTGCATGATCCTTGTCTCATTACAGAGCTTTAAAGTGCTTGTGGCCATTTCCTTGACTAATGATTTCCTGCCTTTTATTTCTCACTCCTGTCTGGCTGCAGTGATTGACGAACTGTGACATAAGAACTTGAATGCCTTTTCTGGCAGCATGAAAAGATTTATGATTTTATTTCTGAAACTTACTTCAAATCAACTACTACTATTAAATAAGACAAAGACTGAGGAAGAACGATTGTGTATGTTTTTCGGCTTTTTAAGGAATATTAAATATGAAATACTCATGCAAGGTAAAAGGTTGCTGCAGACAAATGTTTCCTTGCTTAAATAACGGCTGCACTCGTTATTCAGAGCGGAGCAGTGAACTTTTACTTTCAGGCTGAGTAATGCGACTTGTGGTCTATGACGGTATCACACAGTCACGCTGTGGCGAATGTGTATACCGGTGTGGAAAGGGAAGTTTGCTACATCTGTACGACATCTGGCTAGAAGTGGGATCAAAGTAGGCTGGTTGTTTTTGTGAGATTCACATCTCATCTTGTCTGTGAGGCATTTCTTTCTGCATTCCATTTTAAGGAGAGAAAGCTGAGAAGAAATCTTCTGAGGGGTTTGGTGCTACTTAGTCTTTTTTCTCCTGGGTGCATACCTTCAAATATGCATAAATGCCTTAGAACTATAAGAAAGTCCCTAATACTCAAGATAGCACACATGGTTATGGTAATAATGTGTTTCATGGGTAAAGAATTACACATAATGATAGTGATAAATGCTTCCAAGTGCTGATCTTATCGTTACTCACCATTAAACTCACTCCTAGTATTTACAAGAGTGTTGCTGACATGGCACTAAATCATTTTACGAGCACAGAGTTGCAGAGGCGGGAAGAAGTCACTGTTTTGCAAAACAAGTCAGCCTCAAGTCTTAACACTCAAGTCTCAAGTTGTAAGGCGAAGTGTTAGTCATAAACGAGATTGTGTTCCACTCTGACTTTTAAACGTTAAACCACAAAACATTTTACTATTTAGCCATTTATAATACATATAATGTAGACAAACATTTGTGAAATGAGCTACACTTACAGTCACATTATAGCAGCTATTTTCATTATTACCTCACCTGCTTCTTTTTTTTGCTCTGTGTTGATGTAATCAGGCAGATCCTCATCAAAACATCATGCCATGTTACCGAAATTGCTGAAAGTGCAAAAATCCTGTACTCCAAACACTTTCCCATGACGAGAAGCATACAAATAGCTTACAATGAAAACAATTTGCTTACAGAAAGATTTCTCCTTATAGAGCACTTCATTATCAATAATAATTTATTTTCCTTTATTACTAGGTATAGCAAATTACTCCACATGAATTCTGCCAGTGCTATGGTATACATGGATTTGATAGCACTACTAATATATGATTAATCCTTGTCTCTTGCATGTACAAGCTTTAAACAGTAAAGCACTCTCTCTACTTCCTAAATAGATGATGTTTGAATCATCTGAAGAAATCCAGTTCAATTAATTGAATTTGTTGCGTCAAGTCTGATCAAATCCTGACTCAAATTCAGTCACAATCAGGTCATGTGACTCAATCTTTCCATTTTTGTGGATTTGTGTGCTTTGGATTCTTTCACATTTTATTGCAAATTGAAATAGTACAAACGTGTGGTAAAGTGATCAATGACATAACATCTGACTTTTCGTTTATTGTAAAAAGCAAGAAGTGAATGTAGAGCAGGCCTACAAACTGGCTGACCACAAACAACACATCCCTCCTCCTTCTTCTCTTTCCTCCTGTCTCCCCCTCTTAACTGGCCTGTATGTTTTCTTCTTCATTGCAGCTGCATGAGATCAGGTCTGGAACTCATTTTGCCTGGGAGTCATTTTGAAATAAAACCCAGCTCCTCCTTAAGTTTTGCTTGCTGGCATGCATATAAAGGGAAAAAAACAAGCCATTTGCAAACTGTAGTTGTTAAAGGGACAGGATAATTTAGCTTGGATAAGTTAAATGTAACTATTCATCTATGATTTCTATAGGTTTCCAGATCTCATCTGAATTAAGAATAATGATCATTATAGATGTTATACGACATGATTTCTTCCCCTCTGGTGCAGATATAAACATGGTGGAATCCTCCCATGTGTTTAACCTCATCCTGCCTGAGAGCCAGTCTCACCTCCTACACCAGGCTGGCTACATCCTGGCTTTCTTCCTTCTGCTACTGCTCATGCTCATTGGAATCGTCATGACCATAAGGCACTGCGCAATGAAAGGTAGTGTCATTATTTTCATACTTTGGTTGGCCAAACATAGTGCTCATTTGTAATCCCAAATAAAAATGGTTCATGTCTAAACAGTCTAAACTACTGAGTCTAAACAGCAACTACTTCTGCTACTGTTTTTCAGAGGTGGAGAATGAGATGCGAAGTCCCGACCGGTGAGGAGCTAAAATCTGAACCATTTTACTAGATTATTAGTAGATATTATTTGGTATTTCTATATTTAAAAAATAAAATAGTATAGGAGGTGCTGTTATGGGGGAATAAATCAACAGTCGATTGGTGTGAAAAAACAGCACATTTTATTCCACCACATCACTGTCAACTCTACAGTTTTTCATTATGATTACCGTGTCCCGCCCACAAAACATGTTACTTTCTGTTTGCAGGTTGTTATCCCTATGACTGATACAAAACTCTGACAGTAGAGATTCTTTCCAGAAATGCTATATAGACATCTCCTTGCAGAAAGAGTATTGCCAAACACCATATCGATAATTTCATGTTTTTTTAAATCTTGTCCAAGTCAAGTTTGTACTGTACTTTATTGTAAAAATGAGAAACACATTAGAATAAGGCAACCATTATAAATCTATATAGCTACTACTACTATCAGGAAGGGCAAAATGATCAGTGTGTTTCCTCCTGACAGAAATAAGTACTGTTCAATGCTGTGGTATAAATGTATTAATGTATACATGCATATATTACACAAATTCTTAAGCACACCATGTAAATATAAGAGGTGTAATGGTGCACAAAATTCACAGTTCGGTACGTACCTCTGTTTTTAAGTCACGGTTTTGTTCAATTTTGGTACAGTAGGGGGAAGAAATGCAAAACATAAAATTTCTTGTTGCAGTTTATTATTAACATTCATAAACATCAACAGTTTACATTTTTTAAACAATTTTGAATAAAATGACAAAAATAAATCAAATTAATGCAATACATTTTTTTATTATATTCATTAAATTGAGTAATCAATTAAATTGGCACAATTTAAAAGGATTAAATTAAATTAAATAAATTGAAAAATTCAATTACAAAGAGTATCTCACAATAGTGAGTACACCCCTCAAATTTCAGCAAATATTTTAGTATATCTTCTCACGGGAGAGTATAAAACCTAAACTTGGATATATTTACTATAGAAATTATACTTAAATATATATTTTAGAGTAGTCAGTGTGCAGCTTGTATAGAAGTACAGATTTACTGTACTCTGAAAACAACTCAACATACAGTCATTATTGTCAAAATACCTGTAGGATGAAGGATTGCATTCGGTACACATGTGCACAGAACCGAAACCCCTGGACCGAAATGGTTCTGTATGAATATGTGCATAGTTACAACCCGAGTACATAGTGTACATTATCGTGTACTGTATAATAAAGTAAGAGTTTTTTCTTGTTTAGAGTATATCATATACCATGCAATTTTCCTAACATATATGTACTTTGAACAGGAGTTACATAACGGAAATCGAAATGCAACCAACTGAACTGAGACCCTTCAATCAGGATGTCCAACTTGGTAAAAAAAATTTTTTTATATATATATACCTTTTTTTTCCATATAGAGGCTATTTTTGCCAGGGTGAAATAAGAAAGGTTTAATTTGCATTACTAGGGAAGTGGGAGCACTACTTTGTTTAACGCTGACATTGAGCACATAGATTTAAAGACACCATCCAATGTTCCAGAGTAGTAATTCCCAATCAAGGGGATGCTTCTTTTGTGTTTACTAGTCTGTAGTCAAGTATTACATTCGATTGTTATTTATTAAACATTATTTAATTGAAAAGTAAAATCTGTGGTAACAGTTCTGTGGTAATAGAGTATTTAGTTCCAACTAGCTTGTTCCACTAGTAAGACAGGACAATAATTTTCCCAATGTTACCTAACTTGGTAGTGACACTTCTATATTTGGCATACCGAAAAGAGTAGCGATAGCCTCATGTTAACTGCCATGTGAACAACCTTGGTATATTTAATTTAACATACCTTTATGTTAGACTGACGTTAGCATGCATGTTGACTAGCATTTGTTGGATATGAGAAATGTAGCTAAGCTAGCATTGTTACAACAGTTTCAGTTGGATTATAATGCAAATACATAATACTATTATATAATAATAAGATTGGTTTATAAATATGAGTACTGGTTCTAACTTTTTTTTTTCCCAGACTACAAGAACAACATAATGAAAGAGAGGGTGGAAATGAACAACTACTATGCCCCGAAAGAGATCGATCTCAACAGAGGTGATTAAAGTTTTTAATACATTTTGTCGATAAATAACAGTGCAATTCTCATGGTTTGTTTGTCTTTCTTATTAGAAATGGAGAAATTTTCACGGAAGTAAGTGAAGGCAGGCTGCTGGCTGGTCCAGGGCATGTTCTACAGTATTCAGGAAAACTGCAGTAGTACCCACTGGAGTTTTACTGTATAGTTAAGAGGAGACTCTCCATGTTTAAACACACACATGCTTGTAGTATGTCTGTTTCTAATGTTTGAATTGCAATGATCTATGCAACGTCAACAAAAAGCTTTTCCATGAAGTAAAAGTCATTTGTGTTGTGTCATTTAAAGGTCAGTATTCGACATTTATGGTATAAATATCTATGCTGTATTTCTAATCTGTTATGGCAATTGAAGTCAAATGCAGTGAAAGCAATAAAGTCAATTGATAGCGATGACAGTAACTATACAGTTTTGCCCTGCAAACCTGAGCTTACCTGAAGGTTCTATCTAGAAGGAAAGCCTTGATTGGTTTACTGAAATTAGATAAAATGTGTCTAAGCAATTCTGATTAAGGAACACTCAGGAAGTTAACCATTGGTGGTTCCAGGGCTATAAACCACAACATGATGTACTTAAGTGGTATGACCTTCTTGATTCTTTATCGTGTACGTACATAAATATCCTGTTTATTTTTAGTGCTATTTTCCAAGCCTTTTGATAGTCTTTATTTAGTGTTTTTGTTTATGCACACAGCACTATGCAACTTTGTTATCCTGCCACATGAGCTAGACACACAGAGAGACTTGTCATTCCATTTTAATAATTAGGTCTAGAAACGTGCATTACGCAGTCTTGAGAAAGCTATGTATATTTAGTTTGCATTTATTACATTTATTTTCTCTTAGTATGGCCCAGTATGGAGAATGCAATCTAATGTGACGCCGATTTTAATGAGTTTTGGACTTTTGAGAAACAACACCCTGACTCATAGATCATAGGTGACATTACAACTTATTATGCAATGCTTTTCATGAACAGCATTGAAATGGAAATGGCTGCAAAGGGGCAAAGCAGAATCTACTGGTTTGAAGAGCTTTGTACAAAACATGGCATTTAGATTTAAATAAACTACATTTTTGAAGGAATTCACTTGAGTCTTTATGTCATTGATGTTGTTAATGTTACTTGAATTTTCATCCACCTTACCTTACAATGCCTTGCAAAATTATTCACCCCCTTGTACATTTCCATATTTTCAAGTGGTACTGAAAAGGACTTCATTTGGATCATTCAACTGATGGCGACATTGGCAAGGAAAAATAACCCTGTGATGGTATGAGGAAGAAACCTTGAGAGGACCCAGACTCCAAAGGCAACCCATCCTCATCCGTGTGGCACATAATGTCCATTAAGTTAGTTTTACTATTGTTGAGGAAATATGTCCTGATCATATGTCCTGAATGTACACAAAATAGCCACAGTGCTTATGTAGGGGAAAATCTTTTATAGACTGCAAAATCTCTTTGCAGATAAAACCATAATGGATGTTACTGCATAAGTCTGTACCTTGAGAGGTCCACACAACCTGGGACATGAGGAGGGTCGGGTGCCAGTGGCGGGTACCATGGAGCCTGCTGTGAACTGCCACGCAGCAAATCAAGTCAAGTCAAGTCAAGGTTTTATTGTCATTTCATTCCTCCAGAACCCTGGTGCTGCATAAACAACATGAAGCTACATAACAGAACACAGAGCTAAGGATTAAGTAAGTTGTTCTCGCCATATAAAGTGCATCGTGTGCAACCTGGTGCAAACAGTACAAGACAGTGTAGGACAAATACACAAAACAAAAAATAGCACCACCAGTAAACCTACTGTGTATTATACAGCACAGTGTGCAAAAGAGAACTGTATACAGGAGTGTCCGTGAAAATAAGCACAAAATGTAAACACAAAAGGCTGTGCAAAACAGCAGGATTGCATTACGGATCCCACCAGCATTACGCATCAAACCCGCATTAAGGATCCCACCCGCATTACGGATCCCACCTGATTTACGGATCTCATCTGCATTACGGAGCTCATCTGCATTATATAACTGCATATAACTGTTATATCTGGAATTAACCTTAATAAAATAAATAATTATTTAAAAGGGGTTCATTCACACATCTGTTCATCAGTTGAGGATGGATTTGGATTGTTTTAATATAAACAGTTTGATACAATTCCCCAGAAAAATTTTAGCACTCAAGTGTTCATCGCTGAACCTCTTCAACGATTAAAATATAATGAAAGGATGTTTGGTGTCACACGGTTGAGGACGGGTTCCCTTTTAAATTTGGTTCCTCTCAAGGTTTTTTTCCCTTCATACAATTTCATAGAGTTTTTTTCTTGTCACTGTCACCACAGCCTTGTTCATTAGGTATAAATTGAGGGACTAATTTATAATAAAAAATTTATATTTGTAATCTATGTATTTGTGTTAAACTGCTTTTAGAGAGTGTTGATTGTTAAAAACACTATACAATCTGAATTTAATGGAATTTATTTAAGAAAACGCTGCACTTTACTGCAAAATTAGATCTACTGCTGGACCTAAAACCAGACTGCCACTGACACACCTTGTGAAAACCTGTTTCTTACTACATATTTAGCCTACTACATTCTTAGTTACCTAATGCACTACATAAATATAAGAAGCTCAGATTTCTGGTAGCACAATGTAGCAGTAGACACAGGCTATAGAGTGCATCCAGAAATTATTCACAGCGCTTCACTTTTTCCACATTTGGTTATGTTACAGCCTTATTCCAAAATGGCTGAAATTCATTATTTCCCTCAAAATTCTACAAACAAAACCTCATTATGACAACATAAAGGAAATGTGTTTAAAATCTTTGCAAATGTATAAAAAAAAAGTATATATATATATATATATATATAAAAAAAAAATCAAATGTACATAAGTATTTACAGCCTTTACTCAATACTTTGTTAAAGAATCTTTGGCACCAATTACAGCCTCAAGTCTTGGCACACCTATTTTTGGGAGGTTTCTCCCATTCTTCTTTGCAGAACCTCTCAAGATCCATCAGGTTGGATAGGGAGACATTTTCAGATCTCTCCAGAGATGTTCAGTCGGGTTCAAGTCTGGGCTGTGTTACTCAAGGACATTCACAAAGTTGTCACTCCTTTGTTATCTAGGCTGTGTGCTTAGAGTGGTTGTCCTGTTGGAAGATGAACTGTCAATCCAGTCTAAGGTCCAGAGTGCTCTGGAGCAGGTTTTCATCAAGGATGTCCCTGTACATTGCTGAATTAATTGTTTCCTCGACCCTGACTACTCTCCCAGTTCCTGCCGCTAAAAACATGCCCACAGCATGATGCTGCCACCACCATGCTTCACTGTAGGGATGGTATTGGCCAGGTGATGAGCAGTGCCTGGTTTCCTCCAGTCATGACACTTGGCATTCAGGCCAAGAGTTCAATCTTTGTTTCTCATGGTATGAGAGTCAGAGTTCAGGTGACTTTTGGCAAACTCCAGGTGGGCTGTAATGTGCCTTTTACTGATTAGTGGCTTCTGTCTGTCCATTTTACCAAAGAGGCGTGATTGGTGGAGTGCTGCATAGATGGTTGTTCTCCTGGAAGAATCTCCTTTTTCTACAGAGAAACGCAGGAGCTCTTTCAGAATGACCATCTTGGTCACCTCCCTGACTAAAGCCCTTCTCCGCCGATCGTGCAGTTTGGCTCGGTGGCCTGCTCTAGGAAGAGTCTGAGTGGCTCCAAACTTTTTCTTTTAAGGGATGAGGGAGGGAACTGCGCTCATTGAGGCCATCAATGCTGCAGACATTTGTCTGTACCTTGCCCCAGATGTGTGCCTTAATACAATCCTGTCTCGAAGTTCCACAGACAATTCCTTGGACTTCATAGCTTGGTTTGTGCTTTGACATGCACTGTTAACTGTGGGACATCATATAGACAGGTGTTTGTATTTTTAATACATGTGCAGATTTTTAAACAAACTTCTTTCACAATGTCATTATGTCTCATTCCCAATCTGTTATTTTAAAGGGAAAGAGTTCAAAAAAGGTTCCCACCACCACTAATCTGCCTCTGCTGGCACTTAAGCAAGGCCCTTAACCCACAACTGCTCAGTTGCGTTAATCAGATTGTAAATTGCTCTGGATAAAGGCGTCTGTTAAATGCCACACATGCAAACTGAAAACCTTTTACTTACATCACAATCACCCCCCATTGCCAATCTTTTATTTTTTTTTATAATTTTTTGAAGCTCTCAAACAAACGTGAGTGGAAGACTTGTTATAGTGCAGCTGTGCAATACACAAAAGGTGTAGAGATCGACATTGAGCAGGTTAATATAAGGACATTGTGTTGCTCTGTGTCATATTTACTTTAGTATCTGCAGTTTGGTCCTCAGCTTCCTTGTGAGTGGCACTGACTGACATTGGCCTTTCTGATAGTAATCCTGTGTCTGAAATAGAAAGACAGGGAATTCCCCAGAACCAGTTAGTTTATTTTAATTTTCTCTTATTTTTTAGTGTATTGTGTAAAATAGTAATAATATCAAGCTATTTCCCGGCTTGTATTGAGGGATTCTGCTGATGTTGTAAGCTGATGGAGCTGTGTGTTCAGCCTCCACTTTGTTCCATTGACAAAGACAGTGCTGTTTAGTTTGAGATTCAGGGAGTGAATCTCAATCATAATGCTTTTACCCACTCATCTCAAGTTCTGTGTAATTATGTATGTAAACATTTTTTTGTTTGTTATTAAAACGTTTTTGATTCTGCACGATGTATTTTGCTGGGGTAAAAGGAAGATGAAACCATTCACCCATGAGCTGTACTGCTACTCCAGTTACTGTAAATCCTCTACATTGTAAGAATTCTTTCTGAATCTGAGGTGCAGCAGAGGAGGAAGGATTCCTCCACCCTTCTAACAATAGCCTTGTTTATGCAGTTTTGTGCACTGCTGCTGGCATGGAGACGGGAGAGGCATCTCCATCCATTTGAACTCCGCTGCTTCAAGAGCCGCATATACTGTCAACCAAAGATGGCAAAAGTTTACACATCCTTCACTTAAGTAGAAGTACAGATACTCATGTTTTAAAAGACTCTGGTAAAAGTTAAAGTACTGAGCCGTTACTACTATCTGTTTTACACTCACACTGGTAACTAAACCTCACATCATATTAATATATCAACACAAAATAATTTAAATGTTGTTATCTAATGAATGTATCCAGGCTGCACATCCACTATATAGTACACAAGCAGAGAAAAGATGATGATGATGATGATTAGGAATGTCTCTGCTCTCAGTCATGTTTACATCGCTGACGCCCTCTGTCTCATCCACCTCATACATACTTCTTTTTGCCTTCTGCCTTTTTCATTGTGGTGTGTAAGAACCAGGAAATGATACACTATTGGTAGATTGGAAAAGCCGCACAATGACTCAGTTGATGGACTGAAAACAGTGCTCAATAAGATGAAAATATATTGATCAGGTCACTAAATAGATTCAAACTAAATTAACAAGCCTGGTTTAAAAATGTAAGAAATAGAAAATACAGATATTTGAGATTTTATGAGTGAAAGTAAAAAGCTGTCAAAAAATAAATAGTGAAGTACTGATGCCAGAACCCCCCCCCCTTGAAAGACCCACACTTTTTCCGTCTTGTATTAATAGCTTAATGTATTTAAATTTAATTGTCTATTTCTTTCACTTGACTTTTTCTTTTATGATAAATAACATTTACTAACATGCCTCGTTATGGAGTTTTTTTTAATACATTTTTTTTCATCTAAACCTATTACTTACTTGACAATCAGAAATGAATCTTCATATTCCATTATGGTTATGGATCCAGGGGACATTTGCTGTAGCTCAGACCACCAAAAAATCAAGGCTGGACTTTTCTTCTCTGCTTTCTAAAGAATGATGTTCAGTCTGGTTAGCCTGGTCAGGGCCCCGTAGGGCAACAATCAGCTGAGATACTTATGTTCATATGTGGTTAATTCTGCACACCAGAAACTTTGAATAAAATGCATCCATACAACAGGTTTACATTTCATGTTTACTTTTTCGAACTGGATCCTTTTTTCTTTTTTTTCCTTTTCAGGTGCTTTAAAAAAAAAAAAGGTCTTGATCATTACTTGGTTATACTGACGGTGCTGGGATAATTACACGAGTGAGTGTGTGTAAATAAAAATGAAATATTGTTCAATTTATCCCTCCCATGTCCACATCTATCCCACTATCCCAAAGACTGACGTTTCAAACTTTTTCCCCCCACATCAGCCATAAATTTCAGCAAACACAGACACATCTCTTTTCTCATTTATAGTTTCAGCATGTACCAGTCAGGATTCAGGATCTAGTTGATAATATTATGCTATGTAAGTTTTGTATTTGGGAAGAATTAAACTGTAAGTATTGTGCAGTTGCTCTGTCTGATTTGAGAGAGGAGGGAAAGATCTCAGTGATCTGTTTTTCTGTGGGGTGTTCAGACAAAATATTGCATCTCAAAGCAGTTAGAATTAGTTTTGTTTTCCTAAATGACCTTCACTAAAAAAACAACAACAACCAAACAATATAACCTTAGATTTCAGTCTTCACAACTGAACTAAGTGCAGTTTCTAGCTGTACAAACAGTCTCAACACTGAGACCACTAAATGCATAGAAATAGCACTCTACCATCATTTCCGTTTTTTTAAACTTTTTTTTTCTTTTTAATTTATTTACATGTTTTAAATGTACTCTATCAGTATTAAGAATTACAAGCACTTTAGGTTTAGCAACATCTCTTTAGCGTCTTTGTACAAGTTGTCATTTGCTCCTTTATTTTCATTCAAAGGTCTTGCTTTTGATCATAATTGCTGCAGTCTTCTGAATGCATAGTTCTGCGGGGTTTTCATGTAGAGTAAGCAAAAGCAGAAGGAAAGCTGGTAAGGTCAATGTCAATACTAACCTTAAAAACCTACGCCAATCCTCTCTAAAACCCCCGACTCATTTCGCACAATAAACCTTATTGTCCTTAACCGAACAAATCTGAATGTCAGGGAGACTTTCAAACAACTTCTACAGTTATATAAATAATATCATTATTAACATTATTTATTTATTTATTTATTTGTGTGTCCACCAATGCCTCATTTCGACCATCTGCAAAATGTTAAATACAACTGTTTGCAGGTCTTTAAAATAGAAAAAAAAAATTATAATAATAAGGGGGGGGGGGGGGGGAAGAAATAAATCATAAATTAGAGTCTGAACTGAGCTTCCGTTTCATTAAAGTGTAAATGTATTATTAAAGTCTTTTTTGTCCTTAAAAAATAATAAAAGAGGAAATTAAAAACGTAAATGAAATATTACTATAAATAATACATGTATTTCTTTTTTTTTTTTTTTTTAGTGCTCCAGCAATTGTAAGTCATCACGTCGCATCAGATCAGTGAACTGTACCATTTGCACTGGTGCGCTCCATTCTTTCCATTGATACATAAAGTTTGCTTGTATTTCATTTTAGAAGATGCATTTATTGTTTCAGCAACTATTGTCTTTTTCAGCACATGTCCACAAACGTTTTTCCCCTTTTGTCAATTGTCCTCGGACTCCTCCTCAGCCTCTCGGAGCCATGTGAAGAAGGCAGTCACGGATTTGAGCGCTACCCCTTTGCCATGTTGCTCAGCTGGGTCTTTGCTGACCTCCCACTTGTAGAAGGCGTCTTCTGATATTACGTCCTCGTCATACAAACAGTCAAAGAACATACGGAGCAAGTCTGTGGAAACGAAAAGATCGTACTTATACACTAATATAATAATACAGTAAGAAATAAACAACAGTCCCGCTTTACACTTTACAACATTCCCGTGTTCACGCTAGTAAATGAAAATGTTGCTTGCTGTATGTAGTGTTTCAGTGTTTTACAACAATTACCTACCACTTGGTATTGTCAATGTAGGCTTTCTTAAAATCTGAAAATTTCTACTCACTCGGAGGCTGGTCCAGTTTCACTATCAGCGCTTGAAGTGCATAAAGTGCTTGCAATTGTCTTTCCGTGTCTGAGTTAAGGTACTTGTGTAATACAGGCAAACGCTTTTGGATAATGGTCGTGTCCACTCTACAGGATGAGCTTTCCCCTGTGTAGGCGCACACACACACAGCACATTAAACACTGATGGCATGAGAGGAGAAATGAGGTGCCATTATTTGTGTGAGGTAGACAGAAACACCTACATTTGACCGCTGCTTTACACACAGCAGTCATCAAAGCTCTGAGGAAGGGTGGAGAACTCATTTCCGACTCATCGAGATTTGCCTAATGGAGAAATCGCGCAGAAAATAAACTCAGTAGATCAACAGCAACATTTGAGTTTAGCACCTCAACTCTGAAATAATTTTTTTCATCTGCCTTGTACCTCTACCCAGTCGAAGATTTGTTCATCGCTAGCCACATCCTCCAGAAGTTGTTCAAGTTGCTTATTTAGCTCTTCAGGTGAAAGTGTTATCATGGAGACCAGGTCAAGTGGACTTGAGCAATCAGAAAGAGTGAAGTCTAGTTTCTGGCAAAGGTGAAAAAGGCATATATAAGAACTGCTTGATTTGATTTCAATATTTTTTATGGCAATGGCAAAATTTGTGCTTTTTAGACCAAAAAAATGCTTTTTACAGCAAAACAGAAAACTTTTCTTATTAGACAAGCTTTTAGTTGAGGTCACTGACAATGTCTTTACACTGATCGAAGTATGATTTTAACCTACAATAATGGCAAAATATTTCAAAATCTTTCTGTAACACCCAGCCTAAGCCAAAGTCATCTGATCAGACATATTCAGTAAAATAGGATTTCAAAGAAATTTCCAAGCAAAAGTGTTGTTTTTAACGTTGTTTTTAATCAACTCTACTATTGCTATTACTCAAGAAGTAGAAAATCTACTGCACACTGGATTCTGTCAGTCCATATGTTCCAGTGGTGCCCACATCATGTGTAGGTAACAGCTAACCTGCTCAGTAATGAAGCTGTGCACATCCTCTGTTTCAGGGAGGAAATCAGCCCAGTTTAGTCCAGAGTCCCTCCATAAGGCCCCCACTTTCCTATGGCTCTAAAGCAAAGAAAAACAGAGCTATTACTATCACAAAAAAAAAAATAACCATTTCAACTTGAGTGACAAAATGACTACTTTTTCTCAATCATATTTTCTGTAAGACTGGACAGCTTACCATTTGTTTGCATAGAAGGTGCAATATTTCTGAAAATAATATGCCAGCTCTTCCCACAGGGAGTAACGGTTTGCTAAATTCACTGCAAAAAAACAAAAAAAACCCCACTAATATAATTTTCAGCAAAAATGTATATGTATATTTTTAAAAGTATCTGTAAATACCTAAATAATTCTCTCATAGAGATTCCTCCTTCCCGGAGCACAGGATTAACTATCTCTGCTAAGTACAGCCATATATGAGGAATGTCAATGGCCATATCATCTGCTATCTCAAGGGTTTCTGAAAACCTGTGTAAAAAAAATATGTAGAAAAATTGGAAAAGCAACAAAAAAAACAAAAACATTTCTTCAATAGCATTGTTAGCAGTGAAAATAATAACGTTCACCTAATGATCCTTACGTACAAAATGAAACAATGTTAAGAAGCAAGACTATTAATAAAAATACTAACAATAATCCCATTGGACATAAATATGTCATCAAGCTGTCAACATCCCATAAAGTAGACAGTAGTGTCAACAGTAATAAGACAGAGCTGTGTGAAAGGAATGTCACTCACCCTTTAAAAAAATGAGATTTGAAGAGGCTCCCAGCCTGCAACAGCTGATTAAACAGCTGGCCCATATGGTCACGTGTGATCTGGCTTCTCTCCAGTGTGGACTCCACACCCACCCGAACAAAAACGTACAGCATTATGGCCTGTTCCAGTTCCTCTACGCACTGCATGGCCTCCTGCACACGAACATGTGACGCAGTAATGCAATAAAACGTGTGCAATAAAATAATGTGATCCACTTATAAGACACTGCATGAGAGAACTACCTTGTAATCATTTATGTGCAAAAACTCGTCGATAATGGACTTGGATCGTTTCTCCATCTCCTCCTCTGATAAAGCAGGCTTGTCTGTAGTCGAGCCTGGCGCTGCTTCAAGGTTTACTGCCACACAAGAGACATGATGTGTCATCACAAATAAGTAAACTGAATTACAGCTGAGTTTCAGTGTATGGTGGTGTTAGTTTTTTCCAATGAATAAGGGAGCAGGTGCCTTGTTTGTGTTTGTGTGGGTCCAAATCACTGGCTTACCAGATTCCCTGGATTGGCTACGCTCCAGTTTGCTTCTGCTTGCTGTACTAGGCTGCAGTTTGGGTGTGTCTGGGACGTATGTGTCCTGCTGAACTTCTTCCTGTGGAAGCTCTTCGGTGTCCTCCTTCCCTAGTCCACCCAGAGATGGAGGGCCAGACCGTGAAGGACCAAGAGTCAATGGTTTATCATTGCGCTCACGACCTAAGCTTCCACGACTGGGAACACACATAATTAACACACATTTTAATCACCATTTAAATAGTGGACAGGTTTTATAGTTATATTTACAGCCTACATTAGCCAACAACTTATCATGCACAGTACCTGCTCAGGCCTCCTCTGGAGTCTACTTCAGGAGAGGCAGATGGACTGGAGGAAGAGGCAGGAACTGAGGGCTGAAGCGGTGAGTAACGATTCAGACTGCTGGGGCGCACAATATCTGCAAGAACAACACCTACAATCACAATTTGCTTTTTATTTTTATACAAAATAATCAAGTACATGAGAGAGCTGGGAAAGGACACAGAATACATTCACTTCTAACCTGATTCACTGGCTTTGGCTCCTCCACTGCTGCCCTTCATCCAGTTCAGCTGTGATCGTCCCACCGGTCCTAACTGAATCTTATCATCTATTGTTGACTGCACACAAACACAATTTAATTTAATCAGAGGGACAAGATATGCAAAGTGCTGGATTATGTATCCTTTAAAACATGCTTCTCAATCCTTCGTAGAGCTCCTCATAAACCTGAAACTAAACGACCTCTTATCGCGTGTGAAAAATAAACCTTGCAGCAGCATGACTCGGCATGTCTGATACCTTCTTCTCCTTAAACATTTATTATACAGTATAATACTGTGCAGCATTATTTTGTTATACTACATTTCCTATAGGGAAGAGAAACATTTTTTTTTTTTTTTAAATGACTAGAATTTTCTTAAATTTTCATTTTATTAATTAAAAGAAGAATATATAAACATGAAACAGGGTTAATCATTGTTTTTTTTAAAACTCAAAGCTTTGAGAAACGGTCTAGTGAGTAATTAAAACAGTATGTAAACAGTTTAATCGGAACATGCTTTCTCTTAAACCCATTAGATGATGAGAATCTGTCTTTCTTATAAGATGCCACAGCTTTTTCTACATCACTCATTGCTATTTACAGCATTCCTGTTTAACAGAAAAAATAAATGAAGCAGCTCTCCTTTGGCTTTCTGATATTTATTACAAACAACTTATTCAGACAAAATATATTTTACATATGTATACTATTCAATGACGTGAATAATTGTACCAGCAGGTGGAGCACTTGAGCCTGTTTGATAAAACAAACATTAAGTACTATATTTGTGATAATGTTTTGAGTTAATCTACATCTAGAGCTTTAAATGGTGAGTGAAGTGCACTGTTTCACCATTTTAAAGACTGATTTTTAAAAACACGTGAAAAGTCAGTACCTTGGTGATTTTGGGAAACTTGTTGGGGTCTATTGTTCTACTGTTCTTAGGCACAGGCACAGTGTTCCAGATCTCCTCTCTTGGAATTACTGTTAAAGAAATAAAAAAAAAAAACAAGAACAAAAGAGTGCACTGGGTAAGTTGTGTAATGCATATCTCAGAAAGAAAGGTGAATAAGCTGTAAAGAGATTAGCCTATAGCACATGCCCTCTCTAACCTGGTCTCCTCTTATCCTGCGATAGCAGCTTTTGGTGAACTTTTCTTTGCTCTTCTTGCTCCTCAATTTTTGCTTCCTTGTGGATCTGCTCAATGGTCTTAGGGCCGAGATCAGCTCTCCGTGATACCCAGTTGTGCTGAAACAAGAAATCAGACACATCAAAAACTGTTTTCCTTTCATTTCCATATGCATAATTGTTAAATGTAAGCACAGATGCATGTTTAGCAGGCAGAATTCACTGACCAGGCGCAGGTCGATTACATCCTGGAGCATGAAGCGAATACGCGATGAAGTTTTCCTCTCCTTCACTATTTTTTCCATCTGGTTAAAGTACTGATCCATTCGTGGCTGAAGGACAGAAAAGGAAAAAGGCAACATTTAAACAGAAGTGCTCCAATACCTATGTTGGGGCATTCTGTTTTGTATATCAAAACAATATAATTATCTTTTCGAAAACAGGCACCTGAAACTGGTCATGTCGCTTTTATTGTCATTTCAACCATATATAGCTGACGCAGTACACAGCAAAATAAAACACCATTCCTTCAGAACCCTGGGGCTACATTTAACAACATAAAGCTACATAACAGAAAACACTGAGCTAAGGACTAGTAAGTGCGAGGATCGTGTGCAACCTGGTGCAAACTGTGCAAAGAAAACACACTTGCACTATGTAACCGAACTATAGACAGACCCAGCTCAAGCTTCAGTTTTTCACCCTCAACACCTACAAATGCATGAATATGAGTAATGTACATTTGCCTACTTGGGATCTGAATTAATCCTCACCTAGAAATCAGGGATATCAACCTAGACATCTTAGCACAGACATACACATCCCCTATATCACCCTGGAATATAAATATACCATTATTATCATAATAGATCTGACCCAGCATAAGAAGACAGTGACCCCACAAATTAATATAAACAATAGTTCTTAGATACAGTATAAGATGGAGCTTCCCACTCTATAAACCTGTATATACACCGATGGACCTATAAGCATCAACTTTGCGTCTATAACAGTAGCATTTTAACACCAGCGAGGTGGTATCTGTATTTCTAGGCAAAGCTCAATTTTAACAGCTAAGGTTTTTGCCCTGTTTCTAGCTCTGGGGCAGATAAAGGGCACACAAGAGTGGCATCTCCTGATCTGCACACTCAAAATCTTCCCTCCACACTCAAATCCCTAAAGACTAAACATCCCATAATTGCCAGAATCCTATTTAAAGTGCACTCCCTACAGAGACAATGAACAGGGAGACATTACTGCTAAAGAAGCCCTCAAAATGGGAGTCACAGACTGTAAAATCCCACCATAAAACCTCAAACCACTAGTAAACTTGTACATATAAAAAAATAGAATGGGACCAGTGCACACAACACAAGCTAAATCAAAACACGGAAACTATCCACAAAAGACAATTCCTCAACTTCCAGACACTACCAGAAAATATACACAAGATGCTGTGTTGGATGCTTTCCTGTTAACTGGAAAAGAACCCCCAACATGTAACCAATGCAAAACAAACAAGACCATTAATCATATAATAATGGACTGTAATACAATTAACAACACAAGTCTCAGTCTCAGAAGGCACATATGTAAGTTTTCCCAAAACCATCACAGAAGAAAATACGGGAATATTTATGGAGTGTTAAAATGAATGTCTACATCTAACTACTGATTTTTTGTCACAGGGACAAAACTCTAAACCTCTACTGCCGTAATGTCCTATTGTACCCATCTTGATCCTACAGATAAAATAGCTATTGATGCTGGTATGGCATTAAAAGATAAATAAACAAACAAACCCAATACCTATCCTATGAGTAGTTTTTCATATATTTTGCCTTTTTGTCACTACAATAACATTCTCTTAACTCTTTTAGGAAACATGTTCACTAGAAGACTTTTACAGCTGTCAGTTACATTGTAACACAAACATTATGATCACTTACACTTGGCACAGCTGTTCGAATACTAAACAGCATGAGGCAGACCTTTTGAGTAATATAGCTATAAGAATTTCTCCAAGCCTCTTCGGATTTAACTATAAATCTTTAGCAAGTGCTCTCTTAACACATGGTCAGCTGAAGATCATGGGCTTTAACTTGGCTACATGAAACCTTTACAAAGCTGAGTATTACATAAGCAGCAGAAAAAAGCTTACAAAACCTCACACTAACTTTAATATCAGAACGGCCGAGAAATCCTATTGAATGTCTGCGCTATTAAATAAGACACTTCCTTACACCTCTAGCAAAATTTCTTTAATTCAGACTTTTATTTGAATGAAACAGCGCATTTAAAAACAAGCTCATCAGCCAATTTAAAAATTGCTCAATGTCCAGAAACACATCAGTGATTTGTTCAAGATACTGGAAAAATGGCATAATTTTTAACCATGCATACAATCTACTATTTACAAGCCTGCATTTGAAATAGACAATTATCAAAAATAATCATTATTATATGATTAACTGCCAGACCATAACCAAATATTCCATAATAAATATGGTACACTTTAAAAGCATAATAGTATACAATTTTGGGGTTGTTATACAGACAAACCCCCGATAATTCACGTTTCAGAACTCGAAATTAGAATTTCGGAATTAGAATTTGCGGGTTCTAATTTGGAACCTAACTAACAGCAAGTTGCGAATTATCTTAAAATTCGTGGGATTTCGCAGTGGGAACGAATGTTCAGGAACTTTAGGAATAATATTTTAAACTATGTTTTCACTAACAAATTTCATAAAATTTATAAGAAACGTAATGTCCAGATGAATTCACCAAGGTATCATAAGGGCTGCAGGGGTTAGTACAAAATTCGTGGATTTTCGGAACTCACTAGGGTTCTTAGAACGTAACCACCGCGAGTTCCGGGGGACCACTTTAATTACCATTATTTGCATAATGAGGAAAAATTCTCTAATAAACTGTCTTTGGTTGATTACCTTGGCCTTCTCGAAGTCCAGATCTTTGCCGATGGTCGTGAGGAGCCTACAGAGGCACTCAAGACTTTCCTCATCATGATTCTTCAGGAGTTTTACCACGCAGTCATGCATGATGGCCTCGGTCAACATTCGCAACTTAAACAGTTCCCCGATGAACTTGATGTTACCGATGGATCTTCTGCGCGCTTTGTCCTTAGCCTCCTCAAGCTCTTCCTGTAACCGCTCACGTTCAGTGGCCTAAAAATTTCAACCATACGTTTTTGTCACATTAATTCGCAGGAGGAATAAAAATCTTCCACATAAAGATACCAAATAGAAATTCTGCAAAAGGACTGGTTCATAGATAACAGATTATCTACTTCAAGCATCATTTGCAATCCCAGCAGATTGTTTTCTAATCTGTGAGATACGCAAATTGAAAAATGAAGAGAAAGGCCCCAGAGAGAAACTGTGCTTACTGAAGCAGCTGCTTCAAGTTCCCGCTGTTTCTTTTCAAAGACATCGTCGTTGGCTTTGTCCTTCTCAAACTCTTTCTGACAGCGGTTTAGCAGCAGCTTTCGAAAATTCACAGTGCTGTTGGGCTTGTCTGCCATGGGCACTTTTAACTAAAAAGAAAGATAAAAAGAAAATTCCACTGTTATAATTGCAAATAAGGTTAAATGCACAATAAACATAAAGAAGAAAATGTTATGTTTTACTAACCGTAGCCAGACAGCTACACATATTGCCATACGCCACAGAGAAGCTGGGCTCATCAATGGCTTTCTCAAAAACCAAGTCGATGACACCCTTAAGGCGCTCCTCTGTGTCGATGGTGAGGTCCGTCACCTGCTTCATCAGCTGATTAAACATCTGGGGCGTCAGTTTGTTAAGGATACTGCGCACCCTCCGGAAAAGCTCCTGAACACCACACATTAAATCAGCACGACTGAATTCGAAGAGAATATTGGCATCCGATAGATCATTTTATTGCACAGGCGGCGAGTGTGAAATATATTTTCCTCAACAAAAGCGTGTTACTGCAGAGTAATGTGCTAACCTGAGTTTTCTGGGCCTCGGGGTCCTCTGCGGCATTCTCTCTCTTCATGCCAGGCTTCCAGGCATTCTCAGCCTTCTTCAATTGTACCTCATCATTCACAGACACATTCATGATGATCTTGCGAGGAGGAGGCCGCCTCAGACTTGCATTCAGTAGCTTAAAGAGCAAACATAAAATAGCAATAAATATGGCATAATATTTTATATTACTGATTGCCGTTTTACTGTGGCATAGTACACAAGGACACACATACAGTGATTATAAAAAAAGTCTACACACCCTTATGAACACACACAGACTTGTTATATCTTTAATGTGAAAAAATAGGAAAATAAAATAAAAAAAAATTATAATTGGGAACATTTCAAATACAAAACCACCAACACCCTGATTGCAAAAGTCTGCACACCCTTTCATAATGGAAGCTCTAATCAGTCAAATTCCCAATTAGGCCTGTACATACACCTTGTGTGTCCAAACCTTTGGTCTGTACTGTATATATATTATATATACAGTACAGACCAAAAGTTTATATATATTATATATACAGTACAGACCAAAAGTTTATATATATTATATATACAGTACAGACCAAAAGTTTATATATATTATATATACAGTACAGACCAAAAGTTTATATATATTATATATACAGTACAGACCAAAAGTTTATATATATATATATACAGTACAGACCAAAAGTTTATATATATATATATACAGTACAGACCAAAAGTTTATATATATATATATATATACAGTACAGACCAAAAGTTTGGACACACCTTCTCATTCAAAGAGTTTTTTTTTTTTTTTCATGACTATGAAAATTGTAGAGTCACACTGAAGGCATCAAAACTATGAATTAACACATGTGGAATTATATACATAACAAAAAAGTGAACTGAAAATGTCATATTGTAGGTTCTTCAAGAGAATGCCAAGAGTGTGCAAAGCAGTAATGTAAGCAAAAGGTGGCTACTTTGAAGAACCTACAATATGACATCTTTTCAGTTGTTTCACACTTTTTTGTTATGTATATAATTCCACATGTGTTAATTCATAGTTTTGATGCCTTCAGTGTGATTCTACAATTTTCATAGTCATGAAAATAAAGAAAACTCTTTGAATGAGAAGGTGTGTCCAAACTTTTGGTCTGTACTGTAAATTTCAATTTGGTCTGTACTGTTTCCATCAATTAAAGCGATTCTGATTAAAACCAAATAAAAGTCAGCTGTTGTTTGAATGTTTGGGGTTGCATTTCTACTAAGAGCCATGAGCCACAAAGAGTTGCTAAGAGTTTCTAAAAGGTACCAATCAGAAGAGGGATATAAAAGGGATATCGAAGGCACTGAATGTTCCATCAAAACTAGGGCTGCACGATTTGGGAAAAATGTCATGTTGTGATTTTTGTGGTCAATATTGCGATTGCGAAATATAAAATGGATTTTATGAGTCCAATTGACTGGTTATCAAGGAAATTGCACACATTAGTGATTAATGCTGAAATGTATATTTGTAAATTTATAAAAGGTTTTACAAAATGAAATAACATTATAATATAAAAAATAAATCTCAAAAGGTACAGCTGAATTAAATAAAACAAATAAAATCACATAAATCTTCACAAAAATAAGATATTTGAAACATTTTGCCCATTTAAATTATTTACCTGTTTTTCTGCTGAAGTTTAAGATACAGTACGTGTTTACATACTTGAATTCAGGCAATTTTGCAATCATTACTATTGAATGTATTTAACCTTTTTTATGCAAGATTGCTAATGATTTGTATGGTGTGGAAGTGGAGCATAGTGATGGGATGGCAGAGCCATGGGGGTGACAATAGGAATCTTGCCCAAGCCTAGAAACGGCCCTGTTTACACAGGATGTAACAGACACCGGAGAGAGAGATACCGGGCAGAGCTGACGGCATGCATGGGGATGTGTGGGAAATTGGAGGATGCCAGGTGAAGGCTCGTCAATCCGCGAGTGTGCATGGGTTATGCGTTGGCATCGTGGAAAGACGTTACCGTGAGTGGGTGTGTGTCCTGGCATTATTACGAGGAAAGCGAATTTCTGTCTTAATTGTGTGTAGACTTTTATATCCACTGCAAAATCTAAGTCATGGATTATTTAAAAAAAGAGTCTGAAAAATGTTTGACACTAGTTAATAACAGGAGCAAAACATGATACTTTTTAGTGAAGTCAGACAGCTGAGTAAACTGGAAATTCCGCAAGACACTTTGTACTTCTATATTGTGCATGCTGCACTACAGGCCATGGCCGCAGGAAGTGGGGGTGCTGGGGGTGCTGCAGCACCCCCTATTGGCGAGAGAGAGATTTTTAAAAAATGTAGGCCTATTAAAAATATTTTGCACAATTTATAAATTCCTTATGAATATTTTAGGAAATGATTTTGACACACGTAGGCTATTAAGTGTATTTTGGATTTTAATTTAATAATTTTAATTATATTGATTTTTCAAGCTCATTTGTAAAGCGCGTTTCACACACGCGGGTAATTTTCGTTTGGCTTTCTCTGGTATTGCGCAAACATAGCCTAAATGCCTTGCCCTTGTGGAAGATAAAATTAGCTCTTCGTACCTTTTACAACAACATGAAGATATCAGAAAAAGAGATCAGTGGTCTCTTTCCTGCTCGTGTTCCACATCCCTCTCAAAGCGCAGAGCGGTAGGCTATAACGCGTCTTTGTGTGGAAATATAAAACTGTTTTATTTATTTATTTTTTTTTTAATGGATTCAACTTTATTATATTATGTAAGTTACCAGTATTTACAGATATTTATTTCAATGCTTTACAGGCTTTAGTGTGTTGTTTCTTTGTTTTTTTTTTTTAAATTATTATTATTATTTCAAAACAACCCCCCAACCACCGCAACACCGCCGGTATTTGGTCCACTACCACCACGGTGGTAAAAAAAAAAAAGTGCCATCGTCACAGCCCTATGTTATTTTTTAAAATGTATTCTAAATAGGCCCATAGGCTCATAGGTTTTTTTTTGTCAAAAAAAAAAAATTTAAAAATTAAAATTTCACAGCACCCCTGTTCAAAATTACTTCCAGCGGCCCTGCTACAGGCCCAATACAACAGTAACAATTGTGATGTGTGTGGCAAGCATGCGTTTCAATCATCTTGCTAAGTGACAGCAGAGATCGTATAACTGGAGACAGACCACTGCTTAATATATGAATGTGGCAGTGAGTACCGCTCAACATGGTGCTACATTACACACTAATACTGAAATATTAGTACACTAGGCATTGTTTGGGTTGCTCACCTCTATTATTAAACTAGCATCTCTCTTTGATAGATATCTCTGATATAGTTTGCACTAAAAAGTAACAATGACCTTTATATGCCATAGACATAGACACATTTTACCCAGCTATAGATCTTTATCAAATTTTTATATATTGTGTCATGTGAAAGAAAATCAATTAAATAGCAATTAGGTTGTTAAAAAACAAGTACATGACTAGTTAGAATTGACTAATCATTAATATTAATCACTTTCATTACAAAAAAAACCTCAAAGAAAGCACGAGTGTTGATTTTAAAAGCACAGCAAATATAATGCATATGTAAGAGTGGGGTGTGACTGCACTCAGAAACTCACTGGTACTCCTCTCCCCGCAGGAATCAGCCTACTAAAGTCTGCAAAGGCTGGGGTGAAGTCTGGGCCTCTGGATATGAGCCCCCGTGGTTCCGACCGCAAGGGCAGCTTATTTTGGTTTATCTGTAAGAGTAGAGTGCGAAGCAAAAAGCTGTCAAACCTTATTCCTTATTTCGTTTAAAAGTTTTAATAAAGCCCATGTCTCAGGAGGCTTACCTTGTCCAGTACCACATCAGATATGGGTGGAAGCCCATCTGGTTTCTGCACACAGGCAGGCATGAACTGGAAGCCCAAAAGAAAGTCTCTATTGTATTGTCTCTTTCCATTCTTCAGCTCTGGCTCTGAGGGTAGAAGTGAGCAATAGCAGACGTGAAACATAGTGAAAAAGATTCTTAAGTGTGCTAGTCACAAAAAGTAGGCCTCACTCTGAATTGTGTTGCTGTTGGGCTCTTGAAGTGCAGGTGTAAGGACTTCATCGTTGCTTTCAGCCTCAGAGCTTTGCTCAGGTCCATTCTTCAGTGGCTCAGTTTCCTGCTCTCCATTCTCTTCTACTGGTGTTTCTGCTGAAGCCCGATGCTCCACGGTCACAGACGACATACTGGAATTCTCAACTGGAGCTTCTACAGCTGGCTCCATCTTATCCTAACACACAAACACACAATTAAAAATTTCCTGTATTAGCACTACTGTGAAGTTGTAGCGTAATGCTAGGTTCCACACCTCGACTTTTGTGACGAAAGCAGAAAACTTTACACACAATTCTATTCCAATGAGTCAAAAGGCAGTTGTGGAGTTGTGAATCATATTTTTTTATACAGCATTCTTACAAATTAAAAGTTATTTGCATATTGTAATTTAAAGCTGCATATTTCCTTCATTTCAACAAAACAGTCTTATTTATACAATTTCTGCTTGTAAGATACATCTGTAAGCAACACCATTTAACATACATAACAGTGCCTTTGTTTCTGCCAAGCAAAAAGGAGTATTTGATTGTATTGCTTCAGAGTGTAAAAATTTAACAATAAAACATATGGCTAATATGTTTAAGATGCTATAGATTGCTACGAACTAATACAGAATTATTTTTTATTTAATTAAGTGTCAGAAAGTGAGAAGATCTGACAATATCTGCCATGATGTGAATCACTTGCAAATATTGTTAGACATTTAAATTTTTAAATAATACATGTTGGAAAATGCTGGACTACTTGTTGACTTTATTCTGTAAAATTGAAAAAGATTTTGTCCAATTAAAATACAATGCAGGGCCAGCAATGTGCTAAACTCACCTCTGTTTCGGGACACTGGGTCTGCTCTACAAGAGCATCCTCTGTTGGCTTTTTCCAGGTCTTTGGTACACTAGATGCAACTGCGGAAACATAAGAGAAACCCGTAATTAGCAGACCTCTGTGGTTATATTTTATTACAACTCGCATGCACTTGTTATATACCTTGACTTGAACTTTGTCTAAGATTGGATTGTAATGTGGGCTCCACTTTCTCTTCGAGGGCAATTGCTGCCTCTATTACAGCATCTTTAAGCTCTGGCCCAGTTGAGGGTATTGAGGATGTTGTAGCTAGACCTATCTCTACAGGAGCCTGACCTGGGTGACTGAGACCTGGAGGAGGTGCGGGAACAGCACTAATTGAAGCAGCATCAATGGTGGTTGGCAGGGAAGGGGTCGATGTGCCTGAAGAAACATTTTCCAAAACTGGGGGAGTTGCAGCCTTTACATCCAAACTGCAGGTCTCCAGGATAGTATCAGACTCGGTGGATGACTGGGACAAGGGCAGCAATTTGGAGTCGTCATGAGGAGGAGCAGTGTTTGTTTCAGTCAGTCCATTGATGGCTTTTAGAGCCTGTGCTTCAGAAGCTGAAACCTCAAGGGGCACTTGCTCAGGCTCTGGTTTATCTGGCTCTGGTGTGACGGATTTTGTTCGACTGGGTTCAGTTAGAGAGGTGGGCTTTTCGGCTGCATCCAATGTGGAGATGGGCTGGGGGGTAAGAGAGGGATCAGTGGTTGGAACTACACTCTGGGACACTTCTGGGTCTGAGGAAGGAAGCTCGGATTTCTCTGGGAGATGTGGGTCAGGGGCAGGGCTGCTGGGCTCTCGCCTCTGCACGGGTGGCTCCACAGCTCGCAGTCCTGGTGATGAAGATTTTAGTACGTAACTCTCAAGCTTTGGCTTGTCATCTGTAGCAAGCACAGACAGAGAGAAGTAAATCACAGAAGAGACACTGTTAATTAAAAATTCAAATGGCAAGAGTCAAAATACAAAAGAATACTGAGCACTGGATCAACACCTTATTTGTAAGTATTAGTACATTAAAACAAATGCATGTACATATGAGAATGTAAATGGCACAATTTGTGTAGCTGTATAAACAATCATTAAGTCAACAAAAATAAATAAAATCACAAAATGAAGAAGGGAGGTACAAGGTGTCTGGCCAATTGCAAGATGAATGGTCATGCACGCAAGGGGTGATAGGAACAGCAAGGATGGGACTGACCTGGTTTCAAGTCGACAGGAGCAGGTAGGACCTGGGCACTGTCCACATTATAGACGACATGCCCATGTTCCACTATCTGGTTCAGCTGCTGGGATTTGAGGTAGAAAATGTGAGGATAATGAGGGTGTGGACATAAAAACTAGCAAAAGAGAAATAGAAAGAAGGGAGAAAGAAGGGAAATTGTACACATGTGAAACAGGTCAAGGTCAGTGGGTAGAGAAAGAGTGAGTAGAAAAAGAGTTGCAGAGAAAAATGAAGGGACACCACCACAAGAGGGTAAAAGCAAGAGACAAGCACCAGGCATAAATTGTAGGGGGGTGGGGGGGAGGTTGACAAAACAAAGACAGCACACACATGGGTAGGGTGGGTTTGGGGATTAGACAAACAAACAAGAGAAATGGGAAAAGAGAGGAGAGACGAACACTGTTAACATTTAGGGAGAGAAGACACAAAGTAAGAGTAACAATGCAATAATGAGTGTTCCCTTTACAGAGAGAGATTTCCCTCTAAGTCACTGTACTGCATCATCATTATACAGCATTTGCTAGGGCTATCTCTGTATAGAGAACAGCATGGGAAATCAAAATGAGAAACAGCTGTGAGGCAGAACTAAGATGAAGGCAGGTAAAAGAATAGGTAAGGGAAGTCTAATATCAAACAAATCCAAAAGTATATTTTAAAATAGTACAATGGCCACATTGGAAAATGGGTAAATATGTTTCCAAATAAACTGGACCAACACATTCTGTTTTACAAAAGAAAGGTTATCAGTAGCTATTTAGTATAAGTTTGATTTATTAATTTACTGTTAAGCAATAAAGCAAATGAAGGGCAAGCTGAAATTGGCCAAACAAAAGAAACCAGCAACTGTAACGGCCATTACGATGTTCATGAATAAATCATCAACACTTTCTAATATTGAAAACTAATATAAGAACAAACAAGCTCCTGTAAGCAGTGTTTTATGAGCCAGCTATCAGCCAAAAGAAGCTGCTTCATCTCTGCATGCGTATGTGACTGGATATGTTACCTGTGGAGGAGTAGGGGTGGAGGAGGGTCGTCCCACTGGTGGAGTGGGGTTACGACTTCCGCCAATTCCTGACATGATTTCTTCTGTGATGTCCCTTCCACCCTGGTTAGGGTCCCGGATGCGGATCTTGATTAAAAATGAATAGCACAGGACCAAAGATAAATAGGCTCATTACTCAGATAATGAATCAATACTGAAACAAAGTGTAAACACACGCACTGTTTTCTTCTCCCGCTTGGCAGGTGGAGGTTGCTGCGGTGTAGGCACTAATATGGATGGAGACGGGGTGTACATTGCCTGACCAGCATAGTATGGAGTCCCTGTAGCTGACAGTAATAAAAACAGTATCAGTTTTATTTGTACACCAACATGTAAACCGTAAGCATAATAACATCCAACAAGAAAAAAAATATATACAAAATGTATAAGTATGACTGGAAAGGCTGAAATGAACTGGAAATGAATTTACCATATGCTGGAGGAAACTCTCCAGGATTAGGTCCGGTGTAGAAGGTGTTGGGACCTGTGGGTTGAACTGAGTACTGCTGTGGAGGCCCCACATATGGAGAAGCACTGTGGCGATACTGTAACACATTTAATAATGAGCAATTCTATGCACAATAGTACGGCACAAAAACGACTGAAATAACTATTTTAAGGTTGATGTGGATAATGTTTAAAAACTTATTGCAGCTCTGAACTATAAGGACACTCAGTGACTAATGCAAAGCAACAAAGTACATACATGACTCTTGACCTTTCCCACCACTACACCCACAATCTTCACACCAACACCATCTCTACCAGTGTGTGTGAGATATATATAAATATAAATAAATAATATATAATAATATTTAATAATATATATATTACACACACACACACACACATATATACATACATATCTATAACTACAAAGTAATTTCTCTTTGGTGTGCAAGACCTGGGGTATGTAGTACTGGGCAGCCTGGGGGGAAGCAAAGGGCATCGGCGTCATGGACATCATGATGGGTGGGCTTGGTGAGTATACAGTGGCATTTGGGGCCTGAGAGGCAGGTCGAATTGAAGGGCTGTTGCTTGGAATGGTGGGCCGTGGAGGCTGCATCTGAGTCCTCTGGAAAAACTGGGAGAGATAAAAGCACGTGAAACAGTCAGGCACACCTACACTCGCTCATAGACTAAGCACAAACCTTGGTGAGTCAAAGGATTGGTTCATTTCCTGGACGTGTACACTATGGAATAATTACAGTTGTTCTGACAATGTGACAACTATACCTTTTGTTTTCTTAACCCGTAAGAACCCACAGTGACTCAGGTGTCACTAACATTGCTGAAGATCTAAAAAGGACTCTGTGAAGCTTTATCCCTAACCAAAGGAAAATTATTATTTTTTTTTTTACTCTTAAAGCTCCTAAGTTGCAGTCACTGAATGTCAATGTGACTGTAGTGAAGTCATGTGACAATGTTTTATTTTGCCATGACATTTCCAAAACTTGGATGTTTCAATAACATGTGGTGTATTACATTTTACCAGGGTAAACGAGTTACATCTATATTCATATTGCTGATATATGAATACATGTTGTTCCTCCTCTGGAATATAATTTGATTTATCGGGGTGTCTCTGAGGAAAAAACAGCACTTAGCATAGGAAGTGACACTGTGGTTGAGCCATAAAAAAAAAACTGCAACGTATTTGCAGATTCTTTTCCCCATCTGCAGCACTGAATCTAAAGCTTCCTGATTATGATCCAAATTATGTTTGCACTGACCAGGCTGCACAGTGACCTGCAAAATGTGATACTTGGGGTCCTTGCAAATTCTGCAAAGTCAATGCAATCACCACTTCTTTGAAAAAATGTGACATGCATCTTTGCTTCACTGAGAACAGAAACCTGTATAAATGTTTACATCTGCCCTAGGCTAAATTCCCAAGAACATTTTTAAAAGGTGATAACTGTTCAAACATAGTAAACAAGGTGGAAAAGTGTTGTTTCCACTGAGCATTTTTATTGTTTACAGTTTTTTTGCACTGTGTACATGTTTATCTTGCTAGATAGACCTCAGGTGAGAAGCAGTTTTATTTATTTTTATTCAGTTTGCACATTTTCATGTTTGTAAAATAAAACTAAACAATAATTTGAGGCTAAACATAACATTTAAAAATATAAAATATCATTTTTAAATACGGTACTGTGTAAAGGTTTTAGGCAGGTGTGAAAAAATGCTGTAAAGTGTTTAAAGTTGATCAATTAACAAGATGGATAGTAAATGAACAGAAGAATAATCCAATCAAATTAACAATTTGTGTGACCATCAATTCTTCTTGCTGTTTGCGGTGCATTTGCGCACAGTTTTTGAAGGAACTTGGTGTACATTGGTGTACCCGAGTCACACCGTTTTCCACCAGTTCTGTGCGCAAGGAACTGCCGGACATCTTCTGATGTCAAAGTAATCATGATGCGTCTTTCATGTGCTGAATTAAGTTTTCTTGGACAACCAATGTTTTTATAGTCCACAACATTGCCTGTGTTTTGTGTTTTAACAAAATAGTTTGAACAGCCCATTTTGAAAACCCAGTCTGATTTAAAATCTTTGCCTCAGAGAAAACTTGCTACTGTGTGTCTTGGTGCTGTGCTTAGTCTTGCCATTATGTACAACCTGTGACATGAAAATGTCTTCCACCACCACACCTTAGTAGCAAAATTTGGCTGTTCCTCCACCAGATTCAAGCTCCTACACAGCGGTTGCTGTTTTACTTAATGACTGTTTGAACCTACATACAAAATTGATGATTACACCTGATTGGTATAATTGATTAATCATAAACCTGACTCCGACAAAAAACCTACAAAAGTCCCCGACTGTGTGCGAGTGTAAAAAATGAAAGTTTAATGGTGGTCACACCAAATATTGATTTTGATTTGTGTTTTTTTACTTTGTTACTTATTGTTACTATTTTTATTCTTCATTCTCTCACGCATTTTTTTCACAACTGCCTAAGTTGCACACGACTGTATGATGTGAAAAAAGTAAAAAAGCAAGTGTGTGTTTTTATTTAAGTTATTAAAGCTAATCAAAGTTTTGAGATATGTTGTGGAAAGCTATAAAAAGGGAAAACCTTGTTTTTGAAAACAAGTTATCGTTAAACCTAATGTAGTTTTGAAACATGTTGTTTGTTATGCATCATGGACATCAAAAGAATCATTTTGATATGTTATGGAAAAAAAAAACAGAAAAATGTGTTTTATTAACAAAAAAACAACAATAAAATTCAGTTGAGGAATGAATACCCAAGATAATAAAACATTTAGTAACATTAAATATTCACCATAAACACCCAACATGACATATATGTAACATTACAGATATTTTAGAAGGAGGTGTTGTATTTAAAAAGTATTCTACAAATTTGTTTCATATGTGGTCCATTAGGTCATAAAACACCTATAAATATCCTATAAAGGCAAATATGTTCGGGTTCTTACGGGTTAAAGAGAAGCTTTATTAATTATGACATGCAAGATACAAAATGAAAACTTTCATATATTTTAACTGACATGCACTAAAACTTAAAGGGGCAATTAAACTAGCATGAAAAGTGGACAATACATATGTTTGATGCGTTTGCATTAACCAATATTACCAACATTAGTGATGAACAACTATCGCACATAGTGATAGACACAATGCATTAATTTGGCTGCTCTCATGATTCAAGTACAGTGGTGTCCCATTAAGCACCAGAAAATACTTAAAGAAAAAGAAATAAATTTTCGTGACTAAGCTTTTTTTTTTTTTAAAGGAAATTCCCAAGAAACTGTAAAATTACTGGTCTTGATTTGCTTTTGGCGTATTTCAATTAATCAAACGATTCCAAGACAATCATCTATAAGTGATTGATGTAATGCCTCTGACTGAAAAGAATAAAGATGATCTCTTAATGCTCTTTGAATGCAGGTAGAAGAAGTTAAGGTTTATGAAGTAGCCTTGAAACATGTGTAGGCGTAGATTGGAAATGAGGTGGGGGGGTGGACGACAAAAAATAAATATAGGGCTGCAACCTTTAATCTTCCTTTCCAATATACTGCCAAATCCTGAATACTGTATAATATTAAGAAATATTTAAGGTCCATATGATTAATAGCAAAATACAAATAATACTGAAATATCACTGCATTACATCTATAAGCTTATTATTTTATATAATTACTAATTGTGTTGGACAAGCCTCTATATTAAACTTTACTAATATCTTTGTTTATTTTTAGTAAAGTCTACTTCAAAAGCAAATATATCACAAGGTGCTGTAACAAGAACATTTAACAGAAAATTTTCTTTTTTATCTCCATCACACTGGGTTGTGTAGTTTTGCCAGGCGAATTTAGCTAGAGGTCTGCCAGCCACTCACAGGCTTTACATGTCTCACATAGACCAGGTTCATGCTTCATGTTCAAGCATATTATGTTATATTTTGGTTGTGTACGCTACAGAAGTGGAAATCACAACCCCTTAATTAAGTCACTTTTTAGAGTTAGAGCAGTGTCACTGTGGCTACTGACTTCGTACCAGAAATACGATTTGTAATGCGTTGAAATACTCTGTTTTGCACGTGCGTGAAATCTCAGCCACTAAGCTAAATATATGAATAAATGGATATTTTCATAAAAATATACTAAGGGTTTGTGTGAAATTTATTAAAGGAGTCCCTTGCCATAAAAAGTCTAAGAAATCCTGGCACAGGCTAGACTAGACATTACCATTTCACAAATCTTGGACGCTTTCATGAGGTTTTGCAGACTGGCTTGATTTTGTTCCATATTGTTAGTTAGATGTAACTACTACTCTACAGTGAATCATTAAAAATTAAGTGCTGTGAGGCTAAGAAAAATAAAGAGTGTACTGGCACCAAAACCATTTGTGATGGAAGAACACAATTTGGCAACTACCAAAATCTATGGAAATTAGGAGTTTAAAAGCAGACAACTCAGACCTCAAATTATTTTCCCATTTACAAAGTTTATCTGAATATTTGTTGCAACCCTATAAATGGGCAGTGCACAGGATAGGGGAGTGGATAACTAAGTGTCACTGAAGAATAAGAACTTCATGCCATGCATTTCTTTAGGAAAGCAATTTACCTGTATGGGTCTGAATCCTCCCTTGAAAATTGAAGCAGGAAAAAGAGAGAGTCTAATGGGACTGTGCACTATTTGGTATGGAGGGACTGAGAGACATTCAAACAACAAAAAGAGCTCTCTGTTGCATTAAGAGCATGCAAAGAGTCTGCAATCTGATCAGCTCTGCTTCCCTTTTTTTTTTCCAAAACCGAAAGAGGCAGTGAGCGGTTAAGGAAACAGTGTCATCATCCGCATGAAGGCTGGGCAAATGTGCCCCACTAACCCCCATTCAGAATAAACACAGCAAACTAAGCATACTACTTCCTCATTGTACCCTCCCCAACTAGAGTGCAAGAGACTAAAGTCCCGGCAAAGACTCTTAAATCATGTTGTTTCTGCATGTAGGGCAAATTCACTGATAACATGCTTCTATATAAGAATACAGATCACACCAGATATTCACACCATAAAATATCACACCATATTTCACTGAAACATCAAAAAAGCTGTCTATCAGACAAAAATCAATGCTCATATTTTCCAAATGTTCCTCTTGTACAGAATGAACCTTGGTTGCACTTCTCAAAAGAAACACCTGAGCCAATAAGTAACCTTCACTACAGAAAGAAACTGAACCAAAACCAATGAGGATAAAGTCATAGTCAATTCCATGTTTTAAACCCCCTACAATGGGCAAATGATAAATTCTTGAGTTAACACTGCAGGCAAGTGGAAGCTCCAAGGTGCTGTGCAGTCCTATGATCTGGTTGCCTGAAAACTTAAATGACTAGCCTTTAGAAGTGGCATCTCACATATGGTAATTTATGGGGAGTTAGTTCGCTACTTCACTTAAATACACACCAACAGAAAAGAACAAGTACACAGAGATCACATTATCAGAGAAAAAAATGGTAAAAATAAAAAGAATAGTCATAAAAAAACTTAAGTCTAAATCTATGGGTGTAAAAGATAAACAAGGCAGTGACTGCTTATTGTGCTAAATGGTAATTTATTTAATTGCATTGCACTGGACCTTTGACAGTGTTTACATATTTCTACATACCCCAGATTCTGAAAGAAACAAAAAAACAAACAAACAAAAAAACTGAGTGCACACAACAGGTACCTGGGTTTCTGACTTGTCTAGCCCTACTCCCCTTGTCCACCCCAACCCTACACTTATCCACTATAAGGTCAACCTTTGGTGAAGGCGTTGTATTGATCCTGTACACGTGCTGGTCAGTCAGATTGCATTGTTCCGATCTAATCTTAAATCAAAGTGTAGCAAACAAAATCCAGGCACCTCTAACAAGCTACAGTCATTTTCACAAAAGATCTAATCTGATCTAAGTGGGTGCATGCAGGCCACAGATGGGACAGGTGCAAATATTCAGAATCAAACAATCAATATCAGTAAAGGGGAAGTGGGGCAGTTTGACAAAGTCACAACACTTCAGTGAGCTTTAGCTGCAAAAACAGAGCACAGTCTATAGTGTGACGTGGAGCCATGCAAGGGTGTACGTTACCTGGTGATGGGTAGGACGAGGCCCTTGGGCAAACTGAGCAGGCATGAGGGTGGAAGAAAGCAGAGGCAGGAAGGAAGAGAGAAAAAGAGAAAGATAAAACAACACACAAACACTTTAAAACCACAAGCTGTGAAAGGCAGGTAGTTCCTAACGGCCAAGATGTCTAAGCTGAAGCCTAAAGCTCAAGCGTAGCATGTTTTCACTTGCATCACAACACTGATAGTAACTACGCCATTAGCAATAGCAACAGGATCAAGCAGTTTTTAGGTATCCAGACATAATCAGGCCTTTCTGAGTTACCAGACGGTAAAAAAACTAAATAATAATACAATGTAAATGTGGCTGAAAGGATTATACTCACCGGGCGGCTTTGAGGTGGGATGTTCATTGGTTGCGTCTGTGGTGAGTAGACCAGCGGGGCTGTACCGGCATTCTGACCCGATGTATATGGCGACTACAGAGTCATGGGTGTCCAAGACAAAATGATGAAAAAAAAGAAACACAGAACAGTAAAGTGATTAAAAAATTCTGGGAGTCTCTGTAAAAAATCTGACAGCAGACCATGCTTGGCCTGCTTTTTTGCAAGCTTCTGCGTGTGCAGGTGACTGAGCAAGAATGCCCACTCCCTGCTTCTGAGCACACTGCGGTCTGCTGACACTGACAAATCTGCCATCTCCTCAGCACTGCCTTCAGGAGAGAGCGAGTGAGTGAGAGGGGGAGAGACGGAGTGCGAGGCACAGACAGTGGAGTCACACGGCTTACAGAGGCAGACGAGCAACAGAGGTAAGCTCAACCCTCACCATTCAGTGGTGGCTGCGCACGACCAAGGAGTAGCCCCTTGGAGCATGTAAACTTGACTTACTATTAATAGCAGAGTTCGAGGGCAAAGCTGTGCAGGCGTAGAGTGGAAATCCGAGCGCTCGGCACAGAAGCAGAACAAGCTCCAGAACAGCTGAGTCACCATGACTGACTTTCTATTTTTGAAACAATCAGCTGGGTGTACTGAGTATTTATGCTAGCGTGTATGTTTGCGAGCAGACAGTTTATACAGAAACATCGCCAACAAAAATGCGCAGACCTGGTGCATGACCACTTGTTCTCAGATGAACTGAAGGAAACTATTTGACATGCACAAGAGCAGGTTAAACCCCAGTGCGAGCTAAGCAGGCAAATTTAAAGACATTTTTAAATGCATTAGTGTTTTGAGCTCAATGATAACGCAAGAATAGCAATTTCTGTATTAAAGCTCACTTTTTTGCAACACCAGACCTCATTTATCAAATCTTAACGTTGTATGTAATTGTTTAAGTCAAACCGAACAAATATGTTCCACTGGATTTATAAACGTTTTTGAAAGGTTGATGTCCATTGTATTCGCGTGCCTACGTTCTTGAATGCCAACTATCCCTAAATTACCATGAGTGTGCACGGTACAACTGATTTGCATTTGGTTCATGCCCACAAAACTCCATAAAATGCAGTGACAAATTATGTGGATTCATGTGTGTGCCATTAAATATAATAACCTTTTAAAAAGGACAAAATCTGTAGCCAATTTATGAAAAATGGGCAGGAAATGTGAATAAATAAGGGAACATGAGTGGAGGAAAAAATAAAAAACAATACGAAGATGATCTCGGACATCAAGCACATAACACAGGGAAATGTGTTTTATATATTCAAAACAAGTCTGTGCAACTTTGGGCCAGCAATTTCTTGCTCTGATTCAGTGTTGGGAAAGAAAGAGGGTGTCACATGAAGTCACGCGACACACTAGGGAGTATACGGCACATTGCAGCTTGAGACATATCAGATTGGTCACTTAGGTGTGGCGCTAATAAAGTGCAGCACAATGATAAAAGAAGATCCCGTGGCAAACCAAATCAACTTCGACGCTGAGTCATTGCAGTACTTCCTCTATTTCTATGCTGGCATTCTTAATTAAATGCCTGATCTTATTAATGGATTTATCTAGGCTTGGTTCCTATGTATATTTCTTTTATCAATAACATTAATATGAAACAAATAGTGTTCACAAAAGATATATTAAATTTTTGTGTAACTGAAATACACACGGATTTAAAACCTGTCACTGTGACTTATACAGAAAAAAGCAGCACTGCATTTGTACGCACATTCAGGAGCATAAACATTTCTCCAAAATTTGATGAATTTGATGAATATTTTATTGAATGAATGCACGTACAAAAGATTTACAAACTAATCCACTCACAACCAGCTTGATGAATGAGGCCTAATGTGTGCCTTACAATCATTAAATTTGCTATTTCCTTTAAAAAAAAAAAAAAAAAAAAATGTTGCTAACATTAGAGAACAGACAAGACAAAAATAGTTTTTTTACTATTCTGTATCACACTGAGACAATGATGATTAATGAACAGGGATTTCAGCTGCTTTCTCAGAGGGAACACCTGTGACTCATCAGCCTGGGAGTTTATTGAAGCATGCGTAGTGTAGATTTGCTTTAAGACAATGTTAATACCAAGACCTGATTTTAATGAACACGTTGTGTTCACAGACACACACACACACACACACACACACACACACACACACACACACACACACACACACACACACACAGACGTACACACCCAGCTGCATGGGTGAACTCACCCCTCCTCCTGCCTCCCAGGCTTTAGGGTGGCCATACAGATGCGCAGTGGATACTGTGGAAACTGATACCTGAGAAAGGCCGGGTGAAGAGGCATGGCCCGGCGGCGTGGCCGCAAGGTTTGGATGTCCCTTGCTGATTTCATGGGCTGTGTAGGGTGGGCCAGGGGGTCTCTGAACCTGAAACCCACCAAAGAGAAAGCACAAATTCAAAAACAAGAAACTAATAACACCACCACACCCTGTTTTCTTAAAAAATGTAAGCAACCTAATACATTTTTCATGAGGGGGCATTGTGCCAGCGGTGAGCGAATGGAGGGCGAAACCGGACAGAACGAAGGGTAAGAAACACCTGCAGCTGATTAGACTAATCAATGCGATCTGTTTCAGTTCGCCGGTGGCAATAAAGAGGAGCGAGACACTAGTCACGGAGAGAGAGCCACAAAGCAGAGAAGAGCGAAAGGGTCGCCTAACGGTGACTAAGCGCAGGAAGGCGCCGGAGAAAAGGCATGCCGGCCGGCGAGTGCACTCGGTTGGACGCTAAGAAAAGGCGCGCCGGTCCACGAGGAAACTCGGGCGGGCGCTAAAGAGAGAAAGGAGAAATGGAAAGGCGTCGAGAACCGCAAGACTGTGGGTGAGCCCTGGCGCGAGTTCTAAATAGGAACGTGCCGGGGTGAAAATGAAAAAAGAAAAAAAAGGCCTTTCTTTCTGCCAGCATACTATTATACTACACCCTACATTCTTCAGCATAGATGATTCCCAAGTCTTTAAACTCAGGTGTTTGGGAGCAATTCAGGTTCAAGTAAGTTACGACACAAAGAATCTGGGAGTTGTGGACCAATACTTTACATTGTGCCATATTAAATCGTGTTTTGTGTATTGTTACTCCTCTTATCTTATTTATATGACTGGATCAGGCATAACACAGCTTACCTAACCACTCAAGACAGGGGCTTATATTAAAACCTGAGAGATGTAGATCATTCATACAAGAATTCATTTAATTGCAGGCCTGCGGCTGGAGCATCACAAGTCCAAAAACTACTGCAAAAAACAAATTATCACAAACACATCTAAATTGTCCTTTCCATAATACCCAGACACTGCTAAACCTCTTCTTACAGCTGTTTAACTGCAAGACACTCTTCCTGACTCTCACTGCTTCATCTTCCTAACTGTAACACAGCACACCTCTCCTCTGCTTCAAGACACAGAGCTATTTTAAATGCAACATTTCCTGGATGGTACTCCATTTTAAATGTGACCAAAAGGAAAGCATTATGAACACCATAACCAAAGACCCTTTTTAAGAAAAGAAAAAAAAAAAAAAGACGACACTTTAGACGAAGCTGGCAGGTATTGCTCATGTACAGGTAGCGCAACTCAATGAATGTTGGGATTCAGTGAATCTGTTTAAAGAGCAGCTGTCCAAGACCCAATGTAAAGTCTTTAATGGAAATCCACATTCCAAGAAAAGAAGGGGGGATTGTACACAATGTGAAATGAATAGACAATTTAAATAACAATTATAAAAATGACCAATTAAATCTCTTATTACCTGCATTTGATTGACTACTGGGATCCAATGCCTCACCTTTACACACTCATCTCTCTCAAAGTTTTCATGTCACCAGTCTCCCTGACTGACTACTGAAACGTCTCTTAATGTCAGTACACATTTCCTCTCAATGTCAAAATAAGTGCTGCATTTATTTCAAAATATTTATTTAGCTGTCTTTGGTATAAGTGTGTGTTTTCGTGTTCGGTTAATTTAGCAGCAAAAGACAGCGCTGTGGATGCTTTGTAGTTCAGACCATACTGGCTCACAGCAGTCATGAACTCTAGGGAGAAACACTGAATATGAATGTATTGTATACAGAAAATCCACATGACTTTCTACAAGAATCAAATTTCAGTCATATTTAGATCGGTGTGTGAGGAACCTCAATAATCACTTAAGTACCGTAATTTCCGGACTATTACGCGCACCCAAATATAAGCCGCACCCACTGAATTTTACAAAGATTTTGAACATAAATAAGCTGCACAATTTATGTTTTGTAAACTTCTATAGAAAAAGATAAAATGTTTGAAATCAGCGCATCTGTAATGAGATAAACTTCAACTTAATATCTTAACTTTTATGGAAAATAGGGCTGCAACAACTATTCGATAATATTCGAGAAAAAAATTCATTGAACGGCGTTATTAATTAGTTGGGCTGCTCGAGCTTCAGTCTAGCATGAAGGGGAGTCAACACCATCGCTTGTGAAATGGCAGAGAGAACAGGTCAACCTGCAACAGGCAAAAGTGTGTGTTCCAAGTCATCAAAGGCATTTTATATTAAACACAACAAAGAACACTGTAACCATGCAAATCTCGGATTGTGAGGCATGGAAGTACCACAGTGATGCGGAAGCACATGAAAAAAAAAAAAAAACACTGGTGTCATGGATGAAGATGAAACATCAGCAGAAAATGGTATAGTTTAATGACGTGCTATTGTATAAACTATTTGTTTGTAACTTCGGGACAGTCGCACTGGATCTGTTCTGTAGTGACTCGAGAGCATCAGGTTATCAGAAAATACTTATGTAACTATAAATATAGTCTAGAAATAAGAAAAGGATTTGGCTTGATTATACTATTAGCCATCTAACATGCCAAATCACGTCTTTTCCAGACATTAAAGGGGATGAGTTAAAGATGATTCATATAAGAGCTCTGCTTTATTTTAGAAATATGCCTTCAATCAATCTTTTTAATACAAGTTTCCCCAAACTTTAACATCGTCCTCAGGTGAGGCTGCAGAGAAAATAGCAACATGCAAAGTAGCAATTTTGCCTGAGAAAACAACAATAAAATATGTGCTTTCCCATGCCAGGCCTCACTGTTTATTACTGGCCTCCTTGGTCCACGCAATGTTTGCTTCAGTTGCATCACGGAAGCGACGTCTGACAAAAAGTATAAAGAGGCCTTTGCCTCCTTTCCTGTCCTCACTTTAAATCCGACTGATCCTCTCCCAAATCCAAAGCTTTAGAAATTTAGGTTTTTTTTTTACATTGAATTTGCAAAAATTCCACAACTGTTATGGGGGAAAAAATGCTTCTGGTTTACAGAAGCTGAGAAAAAGTAAAAAACATATTTGAAAGCAATTCATGTTCCGCCTAAAATTAAGTTCAAAAAGAAAAGTTTGTCACTCACACTGTAGACGGCAGTGACACCAGGCTGTGTGGAGAAGATTCGCTCATCCAGTGGCGGCTGCACTCTGGGGATCCTGGGGTGCAACGCATTAAGGAAAACTCTGGAGGAGCAACCTTTAAGGCTAAACAAATCACCAAGTTTGAAGAACAAACAAGAAACATGCAGGAAACTTGTAACAAAATACATGTAAGTTTTGAAAAAAATCTGTCTTAATGCCCCCCATTACTAGACAAAGATCTACAGTTTAAAAAATAATGAATATTTACCAGCTTGTATAATAATAAGGGAAACTTTTGTTTTATTTTCCACTCTTGCTCTGTGGTTGGGCAAAGACACTGCTAAAGAGCTGCAGACGTGAGACAGACAGCTGTGTGTGCTGTGGAGACTGAAATTCTAAATGTTGTCAAGACATGCCTGTTCCCATTAGTATATAAACTGCGAGATTCACACGCTGCACTTTGAGGTACAGGAGACAAGAAACACGATGTAATTATACAGCACTTAAAGCATTTGAATGTTCATTTCTGAAAAACTGCCTGTTGTGTCAGAACTAATAATAATAGGTTCAGATTATAAAATATATTAATACAAATAATAAAAAAAACACAAGAGAGATGCAATTTACTTCACGTAAGTAAACATTATTTATCATGAAAGAAAAGACAATATAAAAGACAACATCAACCAAAACTATTCCTTCCAGGGGTCAGTCAATATCTGGGAGGTCAAAACACCTTCACAATCTATGTTTGTCTTTAAGAGAATTTTAAATGATATCTCCAAACAGTGTACTATGATGGAGATCCTACTTCAAAGATGTATGCCTTGCAGCAGCTCAATAAATAGTAGAGCGTTTGAAATGGAGCACTTGGTGACGGTATATGCGGCTCTTGAAGCAGCGGAGTTCAAATGGATGGAGATGCCTCTCCCGTCTCCATGCCAGCAGCAGTGCACAAAACTGCATAAACAAGGCTATTGTTAGAAGGGTGGAGGAATCCTTCCTCCTCTGCTGCACCTCAGATTCAGAAGAATTTTCACAATGTACAGGATTTACTGTAACTGGAGTAGCAGTAAATGGTTTCAACTTCCTTGTAGCGCAAACAAGAAACACAGGACAAATTATTAAATAAAAATTCTATTGCTAGATTAAAAGGTTATTTTTTTTTAGTACTAAAGTCCAAATAATAACTCAAATGAAGTCATTTCTAACACTGCACAGAAATAACAATTATACACTTTCTTCAAAGTTGTATCACACAACAAATGACTTGTAAAACATTTTGTTTTACAACTCTTGAGATGAGTGGGTAAAAGCATTATGATTGCGTTTCACTCCCTGAATCTCAAACTGAACAGCACTGTCTTTGTCAATGGAACAAAGTGGAGGCTGAACACACAGCTCCATCAGCTTACAACATCAGCAGAATCGCTCAATGCAAGACGGGTAATAGCTGGATATTACTACTCTTTTACACACTTAATACACTGAAAAAGGAAAAATCTACTTTAACTGGTTCTGAGGAATTCCCTGTGTTTCTGCTTCACACACAGAATTACTTTTAGGAAATCAAATGTGAATCAGCACCACTCACAAGGAAGTAGAGGATCAAACTGCAGACACTAAAGTAAACATGACGCAGGACAACACAATGTCCTTATTAAGGCTGAAACGATTCCTCGGAAAACTCGATTAATTTAAATACAAAAGCATCGAGTCAAATCAGTTGTCTCGCTGCTTTCGTTTGTACGCACAAAACGGAGCTGGAAACGTGCGTGCGCCACTTTCCACGCAAAGGTTGTGAGCGCTATTTGTGTCGCCAATTCCCCTTTTGTGTTTCCATTTTGTGTGAACGGTGTTTCTGCATTTTGATGTAATATGGCAATTAAATGCACTAAATCAGAGTATTTTTTACAGATTGCAATTTTAGTGGTAAAGATGTTATTTTTTAAAAAAAAAAGGAAACAATTACTTGTTAATTTTAAGAGACCAGTCGTACTTGCTCTTGTATATATAGTATTGCTCTTAAATGAAGAAAAAGAATCTTAAACGATCACTTGATTGATCGATGAGCTAATCGGTAGAATACTCAATAAAAATAATTGAAAGTCCTAATCCTTATATTAACCTGCTAGATGTGGATCTCTACACCTTTTTTTTTTTATTGCACAGCTGCACTATAATAGTTCTATAACATAGTTCACAATGTTCTACAACATTAGAAGGATTCGACCATGTTTACTCTCTTGTCATGTCGAGACTGGACTACTGCAACTCTCTGCTGGCAGGCCTTCCTCTGAACGCTATCCGTCCACTGCAAATGATCCAAAACACAGCTGCAAGACTTGTGTTCAACCTGCCCAAGTTCTCCTACACCACTTCACTGTTGCGCTCCCTCCACTGGCTTCCGGTAGCTGCACACATCAGATTCAAAACACTGATGCTTGCCTACAAAGCCAAAAATGGACCAGCACATTCTTACATCAGAGACCTCATCACTCCTCTCACAGCACCATGTTGCCTGAGATCCTCCAGCACTGCTCGACTGGTTCCACCTTCTCTCAGGGTAAGAGGTATGTATACTCCAAGGCTCTTTTCTGTTCTGGCACCGAGGTGGTGGAATTAACTTCCCCTAGATGTCCGAACATTCACTGGCTATCTTCAAGCGACGGATGAACACCTACCTCTTCCTGAAACACATTTAAACTAGCACTTTTCCCACTTTGCTTTGTCTTTTATTAAACAATTTATAAATAAAAGATCTCCTGAGGTTTAGGCTGATGGTATCTTAAGTTTGTAATCTAGCAAACCAGTATTGGTTTATTTACTGATAGAGACTCGAAGCACTTTTGTACGTCGCTCTGTATAAGGGCGTCCGCTAAATGCCATATATGTATTTTTTTTTCATCTGGGACTTTGTAATTATGAGACAAAAGGTAAATATATTATTTAGCCACCAGCCAAGTAGAAGCTCCGGGATGCGGCCCAGTCCAAATAGAAACAAACACAAACTGGTCTAGTATTAGCATGTTGCTACAAGCCGAGGTGTTCAGACCTCATGTCACAGCTAGACATTATTGTACAAGATGGAATAAAAACCTGTAGAGTGCTTTTAATATTGAACACTGTACAAAAGCAGTTAAACAAGAATAAAGAGATTATGTATATATATATTTTAAAGTCGTAAAGAACTTCCTAAGTTTACACCAAATGAACAAGCCTGAGACGACAGTAACAAGGAAAACATTTATGAATCTGAAATGGTATGAGGAAAAACCTTGAGAGGAACCAGGCATAAAAGGGAACACATCCTCATCTGTGTGACACCAAACATCCTTTCATGTTAAGGTTAACAACTGATCACCGATGGACACTCGAATGCTTCATCATCATTATCTTTAGGCTGCTCCCATTAGGGGTCGACAGAGCGGATCATCCGTCTTCATACCCCCCTGTCCTCTACATCTGCCTCTTTCAAACCAACTACCTGCATGTCTTTCCTCACCACATCCAGAAACCTTCACCTTGCCCTTCCTCCTTCCTGGTGGGTCCATCCTCAGCATACCCCATGTCCCTCCTCTGAACATGTCCAAACCATCTCAATCTCGCCTCCCTCACATTGTCTCCAAAACGTCCTACATGCGCTGTCCCTAATAAATAATAAACTCATTTCTTATCCTGTCCATCCTCATCACTCCCAACAAAAACCTCAACATCTTCTGCTACCTCCAGCTCCACCCCTACAATTGTATCAAAATGTTTATATTAATTACAGTCCAACCCCTTTCTCATAATTATTCACTTTTTCACAGAAATCTCAGGATAATTAGAGCAAGTGTAACTGATAAACAGACATGTGAATTAACACATTGAGATGATAGAGAACTCCATGGCTACTAACTAAGGTTTTTTTGGTTTATTCCAGATATACTAGTTATGAGGCTCAACGAGAAAAAATATTTTCCAATGAACTTATAAAAAATAAATAAATAAACCCTGAACACATGCATGTAATGACCTGTCAGAGGCCCAGTGCAACACTAATAGCACATGAATAACAGTCAATGTCAATACATTCACTAATCAAGATCTCAGATAAATACCATATAAATAAAGATCGAGTACAGGCCTGAGAGAGACACCTTGTGATCATACATACAGTTTACTCAACAGATACCAAGTGGCATCTTTAAAAGAAACAGGATCTACACTCTCACATGACACTGTGACACTATATGACAGGTTCTCAGATATCAACAAGCTCCTGAGTAATACCCACCTCAGTGAAAATAAAAGGCACTTCTGGAAATAGGTCAACGCTTCCATTACACAAATTCTAAACCTTTCTTCATTGTGGAGTTATTCATTTACTAGTTCAAAATGGTTTGCCAAGCAGAATGATATACAAACAGAAACTAAAAGCATATTCTTAAATCACTTCTTAAGAAAGCTACCAACACTGACAGCAAGAAAGGTCTAGAAGGAACAACATAAAACTACCACAAAAAAAGATTTATCTAATACCATAAATTATTTTATTAAATGACCATAATAACAACCAGACAAATTATTTTACTACATATAACAGCCAAATATATTTGCTTTTTGATTTACTTTCTAACCTTAGGTAGCTGACTGCTTACAGAAAGTATAAAAGGATATGGATTTAGTCCAATAAGAATATGTTGACATTATAAATGTCACAATTTTAAGTATTTGTAACAGCTACATGCTAAAGCAAAGAGGCACCAAAGCCTACTGAATTCTGTTTGTAACCATATATCGACTGCTAAATTGACCGTGACGTTACTGCGCACTCGTATCACATAAACAGCATAGAGCACTTACACATGCACTACAGGTGACAGCAGAGAAAGTCTAAAAATGCCGATAATACAATTTTGAACTGTACAATGAACTGTTTCTAGAATAATCGACAGAACATGGATCAGACAAGTGAAAAAACAACGATGGGTCCACCAGTGGTTTTGATGTCAGGTCATGAGGCTAAGTCTGATGGCGGTGTTGAAAATCAAAGCGATTTTCCAATTGCAAATTGAAACACCGGGCACACCGAATAATAACAAACGGGTTATTAAATGTGTTAAAACTAATGTTTATTGTTGCTAGAATTTGACTAGTTCCACTAGGGAAATTCCAGCGGTATAAGAGGAAGAAAACGTGTCAGAGTTGTTTGTCATCAAACAATAATCCACTTTGTGAAGGTAACAACCCTCTGCTTTCTGTCACACCACCTGAGCATTGTTTTTCTATAAGAAACACCTTCCATGGGGGTAACCAGCATACACTTGTACTTCCATTTGAGACAGATGTATAAAAAAATAACAAAATTTCAGACGTTTTGGAGAAAATGTCAGATTTGTGAGAGTGAACGGTCTTCCCAGTCCCGAGATATACTTGTATATCTCTCCATGTAGCATGTGTCCAAGCCTCATACGCACTGCGGTACAGCAAACTGGAGACACATTTCCAAAAATGTAGGCTGAAAAGCAATAATAATGGCTGGACTAGAGGATAAGTGTCAGCTGAGACCTGCCAAACTAAAGGGCCCTCAGAATTCGCCAAGCTAAAGCGCAACTAACATTCGCTAGTATTCATTAGTAGCCTAATTATTTTCAGTAGCGAATAGCCTGTGTGCCTTTACTAACTATTTTATGACGACTGTAAATAAACACCGGTTTCGTGATCAAACACGCCACAACCAACGCTTCAAACTTCGACCGCTAGCTAGCAACACCCCTAGCATAAACGATATGTAGGGAGTTGCTTGATTAAGAGTCTAACTAATGAAATAAACTAGCCAGGCAATCATTCTTTATTCAAACTAAACACAAAGCAAAATGTATATATACATAGCCCCTGTGGTCGAAGTGACAGCAAGCACAATTCATGTTACCCGGCGATAAAGCCGGAGGATTGGTGAAATCCAGAGGACAGAGGGATGGTTCAGGAAAGGATACTGCGGTGGTGGGACCGACGGAGGCTGCTGAACGAGCGCCGGCCCCGGCAGCGGCACTGTGGCTAGCGAAGTGCGCAGCTGAGAGGAGTTAGCCGGCCCGGGTCCAGGTCCGACGGCGGCGGGAGCGGCTGACTTCGGCACCACTTTCTGCGGCAAACTCATTGCAGAAAAAAAAACTAAAAAAAAAAAAAATACTAAAAACAGGGGGGCGACTATTTACAGGAACAGCTCGCTGCTATGTAAAACTGTGAGCTTAAAAAAAATAACGCGTATAAAACGGAGCTAGTCAGCAAGTTGCTCCAGCAGCAGGGCCCCAAAAAACAACAAGTTGCCGGTGACGGAAAAAGGCTAGCTCAGGCAGCAAGCTTTCGCTATGCAGTTAGCTTATTAATACAGTAAGCAAGCTAACGTTAGCTAGCTAGCGCTTATTGGGGTTTGTCTTCATTGCTGAAGGTAGGGGGTTTGTTCCCCCTCCCCGCTCGGGGTGTCCGAGGATCCAGGTCGGCTCTGCTTGCCAGGACGATGTCGATGACGTGTCCCTTCTTAAATGAATAAATATCGGAGCTGAAGAAATGCTATTTCACGCGTAGCTCTCTACTCGGTAGGATGACTTCGTTCAACATGGCGATGTGGCCGCCTCCAGCAGTCCTACAGGACTGACGTTTCGGTTCACTTCGGCAATTTCCGGCAACATTCGGCCGAAGCGAGCGTAAATGGAGAATTAAAAAGTGGCTATAAGCTACACCCCAAAAGCGCACACTGGCTTAATGTTATACTTAGCATCGGGAAATATAATGTCTGTATTAGTTATCCGTGCTTTTAATCACCATTTTAGTACAACAGTTTACTGTTTGGTACGTAGTTTCTAACTGAAGCGCGTCTTTGGATTGTTTCAAGTGGTTACTGAGACACCTTGCGGTATTTCTTAAACGGTGCAGTTCATGTTTAAAACGTGGGATAATTGAGAAAAGTTCACTAAAATGACGGAATAAATAGTGTACTTTATAGATGCAGAGTCTCTCAGACGTAAAGATGGTTTCACCAATCTGTTAAAGACTGTGTCTATGTTAAGATTTCAGAATAATAATAAAAAAAGTATTTTTCAGGGAAGGCCTTGCATATTTGAGCAAGACAATGCTAACTGCATACTGCATCTATTACAATAGCATGACTTTGTAGTAGAAGAGTCTGGGAGCTGAACTGGCCTGCCTGCAGGCTAGACCTTTCATCCTTTGAAAACATTTGGCACATAATGAAAAATACAACAAAGGACACCCGGAACTGTTGAGCAGCTAGAATCCTGTATAAGACACATACAGTGTCGCAAAAATGAGTATTTGATACACTGCCGATTTTTCAAGTTTTCCCACTTCCAAAGAACAGAGAGATCTGTCAATTTATAGGTAGGTACATCTCAACTGTGAGAGACAGTCTATAAAAATAATCCAGAAAATCAACTTTGTATGATTTTTAAATAATTAATTTTCATTTTATAGCATGAAATAATTATTTGATCGCCAACCAACCAGCAAGAATTCTGTCTCTCACAGACCTGTTAGTTTGTCTTTAAGAAGCCCTTCTATTCTCCACTCGTTACCTGTATTAATTGCACCTGTTTAAACTCGTTACCTGTATAAAAGACACCTGTAGTTTATAAGTTACAGTTGTAAACATGGCACTGTACAAACTTTTTTGTGCAACCATCAAATTCAAAATTACCTTTTTTTTTCTTTGAAAATGGAACATTTCCTTAGTTTTATTATAAAATAACATGGAATTATGAAATGTACAAATCATTGCATTCTGTTTTTATTTACATTACACAGTGTCCCAACCTTTTTCGAATTGGGCTTGTATGTTTTATCTTTTAAGTATAGGTAAAAAGTTTTTAGCTTTATTGTAAGTAATTTCTTTAGTATACGTTTAATTATGCATATAACATTTTATATATATTTTTAAATCTATATATCTTCTGAATTATACATACAAATATTAATCATAGACCCAAGCTATCTAGTCCAAATTTAATCTTTCATTATTATGTAATAGCATTTCATATTTATTATTATACACGTATCTTTTACTATAGATTTAATAACTTATTAAACAATTTGTAGACATTAAACTCTTTCATATACTTGTTTTTTTTCTGTAAATGTAATTCCTTAATAAAGTATTATGAAATACATTTTGTATTTAATTAATTATTATTATAAATTTTTTTTGCAGTATCAATTAAGTCAAATAAAAATTAATTTTCTTCCATTGATTTTTCTGTGTTGTCTTTAATTTATAACTGGTAAAGATAGTGATAATTTCTGGGGGTTATGTGCACCTCTGCAAGAGATCAGTGATTCTAAAACTAATGGAAAACCCTGTTTGCTTTCTTGATTAAAATGATTAATTATTTTTAAATGAGCACAATACAAAGAGGCTCAGTAAAATTCCTATAGCTAAAGTACCCAAAAGCCTGCTGCTGTTAAATATTTAAATGCCTGTGCAAAGTGTAAGTAATGATAATGTTCATGTGTTTCTTTGTAACTCCAGTGAAAAAATGTTCACGTTGAAAAACTTGCATGCCTGACAGTGTTAAACGTCTTCTATTGAACAGGTTTCCCAAAATAGTTCTACTAAAACTTCATTGTAATGACAAAAAAAATGCAAATTTTGTATCAGTAGGTATTACAGCACTAATGTTGAAATGTTGCCTATTTCCTTTCCTAACCTTCAGTCACGAATGGATCTGTACTTTAAGCCGATAGAAAAATAATAAAGGAGAGAAAAACTTCATTACGTATTCGCTTCATGCTCCAGGACATAAATGACCTGCACCTCATCAGTGAATTTGTTTGTCTGCCAGATATGCATCTATACTTATGTTTTGACAGTAGTACAAATGGAAATGAAAAGAAAACAGTAGATTATGTGTCTGATTCCATGTTTCAGGACAACTGGGAATTGAGCAGATCAACAAGGAAGCCACAATTGATTTCAAGAGAGGAGATCTGGAACACTGTGCCTGTGCCCAAGAACAGTAGAACAATAGACCTCAATAAGATCCCCAAAATCACTAAGATTCTGACTTCTGGCTTTTAATTAATAAAACCAAAATGTAAGAATATATAATAAAAAAATGTCAAAATAAACAAATATTTTGCTTCCTTATAAGTAATGTAGAAAAATACATTCAATACCGCATTATTCTTTACATATGATGGGAAGTCGGTTTGGTTGAGGTTTATAAGGAGCATCTAGTCTTTCTGACTCAACTAAATTGTGTTTGTGTGCAGTCAACTATAGATGATAAGATTCAGTTAGGACCGTTGGGACGAGCACAGCTGAACTGGATGAAGGGCAGCAGTGGAGGAGCCAAAGCCAGTGAATCAGGTTAGAAGTGAATGTAGTCTGTGTCCTTTCTTAGCTCTCTGAAAAATAAAAAGCAAGTTGTGATTGTAGGTGTTGTTCTTGCAGATATTGTGCACCCCAGTAGCCTGAACTGTTACTCACCACTTCAGCCCTCAGTTCCTGCCTCTTCCTCCAGTCCATCTGCCTCTCCTGAGGTAGACTCCAGAGGAGGCCTGAGCAGGTACTGTGCAAGATCTGTTGTTGGCTAATGTAGGCTGTGAAGTCTCTTGGTCCTTTACGGTCTGGCCCTCCATCTCTGGGTGGACTATGGAAGGAGGCCACTGATAAGCCTCCACAGGAAGAAGTTCAGAAGGACACGTACATCCGAGCAAACAAAAGCAACCTGGAGCGTAGCTAATACATTGAATCTGTTAAGCCAGTGATTTGGACCCACACAAACATAAAACGTTATTCACGAACAAAGCAATTGCTCACTTATTCATTAAGAAAAACATGGCTGTAATTCATTTTAATGCATGAACATTATTTGTGATGACACATCATGCCCCTTGTGTGGCAGTAAAACTTGAAGCAGCGCCAGGCTCGACTACAGACAAGCCTGCATTATCAGAGGAGGAGATGGAGAAACGATCCAAGTCCATTATCAACGAGTTTTTGCACATAAATGATTACAAGGTAGTTCTCTCATGCAGTGTCTTATAAAGTGGATCACATTATTATATTGCACACGGTTATTATATTATTACTGCATCACATGTTCGTGTGCAGGAGGCCATGCAGTGCGTAGAGGAACTGGAACAGGCCATAATGCTGTACGTTTTTGTTCGGGTGGGTGTGGAGTCCACACTGGAGAGAAGCCAGATCACACGTGACCATATGGGCCAGCTGTTTAATCAGCTGTTGCAGGCTGGGAGCCTCTCCAAATCTCATTTTTTTAAAGGGTGAGTGACATTCCTTTCACACAGCTCTGTCTTATTGTGCCTCCCATTTGCACTGATGACACCAATAACAAATACTTTGTTACTGTACTTAAGTAGATTTTTCTGGTATCAGTACTTTACCTCAGTATTTATTTTTTGGACAACTTTTTACTTTTATTTATAATTTTTTTTTTTACACAAATATCTGTACTTTCTACTTCTTACATTTTTAAACCAGGTTAGTTACTTTAGTTTTAATCTATTTAGTGACACGACCGATATCTTTTCTTTTCATTTAGCGCTTTTCAGCCCATCAACCCATTTCTATTCATTGCGTGGCTTTTTAAACCTACTACTGGTGTATCAGTTACTGGTTCTCACACAACACAGATCTAGGTTAGTTTACAAATCTAACAACGAGCAAGGCAGAAGGCAACAACCAGTATGGATGAGGTGGATGAGACAGAGGGAGTCAGCGACGTAAACATAACTGAGAGCAGAGACATTCCTGATCACCTGATCATCATCATCCTTTCTCTGCTTGTTTTTCTATATGGTGGATGTTCAACCTAAATACATTCATTAGAAGACAAAATTAAAAGATTTTTGTATTGATATATTAATATGTGAGGTTCAGTTATCAGTGTGACACTTAAACAGGTAGTAGTAACGAATACTTTTTATTTAAGTACATGCCAGAGTCAAAACCTCTTTAATTCAACTTAAGTGAAAAAGTGTAGTCAGTACTTTAACTTGTACCAGAGTCTTTTAAAACACAAGTATCTGTATTTCTACGTGAGTGAAGGATGTGTAAACTTTTGCCACCTCTGGTTGACACTACTGTCTGCTTCAAGAAATGTTGACAGCTGAATCGCATATTTATTTCCAGTGGGATTATTGCTGGTATTATTATTAAAAGGCTTGCTTTTTACATTTCTTTCTTTATCTCATTTTCTAACTGATCTTTGTTTACACAGGTTTTCAGAAACTCTTAAAATAGCAGATTATATGGCCATTGACATTCCTCATATATGAATGTACTTTGCAGAGTTAGTTAATCATGTGCTCCCAGAAGGAGGAATCTCTATGAGAAAACTATTAAGGTATTTACAGGCACAGGGAAATTGAGAAAAAGGGAAGGATATTATACATACAAGGTTACATAGTATGATTTTTTATAGTAATAGCTGTGTTTTTCTTTGCTTTAGAACCATAGGAAAGTGGGGGCATTTTGGAGAGATTTTGGAGTGAACTGGGGTGATTTTCTCCCTGAAACTGAGGATGTGCACAGCTTCATTATTGAGCAGGTGAGCTGTTGCCTTCACAGTGGATTTGGACACCACTGGACTGACAGGATCCAGCATGCAGTAGATTTTCTACTACTTGAATAATAGAAATAAAATAGAATTTATAAAATCCTATTGTATATGTCTGATCAGATCACTGGAATTACAGAAAGATTTTTTTAAATTTTGCCATTAATAAGGGTTAAAAAAAATGTATTCAGTGATCAATTTGTTACTATAAGAACATTGTGAGTGATCTTATATAAACACTCAAGTTTGTGCTGTAGAAATTGTATTGGCTAGGTTAGACTTGATGCAGTTTTATTTCTAAACAGCATATATGCTCCATTTTGACAACACAAAGATACTCAAACATTTCTTATGTGAATTTTTTTCACATATGCCAGAATCTATACTTTACTCTTTCTGACTGCTCAAGACCACCCAACCTGGCCTCTACAAAAACACTCTTAAGCAACTGTAAATTAAAATTTCTGGGGAATGTGCCTAATGATGAACAAATCTTTGACTAAGTAGATGCACAAGGCAGTTTTCACATTAAAAATGGAATTCCACTTTTACATTTTTCAAGCTTGAGGTGCTAAACCTACATTATAGTACATGATTTATTTTCTGCATGATTTCTCCATCAGGCAAATCTCGATGAGTCGTAAATGAGTTCTCCACTTTTCCTCGGAGCTTTGATGACTGCTGTGTCAATTTTTCTTTTTTTTCCTTTTTTTTGAACATTTAGGAAAAATAAAACTTATTCTTACTGCTTTAAGATGATGATTTTATCTGAATTTCCCACAAAAATGAGACCTTTCCCTCCTTGTTCAAATCAGACAGAACAACTGCACAATACTGCCAAAGTTTAATTCTTCCCGAATACAAAACTATCACACACACACACACAATTCCTCTTAATAAATAGAATATTGATCATGTGAAAAATAGAAAACTAACAGCTTTGCAAAGATATTAATTTTGGGCCACAGTTTTTTATAATACATGCAGATCACCAATATTATCAGTTAGATCCTGTATCCTGACTGGTACATGCTGTAAAATAGCCGTTATTTAAATAGTAGTGTAGTAGTCCAAGTGTTGGCTGAAATGTTGAATGGCTGATGCACAAAGGGTTGAAATGCGAGTCTTTGGGATAGATAGGCACACGGCAGGCACAAGTTGAGCAATATTTCATTTTTATGTACACACACGATCACTCGTGTACTTATCCCATCGCCGCCAGTATAACGATAAACAGCAGACATGTTGATAGATATTTTTCAATGTTTGATACCACACAAGTTTCATTTTAATATAAACAAATGTGGGGTTTTTTTTTGTTTGTTTTTAAAAAAAAAGCACCTGGTGTGTAAAATCTAAAAAAGAATCCAGTTCTAAAATGTAAACATGAAATGAAATGTAAACCTGTTGCATTGATGCATTTTATTCACCGTTTCTGGTGTGCAGAATTAACTAGGTGTGAACATAATTGAAATCAAATGCCTAGATACTTGTGCTTATATTTCATCAAGATGATTGTTCCCCTATGGGGCCATGACTAGGCTAACCAGACTGAACGTCATTCTTTAGAAAGCTGTGAAGAAAAGTCTTGTAACTTTCGGGGCTCTGAGCTACAGCAAAAGTCCCCTGGATTCATAACCATAATGGGATATGAACAGAAATCAGTGCAGGAGTTTTGGGTGTCTTCAGTCCCAAAGGAGAGGCTAGGAGTCTTTGAGCATACTGATGTGGGCGAAGATTTTCAGTGCAGGCCCCAGTTTGATGTTCATGGTGCTCATGAGATGGTCTTCTTTCAGTAGCAGCAAGGCCTGGCCATCGATCTCCTGAGAACGGAACTCCTCGGCTATCTCCTGGCAGCCTGGGAATAAAAATTCAAATTGATGAAGCAACCAAGAATGAAGCAACCACATACTGCTAACAAGGACTTCATTATCAGGGGTGAAAAAATGTACATTGCTAGCCATCTTGCCAGACTGGTCAAAGTGTCAGTGTATTTAAATAAGAAAAAAGTGGAAGCTACACTAGTAACAATATTGTGAACTAATTAAAACTTTCTTTCGGCTTCTCCCATTAGGGGTCGCCACAGCGGATCATCTGCATGTTTGATTTGGCACGTTTTTACGCTGGATGCCCTCCCTCATGCAACCCTCCCCATTTTATCTGGGCTTGGGACCGGCACTAAGAGTGGCTGGGGTTGGTTTCCTGACCGGGGATCGAACCCGGGCTGCAGCGGTGAGAGCGCCGCATCCTAACCACTAGACCACCAGGGAACTAATTAAATGCACTTATACAGTAGGTATAACTGAAAATATGAATTCTTGTGGTGACTAAAGCAGTAAATGTAATTTTGTTACTGTACTTAAGTATTTATTTATTTTTTTTACACATATCTGTACTTTACTGAAGTATTTTTGTTCGGGGAAACTTTTACTTTAACTTTACATTTTAGAGTCAAATATTTTACTCCTTACTTAACTACATTGTGCCAGCGGTGAGCGAGTGGAGGACGGAGACGGAAAGAACGAGCGGTAAGAAACACCTGTGGCCGATGAGACTAATCTGTGTGCTCTGTTGTGAAGCGAACAAAGAGGAGGGGAAAGCCAACCACTGAGGAGGGCGCCACCTAGCAGAGAGACGAGCAGAAGGTTCGCCGATGGATGACTGAGCACGGGCGGGTGGGCACCGGTATAAAAGACGTACGTCAAGATGAAAAGGCGTCCTGAACCACGAGTGTGTGGGTGTTGGTGGTATTTACTTGGCTCGAACATACAGTTCAGTGTCAGTTCAACAGAAAGCGGAACAATTTGAGAGGAATACATGATGGAAATAACTCGACTATAATTCGCCACAATGCCCGTGGCTTATTTGCACGATTTATTTATTTATTTATTTTTATTAAGTGGGCTCATGATCATTTTAATAGATATTAATCAGTGTTTGACTAATTATAATCTTATTACTAGATTCTTTTCACATAAATTTAGTTAATTAAGCAAAGACTCTTGTAACAAAAAGGATAATAGCAACATTAAAGCAATATATAAATAATTTTGGATACTTTTGTAAATTTGAAGGTGATTACTTTAGTAGTTTAACCCAAAAGAAAGTTTAAAGGGAGCACTTCTACTGGAGTAATATTTTACCTACTGTATCTATACTTTTACTCAAGTACATGGTTTGTAAACTTCATCCACCACTGCTAGAGACACAGTTCTTCCCTTTTCTTATAAATGTTTTTGGTAATGCGTCCTCTTTGCCTCCTCAACTATATAAAACAATATGAGCTGTGCTTTTCTCTCTCTACACACCACAGGCCAAATAATATTTTAACCTGGCTAGTGTGTCTATTTCATTCTGTTTATCTGACTGCATACTGAGCTTTACGACTGTTCATTTCATTTGGTCCATTTTGAGATTTCCCCTAATACAAATGTTCCTTTATTCTTACGAAGAAAAAAAAAATTAATGTGCACAGTAATTAGTAAAATAATAAGTAAAATAATTCTAGACACATCCAGAGCATGTCTACATAGGGACAGTTTGAGAGTTTGCATCCCGGCACGGCCAAGCTGCTGCTGTTGGCCCTTGAGCTAATCCTTGAAGCCATCTGCTCAGCTCAAATTCCAATCACTTTGGATAAAAGCAAGTGCTAAATGAATAAATGTAAAAATGTCTATAGTGCAGCAGGTGGTGAGATTTGTGATTAACAATAGTCTCTGTGGTTGCAGGATCAAAATGCATCAGACCACTGTAACACAATAAATGTGCATGGGCCATTTTCATTCTCCACTGGAGATTTATTCCCTCCGAGTTAATTAAGAAGGTTGGTGAACGTTTGCCGCTCGCAGTGTCTGCTTTAACTTCACACAAAGTGACACAGTTTCAACACTTCCACTTCACACCATACCTGGTAGTGAGCAGATAAACTCATAAACTTCCTCTACGTTCCATTTGGCAGGGTCGAAAGGCATGAAGGGTTGTGTGAGGAGAGGAAGCTCCTTGCCGTGCGTCTCGTCACAATCAGCTCCCTTCTCTTTTCGCAGCCTCCGAGCACCAGAGCTGGCCACCGAGACGGGAGATGGAGGTTCTTCGTAACTCGACATGTCTGAAAACTGGCTGGACTCTCCATGACACGGCTGTAAGAAATATGGGAAGGGTGATGATCCCACTGTATCTATCTGAGTTCTGGGATTCTGAACACAAACAACAGAAAGTCAAAATCACTTGTGCAAGATAACAAAATGAAGCTGCTAAGAAATGCAGGTCTCAATACATTACTTGTTTTTTGGCCTCTGAACTAGTGTTGTGATGCTGGTTACTGGAGGTTCTCTGCTTCTTAGGGTTCTCAGGAGTTGGACGCCTTGGGAAAAGACCCATTCGCTTTGTGCATCCCACATTATATCTTCAAATGTGAAGACATACACAAGTTAAGAGTGACTAATTAAAGGCACGTTTAATCAAACCATTTTCTGGTTATCCGGAAAGTGTAGCTATACACTTAATACCTTTTTGCACATAATGTAGAACAGAACCGCTTTGATCGCTTGAAGTTGTGAGCGAAGTCGACTTTCCCACACAGTTCACAAGAGAGTGTTGGTTCCTTCTCCCTGCTCTTTAACTCTATAATAGGGGTGAACAAAGGTGTGTTTATCATGAAGCAAAATAATACGGCATTTTGAAAAAAAACAGGCATGAGCCTATAAAGGCTGCACATACCTTGCTGTGAGAGATCCTCCATCTCAGAGTCTGCTGTGTGAGAGTCCTGGACCACCTTCTCCATTTCGGAGTGAGACAGCTGTTTGTGCTTTTTGACGCTCTCAAAGAGCAACGATGGACGTTCCACCTGGAATTAACATGCAAAATAGTGAAAACACGCAACATTTTTGCCCATTATTCATTAGTTATCAGCAGCTGCAGCAAAATAGTTCCTGAGATTTGATTTTCCTTTTGATCTTATTTTAAATCAGGTGTCAAGTTTCGGACACTTTTCGATGCCATGATGACATACACTAGTAGATAGCAAACACTGTAAATAGGAAGCCATCTATGATACATAAACGATACATTCACTAGACACTATATAAGGAACATGTCCACCAGCTCATGCATCGAGTTTCATTGAGTCTGTGTCTACTGTAGCCTCAGATTCCTTTTCTTATACGCCAGGAGAGGAACCTGATGAGTCTATTGCTTTTGTAGCCTTAATATTTGATATGCTTCCTGGGACCACCATGGATGTAATGCAGGGTTATTTGAAGTACTGTTGCCTTCTTGTCAGCATAAACCAGTACACCTTGAACCACACTCATCACCGAGATGTTTCTGGCTGCAGAACTGCTGCTCACTAGCTGTTTATCTCCACGTTTCTATGTAAAGCCCAGCCACAGTCCCAGAGACCACATTTTTCCTTGTTTTGATCGTTAACTGAACAGTTAACAAAGCATGTGATCAGTGTATGCATGGTCTTCTGCTGTACCGCTGAATGTAAAGGTGTTACCCATAAGTGAAGCAGGTGTAGGTGAGCATCTACACCTGCTTGTGTTTTTTCCCTTCGGTCAAACTCTTTTTTGAGGAGTACACATTTAAACTTCGGTTTACATTGTCCACTAGAGGGAAGCATGCTTCTCCTGATATATAGAAAACCCCAACTAGACCTCATATATTCTTTAGGACAGGGAGGTTAAAGACTTCATCATGGGGGAGTAGACATGCAAACCAATTTGAATTACTTAAGAAGTAGGAAAGACCTAAAGTCAAGCACTTACGGGAAATGGTTCTGCTCCCTCCTGGATAACAAAGCCCTCAATTACATGAGTGAGGATCTGGGGTTTGACGATGGCTTGCGGGGTTTTGCTGTGGCCGTTGTGCGGGGTGCTGCCAGTGACCGTGGGCGCGTTGTTCCCGCTGCCCGACGTCATGACTGGGTTACCATTCACACACACCAGTGCAGCCGCGGGAACAGGAACTGCAGTGTCTGTGCCTGCAGGGTGACAGCGTGCATTACTCAATCAAACTGACAGGAGACTTCCGTGTTAATGGCTCATACAGTAAAACTTTGCACAAACGACAAAACTGGAATCAACTTTTTATTTCGCAGTTCTGTATTCACTCTTGACTGTGCTTTATATAAAACTCACTGCGACAGGTTAGTGTTTAAACTATGTGCAAAAACTGCATCCCAGTTTCTTTATAGTACAGTATTTGGAGAGATTTAGCACATAATAAACAGGTCCAAAATTCTGAGAGCATCAGAAAACATGCTTGCTATTTGCATTCTTTTCTCATTCTCCATTACAAAATATATTACTGAAGACAACATACGTGAACTTTTTAAAGGAAGTTCCTTGGCATGTACCCTTTTTTTGCTTTGGTGTCAGGATGCACTTGACTCTCACAGCCTTGCCGAATCATAGAAATCCAATCTTCAATTTGGACCCATTTTTTTTGGCATGCCTTCTGAACGTGATCTTTTGTTAACAAGATCACTATCACACGTGTATCTTCATTTAAAACGAATCTTTTAAAATTGTATGGACTTGATTTTTGTTCTGTTTATTTACAATTGTATATGATATAATATTTGTACATGCAATATATGCAAATGCAGTTCTCTGGCAGGTACCTCATTCCAATAATACATAAAATATAATTAAAATTGTTCTTAATGCTTTGGCTACAATTATTTGGAGAGATTTACACGTCTATAAACAGTTCTGAGGCAGTTACTGTTTGGAGGGAATAAGGGATCAGGACCCAGGACTGGAGCACCATTTCGAACAAAACGCATGCATTGTAATGCAAGATAATGTTTTATAGGTATGATTAGGATTAAATTGGTAATTAATCTAGAACAGAAATGCATAAGGCAGTAATGTAAGGGGGATCACTCTCGCCTTACTTTTTTTTTGATAATCAAATGCATAAAACGTGTGTATCTCTGCCCCACTTCATCATCATGCTCGATTTCATACGAATTAAATTAAGCAAAGAAAACTGCAACAGATGTGGGACTTGAGCGCGCGCGCTGTCCGTCTCCGCGGTGCCACGCTTTTCCACGTTCGGCTCGTGCGTGGACGCCAAAAGCGCGAGCGGCTCTGTAGAAAACAACGCGAAAAAAACACAGAACCGGTACTTCTGCCTAGCGTCAGTCCCCTTTTCCCCCTCAAATTAAACATTTACAACTAACAACTTTGTCCATATTTGGTTTATAAGCACACCAGCATGTAATAGAGTAAGAAACACTCTTACACACAGAGTCTCCTCACAATAGTGAACAGCGTCCAGGAGCCACACGCCTTTGTTCCGCTCGGAGACTCCGGGCTACGCTCCTCTTCCTTAAAGCAGCTCGTTAAAACAAGCACCGGACAAGCCTAAAACACTCCCCCTAAAAAAAACTTCCAGATATTCCACACAGCTTCAGTGATCCCTTGGTACAGTGCGGCAGGAATTGCAGCTTTGTGTGATCCGTTTCAAACTTTTTCTTTTTTTTTCTCTCTCTCTTTACACGGATTTGTTTGGTTCAAGCGACTTGGTGTGCGCGAGCAGCGCGCGCGCTCTAATCCTCTTTGTATATGGGGGAAGTGGTTGGCACGAGGGGGGGCGGTGTAGTGCGCGCGGCCGAGAACGGGGTCGCGCGCTTGATTTTCAACCAATAGGAACTAGTATTTGCTGTCGAGCGCGTCTCCGATTGGCTGAAATAATGAAGCGGCTACTTGACAAATGCAAGAGAGCAGGAAAAAAAAGGGATTAAAAGGCATCTATTCGGACCGCGGATTAGTCTTGATCTTGCAGTTTGAACTTTGTCTAGAAGGATTTGTTATTTCGCAAATAGCCAAAAGCGTATAATCAAACAACTCTAAACTATATACTATAATATTGATAAAAAAAAATCTTGATATACAGAATCCTGATAGATAGATAGATAGATAGATAGATAGATAGATAGATAGATAGATAGATAGATAGATAGATAGATAGATAGATAGATCTTTTTTCCTTTTTCTTCTTCTTTCGGCTGCTCCCATTAGGGGTCGCCACAGCGGATCATCCGTCTCCATACCCCCCTGTCCTCTACATCTGCCTCTTTCAAACCAACTACCTGCATGTCTTCCTTTACCATCCATAAACCTCCTTTTTAGTCTTCCTCTTGTTCTTCTGCCTGGTGGCTCCATCCTCAGCATTCTCCTACCGATATACCCCATGCCCCTCCTCTGCACATGACCAAACCATTTCAATCGGGCCTCTCTCACTTTGTCCCCAAAACACCCTACATGTGCTGTCCCTCTAATAAACGTGTTTCTAATCCTGTCCATTGTTGTCACTCCCAATAAAAATCTCAGCATCTTCAGCTCTGCTACCTCCAGCTCCACCCCCTGTCTTTTACTTAATGCCACTGTCTCTAAACCATATAACATCACAAGTCTCACCACAGTCCTATAAACTTTCCCTTTCACTCTTGCAGATACTCTTCCATCACAAATCACTCCTGCCACTCTTCTCCACCCACTCCACCCTGCACTCTTTTCTTCACTTTCCTTACTGCCCTCCCTCTCATTCACACACATGTACTCTGTCTTACTCCTACTGACCTCCATTCCCCTTCTCTCCAGCACGTACCTCCACATCTCCAGGCTCTTCTCAACCTGTTCTCTACTCTCGCCACAAATCACAATATAACTGACATAAATATATGTACACAAATAAATCTAAAGGCTATTGGCACTGAAAAATGTGCAGAAGCTGTTGAGCAAGTGCACTAAAAATATATAGAAGTAAAATGTGTAGAAAAATTATATGTTCACCAAAATAATGCCTTAATTGTACTTGAACAAAGTGCTTTCATTCTAGCTAAATAAGACTATATTCATTATATGATTATTCCAGTATAATTTATTTTTTATTTATTTACTACAACAGCAGCAGTCAAATTAGCTATGTAAATGTTTTGCTCATTAACAAATAAAACACAACAAAAATATATATATAATATATTGAATGGACTTAAGATCCAATTGACCCAAACCACACTCCTGGTAAAGATTTACTAGGGGGAAGTGGTAGCTCCATAGTTAAGACTTTTAAGGTACTGACTGGACAAGACCCTTGTCCAGGGGTGCTTCCTAACAAAGTGGGATATGAGAAGAAAGAATTTCTGTGCGGTATTGTATCTGTGACAAGTAAAAGCCTCTCTTTACAAAGACACCTAGTGTCTGAAGTCTCAAGGATTTTTCCTCACAGTTATAAATAAAAAAAGGTGGGGATAGGGGTAAAGTGCAATTTGTGCTAATAGCAATGAAAATAATATACTAATTAGTTGATAATACACTAATTTAACAGCCATCTAAAATAATCTCCCTGCTGTAAGAGTTCACGTCTGATCATCAATCCTACAATCATTGAATTTTATCTGTTTGCTTTACCCTGATCAGTGCTGAGACACGCCCCAGCCCAGGATGGGACTAGTCGATTACAGCGCACCACATGCATACATTTCCACCTAGGGCAATTTAGTGTAGCCAGTTTGCCTGCCAGCATGTTTTTGGTAAGGTGTAAAAAAACCCAAAAACTTAAGAGAACTCCTACAGGCATAGCGAAAACCAGTGAAACCTCAGAATCAAACCTGGGACCCTAGAGGTATACCTCTTTTACCACTGTAGTTACAGGGTACATTCACTACAACCTTTCAGTATCGTGGCAATCCATTAATTTGTATATGATTAGTAATTTAAGGTTTGCAACACTTTTTTATTTCCTCTCAGAAACAATGGGGCATGTAACTTGTTTCACTCAACTGTATCTACACTGAAAACCATACAACAACCAAATGTAAACAGTATGGGCTGCAAAAGGTTATCAGATAACATAATCTATCATCTGCTTTAAGTAATAAGAGCCCTGAAACAACTGTTCTGATAAGGGGTCTTGGCTTCTGCATTCAATATAGGAAAGCAATGGGTGACATAGTAGATGTATGGAAATCCTATCTCCCAGTAGATAAGGAAGGCTATTTAATCCCACATTCAGCTGGTTGAAGTAAAAACAGCACAGTTTGAGTCTAGGATTTAATGTGGCATGCATTAACTTTTAGTGAGCCTGAATCTTTTTCACTTAGTAAATGTAAAAATTTGTTATATTGCTTTATACATTATGTTCTAAAAACATGAATTTGTATCTTTTCAGATTAAAGTTTTAGTTCAGATTTAGTTCAGCAGTGGAGTTAAAGGTTTAGTTCAGCAACAAAGGATTTTTCTGTGTGCCTTATCTTCTATACACTTGAACTTGAACTCTCCCTGCCAACCCTCCCATACCCTCCCACTTAAATCTACACACACAGCTTTGGCTGCATATTTTCAATCTTAATGTGTATCCAGGAAACATAGCAGTGTTCATATAACAATGATATGTAATAAAAACATATTATTTGGCCGGCTTGACATGATTAATGATATTAATCTTTTATCCCAATGCACAAAAAGTGCCTTTCCAGACTACGTCCTAAAACAATTAGGGCTTGTTGCTTTCATAAAAGAGCAATTACTCATCATTCATAATTTAATGTCTGAATGCATAGGCCTCAGCTACACCTGCCAGACTGATAAACTGTGTCCACCTTTATTTCCAGAGCCCACTGGGAATAACAAAGCTGCACCCCTCACCCTAATTATGGCAAAAGCTGTCACATTCTAGCAAGTGCCTAGCCTGGACAATAGACACTGGGGCGTGACAGATCTACTCTTCCACTTGAGAGGAGAGACGGCACAGGGAGGGCTTTTTTGTTTCGCATGGCAAGCCTACAGATGGCAGTGACACAGTAACCACAGTGCCTCCTGGCCATTTAGGCCAAGCTTGGCACTGTCTGGGTTTTTTCTTATAAATCCAAATACATTTTCTGTATCAGTTGTGTTTCTTTGTGACTTTGCAATTATGCATCACAAATTGCTGAGATTCAGTGTTATATAACTGCTCCATCTTCTCCTTATCCATTTCAAGCAAAACTTATTTTGAATTTTATTCATAGTGATCACGATACTGAGCAAAAAACTGAGAACATGGGTCTACCTTCTGCAGTCATTTTCGGCTGGCTTTGATCATACAAACATTTTTCAATCCGTACTGGCTCCTGTGTTGGTTGAGATAGCATCTGCTGCTCACTTTGGCCAAGGCGGTCATCTCTAACTACAGGAGGAACAGTAATGTCCTTATCCACATTATCCTGTGTCATCACTGCAGTCTGGAAATCACCATGAAAACAAGCAGCTCAGAGGAAGGATAAATTATGAGTCAGGTACAAGTATTCAGAAATATGTTTGAACGTGTCCTACCTGTGTTGGCAGAGGCTGGAAATGGAGGTTGACAGCGGTTAGCTGTACCTGCTTGACTTTGCTGGGATTTAACAAGGGAGACTGACCGTTGAGCATGCTTGGACCCACAGTCGAATGGAAAATCGCGGCTTGCTGAGCGGGTGATTTGGGCAGCACAGGAATAGCACACTGTTGGCCTGATAAAGCAGGCTGAATGGCTACAGTTTGGCCATGGGACTGGATGCTGGGGTGAGACAGTTGGGATTGTTGCTGAATCACAAACTGCTGCTTTTGTTGCTGGAGCAGCTGATGGCTGTGAATTTGTGCATATGCTAAAAACATACAGGAATTCAGAGTGAGAGTTCATGTTGAATGGATTTTCATGTTCAACACAAAAATTTAATTTTACAAATGCACTGTGAAGCCATTTCACATACAATAGAGACTAAACATATATTATTAGGATACCAATGCAAGCTGTATGTTTTTGGACACAAATAAGACAACCAAATTTAATTTAGAACAACCAGACCTTCAGTATGTTTATTGTTAAAAATGGTCAACAAGACCATTTTAACCATGAAAAAATGCAAAATTGACAAATGACAATGCTAAAGAAATTGCACTGAATCTAGACTGAAGACAAAATGAGCTGTTGTAAAACAAATTTTTTCAGAGATACAGAAATACATTTACTTTTTTTTTCTTATTTCGAAAACAGTGTGTGTGTGTATGTGTGTGTGTGTGTGTGTGTGTGTGTGTGTGTGTGTGTGTGTATGTGTGTGTGTGTGTGTGTGTGTGTGTGTGTGTGTGTGTGTGTGTAAGTATTTGCACTTAACTGTAGCTCATTAGCTTTTGTAGTGTACCCCACCCTTTATTACTCAAAACTGGATTTCCTCCTAAGGTTCATAAATAAATCTGATACTGAGGCAACTGACGCACACTAACCTCAGCCCTTTCTGGGTGTACTAGCTGGAAGCAATGTACACCCTACAGTTTTCTAAAAGATTCAGTCTCATTATAATGGTGGTGTTTTAAGATCTATTCATGCAGTGCTAAAACTAGCTAACTAGGTACAGCAGTTAAGATTTTAATTGAAGTCAAAAGGGCAAAGCTGCATTATGCTGTAACATATTCCCTTCTTCTTGTTTGCTTAAGGCAATCAAATCTGAAAAATATGAGGTCTTTTATTTTTTATTTTTTGAAATGCTAGGATTTGACAGGGCAAGTGAACAGAGATGGATTAAACATGAGGCAGAGCACTTAGTGCTGTGTTCTGGACCTGATGCCTCAGGGATTCCCTTCATTGTTCAGCAGCGTTGACTTTAATGGGTTCATTTGGCACAGATTAGCTTGCTATACTGTCAACTTTATAAAGGCTATCGCATGGTTGCCCTTATCCAAAAGTAAAGCACCAGGTGGATTGATTACTGGAGTCACCAAAAGCACATTACCACCTTTGTGCTTCAATCATGCTATAATAGCAATTATTTTGTAATTTGTGATATGTACTTTGAATCATTTTTTTTTTCAAATGATTAATTTTTAATCACTTTTAAATCACCATATGAGATAAATCTACCATATTTTAAATTCTATTAAATTTACTCTTTTATTTATCACAAAAACACAAAAGTGAAGGAACAAAATAAAAACAATAAAGCGATTCAGAATGAACAGATAATGAGTTCTTCCCAAAAAAAAAAAAAGGCACAAACAGGAGTCTTTAACTTTCCGATATGCAGCTCACATGTAAAAGTAAAAAACACGGTCATTCACAAAAAAATAAAAAATGCTTATACAGGCTCATCCTTAGAAACTGCCTGGTCAGGGTTACAACTGTTAAATTAGGCTCCTACATCAGTAACTGACTTTACTAATGCTCTTGTGGCTGAATGAGCAGAAATCATTTAAAACCACAGTTAAAAATCTAGTGGAACATCTTGGAGGTTATTAACAGCAAATGAAGACTGGATGTGAACATCTAGCCTATAATATTCATGAGCTAGACTTAATTTGTTCTCATTTGCAGAGGAAAGGATTCGCTCTAAAAATCCTCATCCGAGACAATGGCTGTTTATTTGTGCCTTATACAGTACCTTTGACACAGGATGCACACGATGTTCTAGATCAATGCGATGTATCTTGGACATGAAGGGTTTAAGTTGCAATGCATGTTAAGAAATAATTGTCTCCTGTGCTTCTGTTCAGTCTGGAGCCTTTCAATGAAAAAGAACAGTCTGTAGAACTTCCTAACTGAACATTAATTATGTTTAAATTATGTTAAATGTGTTATGTTTCAGCCTAGTAAAAAGAGCCGTATAAAAAAACATTAACCCTTATAATATACCCTTACATTCATTCTGTCTTTACTAGTCTTGTAATAAGATCTAAAGTAAAGATCAGCACTATTCTTCACTGAGAACACAATATGTCGATAAAAGTTAACTATAGTTAATTAACTATAAAAAAAAATTAAATATATTCCAGATTGAATTTGCTGATGTTTGTATTTAAAAAGATATTTACAATTGTTTAAAATGGACCCTGCATGCAGTTTCAGCTTTAAAATGATCTCACTTGGATTACTTTGTCTAACCTTTATTAAAAATCAAAATGGTTTTCACACAGATTCTATTGACCTTCCTGAATGTCTTGTACTTCTATAGACTGTATGTGACACAATAGTACATGAGAATACAGTGTATAATATGCTCAGCTTCAACATGCTTCAGCCCCTGTAATCTTTAGTATTGTTCTCATATATAGGCTTAAGGGGGGGGATCAGTGCTAAAAATGTCTGGTCCTGCTTAGAGTTCACTCCAATCATGGTGCTATAGTGTTGTTAATGCTGCTGGCTGTGAGCTTTTTTATTTTTAATGAGTTCCTCATGAAGAAAATATGAGTTGTACAAAATGCCCCTTTCTACACACATCCCTGTAGATTCATTGTGTTAGTGTTTCTGAAGGCACTTCCTCTCTAAGCTTAGGGTATGCACCACTATTTGGGTGCTACTGTACTATGAGCCAGGAAGAAACTCACCTGAGATTAAATTGAGTATAAAGGATGTAAATGATATTGCAATGCAGTTTATAAAACTACTTACAAAGAGATTATTAGGTATTAGGTATAGCTTTTTTTTTTTTTTTTTTTTGGATAATACATTACATGATGATCACATTTCACATGATCATATATGGTTATATATTTAAACACGTGATTGTGTGAGAATTACAGAGATTGTGAATAAATGTGCAGATTTCACATAATTTAACATGCAAAAATGTGACATACTACACTTAAAAAAAAATCACAATCACAAATATAAATACTGTTGATTTAATAGCATTCATTTGCTTTATTATTAATGTAATTTATTTTTATCAATAAATGAAACGTGATGTTTATTTGAATACAATTTTAAGAGCAGGATAAATGATGAAATGCTGCTTTTGTTAAGTAACAATAAAGGAGTTTTCGAATGTAGTAGTCTGTCTGTCTGTAACTCTTTAACTTGAAATGCTCTTCCCGTTTTAAGTTTATTCAGCAGGAAATATGTCAGCATTATCCAGTGCTTGCCACATGATCTGTAAAGCTCACTTAAAAATAACACCTCATGCCTGCTTGTGGTTCCCGTTTAGACTTGACTCCTGGAGTGAACTGAGGCCCGGATTGTCTTGAGTGGCAGCTTGCTTCTATTAATATGACCATGACAGATGATGTGTTATGAGAGTAATGGGGTGAGCTTATGAAGCAGGAAGCAAGGCTGTGAAAAATATCAGTGTCAGGATTTAGCCTAGTTTTTTTTTTTAGTCTCTGCTTTCAAGATATGATTGAGCTTGTTATAAGGGTTGGTCAATTTTTACATTTTTATCATTTTATTAAAGATTTTATGACACACCAATAAAACCATTAACCCTAATAATTAACCTTTTAAGGTTTAAAGTATTTTATCTACCTACCTACCTAACTAGCAGTGGTGGGTAGTGAGAGTAATAAATTAAGGAAGAAACTCCCAACCAGAGGTGGGAAGTAACGAAGTACAAATACTTTGTTACTGTACTTACGTAGATTTACTGGTACTGGTACCAGTACTTTACTTCGCTATTTATTTTTTGGACAACTTTTTACTTTTACACATACATTTTTACACAAATATCTGTACTTTCTATTTCTTACATTTTCATACCAGCCACGTTACTTTAGTTTATTCTATTTGGTGAAATGTCAATATTCCTGCCATTGCATGGCTTTTTAATCTACCAATAGTGTAAAACTTCCTGGCTCTTAAACTCCACAGATGGAGGCTAGTTTACGAAGCTAATAACAAGCAAGGCAGAAGGCAACAAGTAGTATGGGGTTAACATTGATGAGACAGAGGGAGTCAGTGATGTAAACATGACTGAGAACAGAGACATTCCTGATCACATGATGGTGGTTGTTCAGCCTGGAAACATTCAACAATTAAAATTCGTATTAACATATTAATTAGGCTATCAAAATTAACGCGTTAACAACGTTCATTTTGATTAACGCTTAATAAAGTTTGCATTTTTGTTTGACCATTTGTATTTAAAAAATATAAATAAATAAATATAAGAGAGGTAAAATTTAAACCTTCAGCACAACAAACGTTTATTCACGATGACTTTACTTAGATATTAAAAAATCCTTAACCGATTTTTTTTAATCAATAACATTTGTTTTACTGATGCGCCAAGTCTCAAATCGGCACCAAAATCCGCCATGATGCGCACATCCGGCAATGAACTCTCTGAGGTCAAAAAAAGCGTGTTTTGTGGCATTTTTTCTTTTTTTTTGGATCGTACAGATAAGAGCAACACATGATTCGAATCTGTAAAGGGTCTACTTTTATTTGTATACACTCATAATAACAAAATGCTTTGCATTTGTAAAATAAAGAAAACAGACAGGGGGCGCTCTCTGTCATCTCTTTCCACAGACACAAATAAAACAATCTGAAGCTCAGAGAATTGCCTTACAGATGAAAACAAATATTCTCTGATTATGTAATCCTTATAATAGTTAGAAAAGGTACAGTTTCTTCTGTATCACTTTATTAACCGTCCATGTGGAAACATAGCAAACGTTTCGTTTGGTGTCCTGATGATTTACGTAATTTAAAACACCATAATTACTTTATTTACAAGAATATTTTGTCTTCATGCTCTATGTTGAGTTTGGTTTCATTAATAATAAACATACATTTTACATAAAGCATTAATATTTGTCCATGCCCATGTTGATTAGAATATTTCCAGTGTGACACTAAAACAGGTAGTAGTAATGACTACTTTTTTTATTTAAGTACATGTCAGAGCCCAAACTTCTTTACTTTAACTTGATTAAAAAAGTATAGGCAGTACTTCTACTTTTAAAACATGGGTTTTTGTACTTCTACTTAATTGAAGGATGTGTGTACTTTTGCCACCTTCTGACTCTAACTTGCCAAACACATGTGATCTAATTTGCACATGTTTTTTGCAGAAGTTGAAGATAAGGTTTTGGGCCCAGGGTAATTTTAATAGATATCAATCAGTGTAATTAATATTAATATTAAAAGATTGGTGTACTAAGATTACCATTAGAGTCTTTTCACATAAACTGAGCTGATTAAGCAAGTGTCTTGTTACAGAAATTATAATAGGAACATGTTTTGTGTACCTAGTTTTAGGTATTATTTTAGTAATCAAGTATTCTACTAATTATTCCATACATTAATCGAGTATTTAGATAAGAATTATTTTTTTTATTAAAGCGCAATACTAAATATACAAGAAAGAATAAGACAGGTCTCTTAAAATAAACAAGTAATTTGTTTCCTTTTTTTTTTAAAGAAAAATTTACATTTTATTGCTGAAAATGCACATATAATATCTGTGAAAACTAAATTCATTTAGTGCATTTAATTGCCATATTACATCAAAATACTAATACAAATATATCAATAAAAAAATCATAAATAAAAATATTAAAATGCAGTTCGGGTTACTCGGGTTAAAAAAAGTTAAACAGTGTACAGTATTCTCTTTATGTTTTAGAAATGATCTAAAACTTTGGAAACTTTCTATTGTTTTCTTAGGCCTGAATCTATGTAAGCCCATTTGTGCTGCATAATTTTAGTTTACTTAAATTTCGTACTTTTTTTTTTTTTGTTTGTTTACAATTTAGAGCTTTTTTCTCGCGATTGCGACTTTATTTCTCGTAATTTGGACATTTTTTTGCTCGCAATTCTGACTTTTTTTTTAGTTGAGACTTTATTTCTCGTAAACATCCAACATTTATGGTGCATCCACTAGTAACCATGTTGTTGGCCTGAAGTTTTCAGCTGTCGGTGCATGTAAGATGCTCCTCTGCTTCATCTGTATTCATATATATATATATATATATATATATATATATATATATATATATATATATATATATATATATATATATATATATATAAAATTATTATTTGTTATCCTGACCTCAGCCTGCTCTAGTTTGGTGTTCAAAAGTTTTTATTCTTTTAGTTTTATTTTAGTCTGTATTATTTTTTGCTCCTTGTTTCCATTAAAGACTAAAATTATACATCTGTCTGCATCCTGCATTTGGGTCCTTCAGTCAGACACTCACTTAAGTATCCAGTACTATGATTTATTATGGCTATAATGTCCTATTATCATTTATGTCAAAAAGTTTAATCAATTCAGTTCAGAAAAGACTCTAAAGTTACTCTTAATAGAATGATATTAATTATTCAAACACTAATTATTGATATCTATTAAAATGATCAAGAGCCCAAAATCTTCTTTTCAACTACTTAAAAAAAAAAAATCATGCAAATAAGGCCTTGGGTGTTGTGGCAAGTTAGAGTCAGGAGTTTCTTTAATCAATTATTGCTCTCTAAATGTTCTGCTTGCTGTTGAACTCACGCTGAACTGTATGTTTGTGTTTAGTAGATACAAGAAAGCGATAGTCAAAACAAGTTAAAAATAGAGCATGCGCTCTATCCTGATTGGTGGTTTACTGTGGGCTTGACTAGTTATGTTTTTATCCTCTGTTAAATAAAAAAAATGATTTCGCAAAATGTAGTTGAGTAAACAGTAAGATATTTGACTTTGAAATGTAGTGAAGTTAAAGTTAAAATCTCCCCAAATAAAAATACTTCAACAAATGTATACTACAAAAAATGTACTTAAGTACAGTAACGATTTACATTTACTTCGTTTTTGTCCACCATTGTTGATTTGCCATTGTTTCTTTTCAGTAAAACTTAATTTACTTTTTGAGATAAATTTCACAATAAATTCATTGAATTTGTTGTGGCCATCAAATAAAATCATTTAAATGGTACATTTTCTTAATTTTAACAATTGATATTTTCTACTGTGAATAAAATAAACAATCTATGTGTCCACCAGTTTTCAGTGAAATAAAAAAAAAAAAAAACACCTCTGCATTTTTTTACATCATTTTTAAAGAACTTTAGCTGGTCAGTCTTTTAGATGTCAATTTCTTTCACAGCGAACACAATTATGATGTTTTCAGGTTGCTTATAAGATGAATTCCAACGACATTTTAACAAATTGTCTGGATAACATTGTAGTTTAAGCTTGATAATCACATCGCATGTAATCAGGGACGACTAAATGACTGAAATGTTTATGATACCGCATAATTGTTATTTTATCATTGCTGTCACCCTATGTAAAACTATCACGAGAGAGAGTATCTTTAACAGGCCTGTCTGCTGCCCCTCTCTGAGTCATTAACAAAACAATCATACTTAGAGCCCCTATGCCGCAAAGTAACTCCTGCTCCAGTGAGCCTCTGTTACTGCTGGTTGCAGTTTGTATTTTTGACCACATCGTGTAATAAAACCAGTAGCCAAAATGATGGGTCATTGGCTTATATCTGTCAAATCATTGGTAACCAAAAAAGGTAATAATTATTTAAGCAGAATTTAAAATGTATGTGGTAATGAATAAGGACTTTATAAAGATTAGTATTTGTTAAATGGCGTATTTATATACTTCAGCTCTGCCCCACCTGCCAATATGGGCAAGCTGCCACTAGGTCAACAACCCAGTGAGACCCCTGAGAGTCCCAGAATCCATTTTGACCATCAGTGACATATACCATAAGGGTCATTTGCTTTAAGAATATGAAATATTTTAGTACTGGAGACACACACAAACAAACACACATGTTCAGTGCAGACTGAAGCCCCTTTTAATTTAATTTTCACCATTCCTCATTAGTTCCTATACCTCTTTCTGAAAATAAGAACACGTTAACCCTAAAAGACTGTTGGTGGTGTGATTGTTTTCCCCTCAAACAGCGCTTTGCATGCTGAAAAAATAGAGAATGATGTATACAGCCCATGGCCACATATGCTGTATGCAGATATTCTCATAATGAAACATAGCGTGGTTGTCATAGTGACTCATAACTTACAAAATTCAGAAGGCAATCCCTTACCATTATCTATATGTAGGGTGGATCTAAAGTCAGACATTTGCAGCAAAGTCTTCGTTGTGTCTATACATGACCAAGGGTATGCATTGTTTGTAAAGTGAAGTTTAGTCTTTTCCAAATGGCATGTGTGTGTGAGAGTGTGTGTGTGTGTGTGTGTGTGTGTGTGTGTGTGTGTGTGTGTGTGGAGGGGGGGGGGTGTCTATTTGTTCTCATAGGTCACATAAGGCGGTACATCTGTCTCAGTGTTAAATGATATCCTTAGAGTGAGAATTGTGAGCATCTCTCTTTCTCTCTCTCTCTCTCTCTCTCTCTCTCTCTCTCTCTCTCTCTCTCTCTCAGACCAAATGTGCTGACATACAGCTTTTGCTGCCCACCATGTCCTCCTTCAACTCAGACCTCAAGGCCAGCTGCTTTCCCACTCAGAGATTTTTCCTAGATATCTAACACATGGCAACTTTGACAAGAGGGTCAAATAGGAAAACCGGCAGTTACTTATAAAAAAAATTCCTTATGACATCCTGTATTTTACTAAAAAATACTACTTAATTTATGATTTTTGCAGTATTAATTTCAGAATGACACCCAGAATTACGTTGATATTCCTGCACACTAAATATAAGAGAAAAGCTTTCTTACCAGTATTGATGAGGGGATGGCTGGTTGCTGTGCTCATGCTGTGGCTCACATTAATCACATGTGCACTTAACTCACTGACACCATCACTCATCTTCGCTGGCTCTGATGACACATCAGCAAGGCCCGACTTCACTCCATGAAGACCCTGAACCTGAGAGCTGGGACTCTTCAGCTGGGCCACAGGCAAGCTGGGCAGGGCCATTTGAGTTGCTCCTCCACTGCTTTGCTTTATACTGAGCCCATGTAGTTGGGGTTGAGAGGTGGAGAAAGAGGAGGAAGAGGAGGAGGAGGCCACTGCCCCCTGCTGGCTACACAGCACCAGGTTCTGCATCTGAGATGAGTGGAAGAAAACACTTCAACATTTAGATCGTTTGTGTAGTTATTTTGTGGATTTGTGTGATTTCAGCACAGGTTTCGAGTACCTGTGGGTTGGTGGACTGAAGGTTGACAGATGGCGACGAGGCCTCAGGCTGGACAGCAGCGACTGTGGCGGTCGGAGTAAGTATGAGCTGGGGGGACAAAGGAACAGCACGTCCTAGGCTCCTAGCTACTTGCACAAGGCTATTTTGCTGTGCCTGAAAATCATACCAAAATGTACTGTTTTTGTTTCTATATAAAAACACCACAGGACTATTGTGGTTGGCGCCTGTAGAATAGAGTGGGGCAAATATTTTTTGTCTCGCTTTCATATTACAGAAAACATGGCATTATAACCGGTAAAATAGCATACCCTATATAGTCCTAAAAAATAAGACCATCTATTTTAAAGAAGCTATTTTAAAAAGGCCACGCCATAAAGTCAATAATAAACGGATTTCATTGCACATTCTGCCATTACCTATTCACCCTTCATCATGTGGGATAATTTTCTAAACGCCTACGTTGTATATTTTTCCAACAAAAAGTGTTGCTATCCAGATTCTCATTTATTTTCTAAAATAACTAAGAGAAAATGCTGGATGGAGCCAGTGTGGTAAATGTGGTTGACCAGCCCAGTGACAGGTCACAGCTAAATTTCCACTGTAAAATCAGGACATGCTGCATGGTACTTCTCTATATTCTAAAAGGCAGGAAAGCACTTACACTTAACAGTAAAAAAAATACAGTAATAAATATCTAAATAACATTCATATTATTATTAATAATATTATAATAAAAACGGGATCAATTTCTATAATGAATCGATATGAGCTTGTTTGAAAACTACATAAAAAATAATCAAGCTATGCAAAAAAAAAAAAAAAAGAAGCTGATTAGCAAACAGCATCCATGAACATTATTAAAACCAAAGGACAGATATAAAATTTTTCTTTTTACCAGTTTAGGAAAACTAACTCCAAATTATGCTTATTATATTAACGTTCCTAAAAATATGACTCATTAAGATGCACACAAAATGTAAATATTGTGTTTTGATGTAATTCAGGCAATTGTACTGTTAGATTATCCGCAACAGAAGCACATAACTCCACACACAAGTTTTCTGATCGTGAACACAAATTAAAATTAACCAAACATTTAAAGTAAATCAGGGCTTAAATATCCATTCTTTATATCCACATCTGTAGGTTTATATGGGTTACAGCAATATTATTAAGGTTATATTTATTTAAGCTTGTGTGTGAATTGACCTACCATCTGTGCACGCAGATACATTTGGGCTTGGCTGGCAGTGAAAGTTGGAGTGGATGAGTTCCCAAGTAGCACAGCCTGCTGGGTAATGCTGACCGGAGTCGAGTTCACCCCCTGGGCTCTGCTGATCAGCTGAGCCGCCACTGCAGGAGCGTTGGCCAGTTTTATCTGAGGAAAAAGATGAGTGGAAACAGTGTGTCAACACAGATCACATTCACAAAGAGTCAAAGTTATCACGATGAAAATCTTGGAGGTTGAGTCATTGTTCTTTGTTGTGGCCAACTGTTATCCTCCTACGAATGCTTAGTTCTGCATAACTTTTTACTCACGTCGCTCTTTTAACAGCAAGTAAGTTGGGCTTTGTTGTACCTTGTGATTAATTAGTTTGAGATCAATGGAACATGCCAACGTTTTTTTTCTAATACCTATCTAGTGCTAAAGATTTTAAACACTTCCCAGTAATGCAAAAACAAAACAGTGTACACACTTAGAAACTTATCAATTATGCCAAAGGATAACACTTTTATAGCTTTTAAAGTGAATAAGAGACAATTCATATTCGATAATTCAGCATATTTCACATGACATAGCTGCTCAAAAAGAAATGCCTCTGTATCTATCTGAACACATAAACAAAAAAACCCCTCAGAAAAGGTCTTTTTGACCTGGTAGCTGCTTCTAAGGGGATGGTGAGAACCTACACTCCAGGGCAAAAAAAAGTGCAAAATGGCTAAATATTAAGCTTTTGGTGGCCATAGGAACAAATAATTAGTCAGAAAATTCCTAAAATAATCAAATAAACATCCTCATTTGTCAATATTTGCCTTTTTTACTTTTGCATCAGGGAAAAAAAAAAAGCACAAAAATAAATAAATAAATAAATAAAAACAGTAAAATTTACTTATATAGCATGTCTTAACGTAAAAATGTTTTTCAGCTACTCATCAACTGTTTAAAGCAACACTGATTGCTTTCTGTAAACACTGTTTGCAAGACTTACTCTTATGTCTCTCTAACTCCTTTATTGATCAAATCTAACATCTATAGTTTTGAGTTACTTTTAAGTCAAAAAGTTACCTCAGAAACTGCCTGTGTCTAACTGAAAGAAAGAAAGAAAGAAAGAAAGAAAGAAAGAAAGAAAGAAAGAAAGAAAGAAAGAAAGAAAGAAAGAAAGAAAGAAAGAAAGAAAGAAAGAAAGGTGCTTTATACTAGTCACATGTACTTTACGGCACAGTATTAATTAAACAATTCTTTCTTTACAGTTCCCATAGATGTTAGGAAGCTGGAGTCAGAGCGCAGGGTCAGCAATGTTACAGCACCCCTTGGGGTGCAGGGGATTAAGAGCCTTTTTCAAGGGCCCAACAGTGACAGCTTGACAGTACCAGGGCTTGAACCTCTGTGCAGTAACTCAGAGCCTCAGCCACTGAGCTTCCACCTTCCAAAACATGCCAAGAATTAAAAACTAAATTTACCCCTTCATGTTCATTTATAATGTTTAGTGGACAATCCCCCCTGTGCAGAGTCACAGTAGTGCCTTATTTAGTTTTTTATTTTTGCATGGTTTAATGGTGCTCTGTGTGATAGTCAATGATTTGCATGTTGATCATAACCAAACCCTGATTAATACTTTTATAGAACTTTGTCCTGTACTTTGTCTCTATGATGTGTTAAGTTCTTTCTCCACAAAATCTCTGGGTTCCTCTAGGAACAGGTGTGTTTATACAGAGATTAGGTGACACTTTAATTGCATACAGGTAGTCTCTGTTCAACAAGTAAATTGTAATATATAATGGCCAATGGTAGCACCAAAATGTATTTAGGGATTTCCCACATTAACACATACGCTTTTCCACCACTTCAATATTCTGGTGTATCGTGTGTACAGTTATTGTATATAAACCCAGTTAAATCCATTTCAATTCCAGTTTGTAATACTACACTATGTGGAAAAGTTCAAGTGAGGCAAATACTTATACGAGGCACTAAATCATACACTATGTAGGCTTTGTACAGCTGCAATATATAATTACAGAGCAGTATGCTTAAATGATACTGTTATTGTCATTTGTTCCAGGGAACTGAAGACTTGTTGAATGAGACATCTGTGGCAGAATTTATGATGCTTACAGTGGTCTGAGAGGATAAGGCCTGCTGAGATGCAACTCCGCTCTGACTGCAGTTCCGTCTTCCTGCCACAATGCTGGCCTGAATACGAGCAAGAGAAAGTGGGAAAAAAGCGAGAAAGGGGGTCATAAGTCAACTCAACCCTCATTAATCAACATTAAGAAACCAAACACAAAGTATACGAGCATGGTAGGAAACGGCCTGGCATACTAATTTAAAGATCAAGCTGAAAGTTAAATATTGTAATTATTTAAACACAACTCTTATGAACTTGCAGGAACAAATCTTTGGTTCCTGAACGGACTTCAAGTTTCAAATCCTCACTTAAAAATAGAGATGACCATAACTATCTAAGAATCCTTTAAGATGCCCTTTTGTGTAGAAATATATACTAATATATAAGTAAACTACAGTTAAACAACAATAGACATCATCATCCTCCAACTCAGAATTATCATATAGTGAACACTTTAGACATAAAAGTTTGCAAGCTGCATAAATAATTTTTATATATATATATATATATATATATATATATATATATATATATATATATATATATATATATATATATATAAGCACATTATTATTAGTAGTAAATAATAGATAATAATACAGATTAAGGAGCTGGAATTAGTGTACAGTTTACTATTTATTAAATTGCGTGTGTGTGTTTGTGAGTGAGAGAGAGAGATAGAAAGAGAGACCTGTTGCACTGCAGCTAAACTCAGGTGCTGTTGCTGGAGGGCGGCGGTCTGCAGCATGAGGTGCTGCTGCTGTGCTGCGTACATCTGCTGTAAGTACTGAGCTGCAGTGCTGGGCTGCCTGTGCAGGGCCTGCTGAATCACCTGACAAACACACACACACACACAGAAAGAAATCTTAAATTCGTAAAAATTCTAATAACACCACATACACTACAGTGAGGAAAATAAGTATTTGAACACCCTGCTATTTCGCAAGTTCTCCCACTTAGAAATCATGGAGGGGTCTGAAATTGTCATCGTAGGTGCATGTCCACTGTGAGAGACATAATCTAAAAAAATAATCCAGAAATCACAATATATGATTTTTAAACTATTTATTTGTATGATACAGCTGCAAATAAGTATTTGAACACCTGTCTATCAGCTAGAATTCTGACCATCAAAATGTCCACCGACACTACATTTATTATCCTAAATTAGACGCACCTGTTTGAGGTCGTTAGCTGCATAAAGACACCTGTCCACCCCATACAATCAGTAGGAATCCAACTACTAACATGGAAAAGACCAAAGAGCTGTCTAAAGACACTAGAGACAAAATTGTACACCTCCACAAGGCTGGAAAGGGCTACGGGGAAATTGCCAAGCAGCTTGGTGAAAAAAGGTCCACTGTTGAAAAAATCATTAGAAAATGGAAGAAGCTAAACATGACTGTCAATCTGCCTCGGGCTCCATGCAAGGTCTCACCTCGTGGGGTCTCAATGATTCTAAGGAAGGTGAGAAATCTGCCCAGAACTACACTGGAGGAGCTGGTCAATGACCTGAAAAGAGCTGGGACCACCGTTTCCAAGGTTACTGTTGGTAATACACTCAGACGTCATGGTTTGAAATCATGCATGGCACAGAAGGTTCCCCTGCTTAAACTAGCACATGTCCAGGCACGTCTTAAGTTTGCCAATGACCATTTGGATGATCCAGAGGAGTCATGGGAGAAAGTCATGTGGTCAGATGAGACCAAAATAGAACTTTTGTGTAATAATTCCACTAAACGTGTTTGGAGGAAGAAGAATGATGAGTACCATCCCAAGAACACCATCCCTACTGTGAAGAATGGGGGTGGTAGCATCATGCTTTGGGGGTGTTTTTTTGCACATGGGACAGGGTGACTGCACTGTATTAAGGAGAGGATGACCGGGGCCATGTATTGCAAGATTTTGGGGAACAACCTCCTTCCCTCAGTTACAGCATTAAAGATGGGTCGAGGCTGGGTCTTCAAACATGACAATGACCCGAAGCACAAAGCCAGGATAACCAAGGAGTGGCTCTGTAAGAAGCATATCAAGGTTCTGGCGTGGCCTAGCCAGTCTCCAGACCTAAACCCAATAGAGAATCTTTGGAGGGAACTCCGTGTTTCTCAGCGACAGGCCAGAAACCTGACTGATCTAGAGAAGATCTGTGTGGAGGAGTGGGCCAAAATCCCTGCTGCAGTGTGTGCAAACCTGGTGAAAAACTACAGGAAACGGTTGACCTCTGTAATTGCAAACAAAGGCTACTGTACCAAATATTAACATTGACTTTCTCAGGTGTTCAAATACTTATTTGCAGCTGTATCATACAAATAAATAGTTAAAAAATAATACACTGTGATTTCTGGATTTTTTTTTTTTAGATTATGTCTCTCACAGTGGACATGCACCTACGATGACAATTTCAGACCCCTCCATGATTTCTAAGTGGGAGAACTTTCAAAATAGCAGGGTGTTCAAATACTCATTTTCCTCACTGTATATGGTTTGTACACACATGAAGATAAGATTTGTATGTGCTTTGTGAACATCCCATTTCATCCATTTGCTATTATAATAATATCTGGTAAGATGTTCCTCTAGATTTAGGAAGTGTGGTTGTGGACATTTGTGCTCAATAAAAACTTAGTATTGAGTGCTTAAAAAACTTTTTACTTCTTCAAGTTTTACAGGTGCTACATATTGCATTTTTGTCCTTGATAAGTTTAGGTGTATTAGAACTAAACAGCTTTTTATTTTTAACATGCATGAAATATTTAAGTTGTCTGAAATCAATAATGTCTACATATGTAATTTAAAAATTTGCTTTCATATGACATTACAGCCAACTACAGTTTGCTATACCTAAAGTACTCAATGATGTAATTTGAATTGTTCTTAACGTTTCTAAAATTGTTCATAAATATTACAGTCACTTATTAATTAATTAAAAGTCGTTGTTAGATATAAAATTGTGCAGTACACAAATCCTCATAGTGGGGTCTGAAGGCAAAGCCACATTCACAAGCCATAGGAAATCAACAAGAACCATCCTCATGAAGTCTAATATGCATTATTGTAATTATTTAAAGTAATAGAAAAAAGACAATGATCATAACTTTTCTCCTTTAGCAAAATAATAAAAAAAAACAATACTTTGAATTAAAATGTAAATCAAAAAACTGTATAGAATATTTGATTTACCTTATTATGTGGCAAGTATTTGACTTCTTACATTCTCGTCTTTTATTATTTTTTATTATTATTAATATAATAATAATAATAATAATAATAATAATAATAATAATAATAATAATAATAATTATTATTATTATTTTCTACCCTTTTTTATTTTACTTATATTATAATTTTACTATTCTCATTATTGTAATCTGAATATTATTTGACATATCTTATCATTTGACTCTTGTTAGACCCATTATTTGACTATTATTAATCTTAGATTATTATTTCCTTACATTTTTTACTTGTATTCTGATGTCTGTACACTTATTATAAGTGAATATCTATTTATAATGTGCTTTATAGGTAGATCTAATGAATCGAGTGCTCCATTATTAACACAAACTAATTGAAAAATAATAAAAGACAGTATCTATTAAAAAGTAAGATGTTAATATATAAATCTTCTGTTAAGATGCTCACTTTTACAAAAGAAATGGAAAAACAAAAGTCATTTTGGTTGGGTGCCTGTAGAGGGCAGCAGAGGCACATGACATAAAGTTAGCCAAAGCTTTGTTAATAGATTGCTGGATTATTTATTAAATAATAATTTTTATTTTTTTGCAAGTGCTTAGCTACCCATTTTGATCAAATAAAGGTTCAGAACCATGTTTAAAGCATAAAACAAGTGTAGTATTACTCTATGATGAAATATGATGAGTGTGATTAAACCTTTTACTCATGAGTTTAGATAAAAGTTGTTATAGTGCACACTACCTGTACTGTCTGTCTGTCAGGAATTCCTCCATACACTGACATTTGTGGAAGAGTCTGCTGTCTGCTGCTAGCACTGACATTGACATTGGCACTGACACTAACATTGACACTGGCACCGACACTGGGGCTGATACTGGAGCTGGCACTGGAGCTGATACTGGTCATTCCCAGGGTGTTGCTGTTGGAGCTGGGTGTGATGATGGGGTTGCCGGGAGCAGGAGCACTGGAGCCGGAGCTCACAATGGCCTGGGCCTTCTCCATGGCACACCTTTCTGGGCTCGATCCACGACTACTGCTTCTTTGTCCAACACCTGACACATGCACACACATAAATACAGACAAAAAAGAAACAAAAGCATGAGTCCTTGTACTTGAGCAGCAGCTGAATGAGACAACGATCGTTTTTTAATTAAAACCCAAATTCCTCAAAAAACTCACTTTCTGAACTGTATAAACAGCATGTCCATTCCATTTTACCTTGAATTTAACCTGTCACTGAAGGGAGTTTTTTTCTTAATGTCGCTTCCAGGTAAAAAAAAATTATCTAGTTATCTCAGAACTCAAATTTGAACTGTAGGTGTCAATTTGTTCACTATCAAAATTAATGAATATATGGATTAATATGTTTATTAATCACTTTGTCCTGGTCAGTGGTTAAATCTAGAGCCTATCAAAGGAATTCCGGCATTGAGGCAGAAATATGTCCTGATTGGGATTCCAGGCATAAATGCACACACACAATTACACCTAGAGGCAACATAGCATAGCCAATAAACCATTGTTTTTGGAGGTAACACAAGAATAAATTTAAATCTGAAGTGTTGATCCTGCTTAAACTGGTGACAGGCTCCTACAGTTTATTTTACTTAATTTTCACCAAACAGTCTTGGCAAAACCTTAGCTTATTAGCCGGGCTTTCAACTTAATTCGATGAAGCATACAGATTATAATAAATTCTGTCATTTAAAACAGTAGCCTCTAGAGATGTTGTGGCAGGTGACACGAAAAAACTAGAAATTGCACCCTGGGTTCGTTCCGTCGATGGGTCTTCGTGGACACGGGTTGTTTGATGTTGCAAACACCGGCATGGCTTCCTGATAAATATATCCAACTAGGGTTGCCAACCATTTCGTATAATACGGAATTGTCCCGTATTTAAGACATAAAAGCAGCATTCCATATTAAACCCATACAGAACGCAGTTTGTCCGTATAATCTACATGTAGAGTAAAGAAGTGTATACAGTATAGGCTTAATGTGCAGTTAATGTTTGTGCAAGGTAGCGGTATGTACAGTTGCTGAATGAAAGCGTGAACTTATCAGAGGTGCCAAAAGTACACACATCCTTCGCTTAAGTAGAAGTACAGATACTCATGTTTTAAAAGTACTGACTACGCCTTTTTCACTTGAGTTAATGTAAAGTAGTTTGGGCTCTGATGTACTTATGTAAAAAATAGCTATTACAACTACCTGTTTTAGTGTTACACTGGTAACTGGATCTCACAACATATTGATATTACGGCTGTCAAACTATTAAAATATTTAATGGTGTTTAATCGCATGGTTGTCACGAGTTAACCCACGATTAATCACAACTTAATCGCACATTTTTATCTGTTCTAAATGTACCTTAAATTAATACTTTTTACATTTTTTATAATCTAATCAACATGGGCATGGACACATATGGATGCTTTATGCAAATGTATGTTTATTATTAGTGAAACAAAACTCAACATAGAGCATGAAAACAAAATATTCTGGTAAATGTTTTAAAGTAATTATGGTGTTTTAAAATTACATAAATCATTAGGACACCAAACGGAACCTTTGCTATGTTTCCACACGGACGGTTAATGAGGTGATTCCTGAGACACTGTACCTTTTTTAACTTTCATACAGATTACAATAATTGTTTTCAATGTGAACTTGTTTATTTAAAAGTAGACATTTCAAGCTTTTTTTATTATGTCTGTGAGGCAAGTATTCACTGAGATTCAGGTTGTTTTATTCATGTGTCTGTGAAGAGACATGACAGAGAGGGCAGAGGGCGCACCCTGTCTGTTTTCTTCATTTTACAAAAGCACAGTGCTTTGTTGTTATTATAAGTATAAATAAGTAGATTCTTTACTGATTCGAATGATGTATTGCACTTATCTGTACGATCAAAAAAGATAGAGTCATTTAAGTTTGTTTCAGCGTTATGAGGGGAAAAAATGCCACAAAACACACCGGCGCATTTGTTGCCCCCGGAGGGTTCATTGTGTGCATCATGGAGGATTTTGGTGCTGATTTGAGACTTGCCGCATCATTAAAACAAATGTTAACTGATTTACATTTTTTTCTGATTTTTTTTTTTATCTTAATAAAGAAAGGATGTCGTCCTAACGCATTAATCACGTGTTAATAAAATTTGTGCCGTTAGAATCAATTTGCGTTAACGTGTTAATTTTGACAGCCCTAATTAATATATTAATACAAAACGAATTAAAAATTGTATTACCTAATGAATGTGTCCAGGCTGAACATCTACTATATAGAACACAAGCAGAGAAAAGATGGTGATCAGGAATGATACACCAGTGGTAGATTGAAAAAGCCACACAATGAAAGGAAATTGACTGATAGGCTGAAAACAGCACGCAATGAGAACAAAATATTACAACTAAAGTAACAAGCCTGTTTTGAAAATGTAAGAAGTAGAAAGTACAGATATTTGTTAAAAAATTTAATGAGTAAAAGTAAAAAGTAAAAAATAGTGAAGTACTGATAGAAAATCTACTTAAGTACAGTAACGAAGTATTTATACTTCGTTACTCCCCACATCTGGAACTTATGTATGTACAAGAGATGTGTGTGTGTGTGTGTGTCTGTTTGTGCATGTCTTTGCATGTGTGCTCATGACAGAGAGCTCTCTGTCATTGGGTGTTGCTAGGTTACCTAGATGCTAGCTAAGCTGAAAGCGTGGCCACGGGAGATATTTTAGAAATCTAACAGAGTCTACAGAAATATAAACCAGAATGGGAGACGGAGAACCCATTGCTTGTAGAAGTCCAGGGAAATATGTACATATCGGATTGTAATTTATGTAGGAGAAATTTTTCTGGAAGCCATGCCGGTGTTTGCGATGTCAAATAACACGCCTTCTAGTTTCTAGTTTTTTCATGTCACCTGCCACATCTCCAGAGGCTACTGTTTTAAATGACAGAATTTATTACAAGATGTATTCTTTTGTATATGTACATACAAAACAATAAAATAATTTAATTAATGTGCATTTAGCATATTGTCAACAAAAAGTAACGTAATTTCCGGACTATAAAGCGCACCCATATATAAGCCGCACCCACGGAATTTGACAAAGATTTAAATTTTTAACATAAATAAGCCGCACCTGTCTATAAGCCGCACTAAGGTCTACACTAAAACTTTACACAGGCTTTAACGAAAGACACTAAATGCAATATGCTGCGCTTCTATTAGGAGCATAGTGGTATTTTGGGAATAGCCTGCCACTGCATTTTCCCGGTATTACTGCGTGTGTGTAAGACTGAGGATTATGTCCTTATTATTTTCTGATGCTCATTTCTAAGTTTCTTTGACTAACCCGTAATGTTGTTGCCAAGAAAAATAAAAAAGCACGAGTTTTGGAAACCTGTCTGTGCTTATATGATTTCTGTTGCAACTGGAGTTGAACTCTTCCTTCACCCAGACTCAACGCGCTACAACGGCTTGTATCTAAACAGTAGCCGACCAAGTAAGTCATTGTTCACTGTCTTCCTCCTTCCTTTCACAACTACAGTGGTACCTTGACCTACGAGTGCATTAATGTATGAGTTTTCCGAGGTACGAGCGTCGGGTTTTTTTTGCTTTGTTTTACGCGAGCAAAAAATTGAGGTACGAGCTCGAGACGCCGCTGCTAGATGGCGAAGCAAAGACAGAAAGCGAAGATTGTGACGAAAATTAAGATAAGCAAAGAAAAAAAAGTAAAAATTGTAAGGTTTAGGGATACGTAGTGTACAGGAGTGATAGTAAAAAACGAGTTTTCCCTCCACCTCTTCTTATCGCCTCTACCCCCCCTCCACACACACACACACACCGTCTGTTGTCTGTTGTGAAATCGCTATACAAATAAACTTGACACACACACACACACACACACACACACACCCCACCGGCGTCTCATCTCCAAGGAAAATACACTGAATAAAACCTTATTATATCTTTACATACTCTTTCTATTATGTTTTTATACAAGATTTGTTATTTAGAAATGTATTTTCCAATTTAATAACATTAAACATAAAAACGGGGTGTCATTTTGAGGGTTGGAACAGATTAATGCCATTTTAAGTATTTTCAATATGGAAAACTGATTTGATGTGTGAGCAAATTGAGATACGAGCTCGTCCACGGAACAAATGAAACTCGTAGGTCAAGGTACCACTGGGGAGTTTATCTTTTGTCATCGTTGTGCGCCACCGGTGGAAGTTTTTCTCCCGATGCCGTGCAGCTCAGAACACAGGTAAAGTGCGTTTTTTCGTTTCCGTTTGGAAATTTCATTGGTCTAATGTTATGTCGCTCAGTTTTTTGGCTTGAAGTTTGTGAAACCGGGAAAAACCCAGGAAAAATCCATAAATAAGCCGCTTCGTTGTTTAAGCCACGGGGTTCAAAACTTGGGAAAAAAGTAGCGGCATATAGTCCGAAAAATACGGTATATGCTTTCTGATTTGATTTTGCCTATTTAAATTTTAAATATAAATATTAAAATTAAATAAAAAGGAGTAAAATTGTATTTAATTCAAGCAAAAAAAAAAAAAAAAGTTTTTTTATATAAATACTAAATTGCAAACCCTGAAATGACTAGGTGGTACAGTACAAATATTTTGAGTGTCCCTCAGTAATGTCCCTTATTTTCCTATAAAGAACGAAGTTTGTCTCTTATATTCCTTTGATGAAGTTGCCAACCCTACCCATGGTCCATAATATGCTTAAATGTACTCCCATTTGGATGTGTTATAGCGCTAATTTCAAACATTTAGCAAACATCTTGTAATTATACAAAATGTTCTGTTTACATGTGTTGAACGTGTGCACAATTACCCTGGATAACTATCTTTGCTCTCCCAACTAGTTTGATGGCTTCATTTGACTACACTATTGTTGCTAATCAAACAACAATTTATTATCATTTAGATTAATGAGGACTCTATGTTTCCGGACCTACACTTGGGTGTACACCTACATCCTTCTGAACACTTTTGAGATGAATTGGAACACTGACTCCCCAGGCCTCCTCACCCTATATCAGTCCCTGACTTTACTAATGCCATTGTGGCTGAACAAGCATAAATATCCACAATCACACTCCAGAATCTAGTGTAACATCTTTCCAGAAGAGTACAGGTTATTTGAACAGCAAACAGTGATAAATGTGGAATGTGATATTCAAAACGCAAATACAAATTTTATGGTCAGGTGTCCACAAACTATCCACATACCTGTCTAAAAAGTAAATTTTTTTTCCACTGTCTGGATGTTTAGAAACTGTTTTTCTGCTATGGCACGTGTGTTAAATCTTTAGCTGTTAGCACACAAACTCTGGCTCTCTAGACTGACACCTTTGATGAGGAAACACAAATTCAGGGTAACTTCAAATCAGATGTTCTGCTGTCACCAGAAAGAAATTTTAACTGCAGGAATTATGAGTCTCCACCACCTTGAATCACTAAACTTACACAATGAATGGACAGACAGAATGTGGGACCCTTTTGCTTTAAAATAAATTTAATTGACTCTCCTGAGCAATCTATCAATCTCTGTTCCATTTATGAGCTTTTTTATTAAGACTTTGGGCTGCATCAGGTGCAGCAAATAAAAGAATAATTACTATTTTTATAAAAAAAAAAAATTCATAGAGGATAAGGGGATCTCAGTACTGTACTTGTTTAATTCTTATAAATTTTCTGAACAATATTAGTTTTTTATTAGTTAAGACAATTAAAAGCTTTCAATTTTGCCATTTTGTGGCACTTTTTTTGCCTATAACTGTAAATGTCATATTCAAGCTACGTGGAATTTTTTAATTCCTGAACTTTTTGCTAACCGAACACATGAGGTATGAGGTACCAATATATATATATATATTTTTTTTTTGATAATGGTAGCTTGTGACTTTCTTCAGTGTAACAAAAAAAATTACTGTAATGTTAATGGCTCACAGAACCCTGCAATCTATATCAGTAAACACCTTGTTATTTTGCTTGTCTCTTGTATCATGATGAATACATGCTTATGGTTGGCTAAATCATATCATAGTTTTGCAGACATTTTTGCACCTATGCCAAATCCAAGCTGAATTGTATTGTTCTAATCTGACAACTGAACAGTTAAAGTTCAAGGGTCTTGCTTGAGGACACTTAGCAACTTGGTGGTGCTGGGATTTAAAATTAGAACCTTCCATACCGTACAACAAAGACTAAACCTTAGGTTTACCCATTGGATATCCTACTATTCAATGTTTTTTTTTTGTTCGATTGCATGAACACATTGCCCAATCATTCCAATAAATGCATTGGCCAATCATTCCAATTTTCTGAAAACCAAGAAAGCAACATTTTAAAGGAAACTAAAGCATGTAAACATCCAGCTATTTTTACCTTATATCCTCAAAACCTTTGCAACCCTTTTCATTCAGACAAAATCCCTACACATTTTGTTCTTGACCATTGCTACCATGTTCTTCTTATCAGCCCATACGTCCAGCTTGCCGTCAGTGAAAACTGCATGTACACTAGGGTGATTGTACATGCAAAGGCCTGTGATCACAAGTAAACTCTGATGGGTGCAAATTGGGCCATTCCTTTGCCTCAACTTCTCAGAAGACGCTGTGAGTCAACACGATATGTGGCTCAGTCTTGTCTGAAAGGCAGTCGTGTATACTTTGCTACACTGCTTTGGTATGCATTTAGCATTAGGAAATGTTCTTTACAACAGGAGCATGAAGCAAAGGAGATGACTGCTCCACTGAGAATCAGTCATTCATAACAGTCATTCTGATTTATTTTTTATCAATGTTATATGGTACGGGTTGCTAGAAGTTGCTTTGCTCAGCCAACTAAATGACTTTGCTGTAGAGAAATGAAATATGATACAATATGATACTGAATCAGTATAAACACTGAAATTTTTTCATGGGAGGTAAGTAACAGTAAGACACATGAGTAGAGCATAACTCTCTCAGAAGCCAGACAGCCTGTCTTACATCTCTCTCATTTCTAAACCACAGCTCCTCCCATTACAGAGGAATGAGACCCTGTGTAATCATTATGTAAACACACTTCAAAGACCAGTCTGGTTGCCAAAATGGGGGAAGTTGAGGTGGAGTCAATTATAAGAGAAAACTACAGTTGATTGGTGGGTACACCAGTCCAAGAGGCCCATTTCTTTTAATCACTTACATACCAGCCAAACCAACATCATCACTCTAAATGACCCAAAGAGAATGGATGTCTTCTCATATAAGTCTGTACACCTGTTAGGACATGTCCAGATCCCTCCAAAATCCCCCAAATCAGTGACCTCAGACCTATAGAAACTTTAAAAGCTTTTATATTCAGTTGTCTTATTTAAGTTTATGGGCACAGAAAAGAGAATAATGAGGAGGAACACAGAACTAGTTTAAAATAACAAAAAATAAAAAATAATAAAAAATTTTCAATTAACAGACATGCTGCCTCTCTCTCTCTCTCTCTCTCTCTCTCTCTCTCTGAGCCCATCAGGTCATCAGATTTAATTAATGCCAATTTATTACAGCAATCAAACCTGAAGTGCATTATCAAGTGTATTATTAAGTACATTATCAAGTCTCTTCTTAAGAAAGGACATGCATCTCCTATTCATCTTATTTTCAATCTTTCTCTTTATTATTTTTGGCTGGCTGGCACTGCAAAAAGCACATTATTCCAGTCAATTTGCCCTCTAGCCAGCATTAGTTAATGGTCCACCATTGACATTTATGGCAACTAAATAATGTCTTTATCCTGCACAAAATGATGCTGAAAAAGAGCTGCCACTCACCTGTTCCAGGCGTTTCGAAATAGAATTACTGACACTGACAATGATGATTTCGGCAAAGAGAGTTGGCATATTGTGTTATGTTTTTTTTATGCTAAAACTTGCTTGTATTGTGTATTGTGTCAAGCTATAGGTCCTTAAGAGGGCTTGTGACAGAGATTGAAAATTAGCCAAAACTATATCAAACAGACAACGTTTCCTCAGGGTGGACTGACACCAGACTAACATCCAATCTGTGCCTAACATCCAATCTGTGCCTGCCTGGACAGGCTAAAGCTACATTATCCTTGTTAATACCTAACAGGAGAACTGCTGGTACATAGGTCTCAACATCACCCTGGTTCTCCATAAGCTTTTCCAATGTATGCTGTATGTATATATGTTTTATATCACCTTTTATGATATATACCCCTTGTGTGCCTTATTACACTATTAATAATGTAGCACATCTCTAAAAGTGCTAGGAGCTAAGAATGCTAGGCCAGGAAATCGATGGACCTTTTATTAATAGACCTTCATCACCACCAATTTAAGAGCTTTAGTGCCATAAAAATCAGAAAGTACCAGAATAATTCAACATTTTTCTCTCATAGTAACGAAAAATAAAACAAGGTAAGACAGGGTCAAAGAGGGCACACACATTCACACACTCATTCACTAGTGTCAGTAGTGTCAATGTGCACATCCTAAAAGAGTTTTACATAAAGCCAATGAGGATTCCGACAAAGAAAGAACACAAATGATTTATTTATTTGTATTGAGCTTTACACAACAGACATTGTCTAAAAACAGCTTTACATAGTAAATTACTATTTACACTTGGTTACAAATTACCCACAAGACTATAACGCTATCTATTAGCAGTAAATAGGAAAACATTGAAGAAGACTGATATACAATAATCTGTAAAACATCCCAATGCTGTTCATATTTTTTTTAAGTCACCATTTCAAGTTTGCTGTCATGGAATTCAATCTGTTTTTTCCAGGAAAGAATCAGCTCTCTTGAAATGCAAAAGCGTGTAATGCTTCAGATTTCATGCCCTGGCTCTTGTACAGGCACCCATCTTGGAAAAGGTCTATGAGTGACATGGATAAAACTAATGACATGACAGAAACTAGCATGTGTTCGTCCCCAGCTAGCGACACCCTGCTATCATATTATTAAGTCAATCACCCTTGCATCACATGCTTCCAATCCTAACACTATTAACTGTCACTACTTTCACTAAGTGTGAACAGAGAGAGATGAAGAAGAGTACTATGAGAGAGATGATCTGACATATACACTAGAGATCAATATGGGAATCAAACTAGCAGAAAATACCATACCCCGCAGTTCAGGAGGCATTAAAACAGAGCTCTAGGAGCTTTGAGGTTTTCCATATTAGCCAAAGGACCTTTGTCACATGCTGTTAATTTCAGAACAAGTCTGCTTAAAGTAAGTCAGAGACAACCTGTCATAAATCAGGTGAGGGAGGAGTCAGGAAGGAGAAAGAGAGAGGAAGGCCTGGTCACATGTTAGATGGTGTTTCAGAGTCAGCAGGGTGTCAGTCAGAAACTGGAGTGCAATAACACACCCCAATTACTCACAAATAATGTTCATATCCTCATTCTGCAGGCACTTAAGGAAATACTCCTCCTTTTTATTGTTTTTTTTTCTGGTACACTGTTTTCCCACATGTCGCAGACAAATGCAAAGGTGCCGAAATTAACACACATTTTAAGGACTAATTACAACAACTGGACTAGACTCAAAACTAAACTTTAAACTAAGCCATGGCTACATAGCAACTACTGCTAACTAGAAATCATAATTAACCATCATTATTCCAATTAAAGAAAGTCAGCAAGCACGGTACTAATAAATCTTTTGCTAGGCTGCTTTCCATTTTTTGTTTGCAGCAGTCAATGTAAGACATTTGTCCTCTTTTACCACATTTCTCTCTATTGCTCTCCATCATCGTCCACGTTAGTGCATTCCCTGCTTTGTAGCATCCTGCCAGAGGAAGATTTGTGGCCCTAATTTCCTTAAGATCCACCATAAACCTGCCTGCTTTGTCTGCAGGGGCACTACTGGTTTGAAATATGGCCCCTGCTGTCATGGTCTCGCTGATTGAAAAAAACAGCCGATGGAGTCCGTGATCGTAATGTTGACATACTTGTGCTCAATGTCTGGTGTATAACATAAAAGTTTTTCCATGACCAATGATATGAATACGAAGAACCATATCTCTGGAACATGATGAGGGCCCTATTACAAATGCATTGAGTTCAGCAGAAAATTTAATTTTATAGTGGCTGATTCGAAATTCAAACATTCGTTTCATTGCCCCATTTCAAGGTGACCTTATAGCCATAAAACAGCCGTGAAAACAGTCTGATGGAGAGAAAATTATAAGTAGCCATCTGTGCATCCACTCTTTTCAGAAAGAAGACATTTAAGATTTTTTTTATATAACCGCTCTTATCAAGAGCGTGAATTGCAGGTAGGTGTAATTTCAGATTCATTTGAGAAAGTGCACATTTGCAGGAATTGTTTCTCAAGGACTTATTAACATGTAAATTACTTGTCCACACAGCCAGATCATTTGGGCTTTTACAAACATAAAATGAGATAGGTAGAACACTAACAGTCCAATGATTTTACTTGTTTGAGCTAAACAACCATAAATTCCTTTCATATTGTTTTTTTTTTTTTTAAGTGTATGGATTTGAAGCACAAAATGAGCTCAAAACAACAATGCTCAGTTTCCTCTATCCAACTGAATACCAGTAACTAGTAGCCAAAAACTCCCTTATATTTGTATCCTGATATAATGTATTCTCAAAAACATTTGACCACATTTTAAAGGGGTCCTGTTACCCTATTTTTCATTATTCTTCATTACCCTAGCATTTTAATAGTATTATTTTTTAATGAATGTAATCAAATTAATGTTTATTATTGATTATTGCTCCATGTGAAACCAATTGAGGACCAAATTAGTGCTAATCATAACAGTTTTGAATTCGCCAATGTAACTGGTCAGAAGCTGTTTATCGATTCTCTATACAGCGGCTCAGAAAATTGTGCCAGTTGTATGGATATAAATCTCAGGTTTTTCATATATTAATGTGCTTTCTAATACATCAAAACCTTTTAAATATTATTGTGATCTCTAATTAGCAGGAGCTTGTATTTAAGAATAAAATAAAATGGACCTGACATCTTTTATCGAAATAAAATTTGTAATTGTTGGTATATTGTTGTGGTGTGGAGGAAATAAAACATGTCAGGATGTGGTGTTAATGATTTGCCGTTAATAGCATGCCTTGTTGTGTATTATTCCTTACTTATCATTTCAAATCAACATAAAACATGACTGTATTCATTTAAAATATAAATATTCAATCAAAAATCAATAAAACAGCACTCATTTGGTAAAAGCAGCTCATTGAAATCGAAATGCCTTAGAGCTTGCTGACAGCATTTATTGAACACCCAAAAGCTAAAGATGAGCATGGTGTGCCTGTATGAAACCCTGTGCACTATAAAACTACTAGAAAGAAAGAAACTCTGTGAACAGCTGCCTTTGTATCAGCGATTCAGAAATCCAGCATGGGCTGTCTGGCCACATGCCTCTATCGGTATCTCTCTCGCTCTCTCTCAAACACACACTCACTAGTCGTAAAACTGTTGCTTGACTGAGAGAGAAATCAGAGACACACGCACCTCAGGGGAGGTGCTACTTACAAAGGGCCCCAAGCCAGCCAGGCCATGACTTATGGTTGGGAAAATGTTTATATGGCACAGGTGTAAAGACGTATGATGCTATGATGCGTTTAGAGAGCAGTCTAAAGAAACATATATTTCTAAGAGAAAAAATAATTAGATAAAACACGTTCATGAAGTACATCATGACCATAGCAACATTGATTAACTAAATGGGAGCAGTTCTGGCAAGACAAATATTGACTCCTGTGCAGTTTGCCAAAAACTTGCATCTCAGGTCAAACAGAGACCTGTTTCAGACCACTCAAGCATGAAGTGACAGAGGCACCTCTAAACAAGCACAGGAATGAGCAGTTGACAGACTATCCATCAATCCTGAAAAGCAAAGTCATTGTCACTGAACAGCAAGACGAGATTCTAGACTCAACACTGAAGTCTATTAAGTAGGATTTTGCCATTGTAGCCCAGTTCATATTCAAACTAACACAGCGTAATATGCACAAATTTCTGCAGCAAAGAGTGTTAACAAAATGGGACTAATTTCCCCAAATGATCATGTTTAATAATGATCTTTATGCTGCAGTGATTTTCAAGAATCATGATTTTTAAAGTGGATGACCACATGCAGTGTACAGGAATCAGCCCAGTCTAATCTAATGCATTTTGGGCAATGATCATGATATAAATTAAGAGGACACAGTTTGTACATCTATATGTTGTTAATAGAACTCAATATGTCTTGCAGTCCATTACTATCATGCTTATGACATTTTGCAAACCTTTTTGCAAAGAACATGGGAGGCTTGCAAAGAATGTTAGCTTTTTATAAAAATGTCCTTATACATAAATATCCTTAATTTGAGAAAAAACACTATGCTTTCTTAATTGTAATCATTTTGAGTAACTGCTCTATGCTGAATTTAGAGTATATCCCAGGAACCCTGGGTGTGTGGCAGGAATACACCCTGGATGGGGCAGCAATCCATCACCCTGAATGAAACTTACATTGACATATGGATAAAATGTAAACCTCACCGGCAAAAATATGCAAAAGATTGAAATAGGAAATTCAACCATTCGTAAGAACAATTGTTCACTTGCATATCAATAAACCGAATCTGTTTGACACAGGTTAAAGTATGGTTCAGAAATGTTTACTTTTTATATTTCTACATCTTCTAAATGAATATTATTGGTTGTCTCTCAGGATTTGAGATAGCGACAGAGAGAAAGACATGCATATGTGCATGTTCAATTTCATATAACAGTTCCTGATTTTGCTTGTCAAAATTTTGAATAGTTAAAAGAATAGTTGGGTGCAAGTACAAGTACATACTTGTAGGACTGAGACACATAAAACAGCCCAGAGAACATTCCTTTGGGGTCAAATGTGAAACTGCTGGAAGAGAAGATGGGCTATAGAGAGCATAGCAAATATACTACCTGCTGACAAATGACTTATTTGGACAGGCATAATGAGAGAATGAGTGATACAGTAAGCTGCAATGAGTTTGTCCTCATGGCTGTACCTTGTCAGGGAGAAGATCAGGAGAATGTCCACAAGTGCAGAGTTTAAGATTTGTTGGTTGGACCTTCTGGAGCAGCTTGATTTCCATGATTTAAATAAATAAATGAAGGGCACATTTTGCAGTCCAGAGATGCACTGCTCATTTGTATGTTTCTCACTATGTCTGGACTCTTAAAACTAAATTTCGTTGACACCTGATCATCACACATATACTGCATGTGGACCTTCCCCAAACTATTCCACAAATATTGAAGCACACACATGTATAGAATGTCTTTGTGTTGTGAAAATTACGATTTCCTGTCATAGAAACCAAGTGGTTTAAATCTGCTCAAGCATGACAATACCCGTGTGCACAAAGTAAGCTCCATGAAGACATGGTTTGGATTGAAAGAACCCTGTAGTACATGAATTCAAATCTAAATAAGATCTAGTGGATGAACTGGAACACTGACTGCACCCCAACCTTATTAGTGTGCTAAAAAACCCTCATAGCCAGGCTCCAAAATCTGGAAAAAGAAAGCCAGTAGAGGTTATTAAAAGTGTTAAGAGGGAGTAAATCTGGAATAGGAGGTTTAACAAGCACATATGGGTCAGGTGATCCACAAAAGTATACTCTATACTCTATGAATATATGGATATAGTAGATAAGTGAATGGAATCATGTGGAGTGCCCTCTGGGATCTCTGGTTTCCATATAACTCCCAAAATATGCTAGATGTTAGATTGGCTTGTCTAATTTAAATTCTTGTTTGTAAATATGTGTTCATACTGCCCCATGAGGAACTGTCATCCCATCAAGGGTGTATTCCAGCCTTATATGTAATGTTTCAAAGACTGGCTTCAGATACACATGGTTCAGGATATCATTTACTGAAATGACTGAAATGAATGAATGTAAATGTTAATTTAGTGTAGTTTGCTGTACAGTATTAACAAGAATTGCAAGTATATTAAAACCCATTTGATGTTAAAATCGGTTGTTACAATAATTTTATGTGGTTTTTTTATTTGATTTTACACAAATTGAAACAAGGCCTTTAGCAGCATCTAAATAATACAGGTAGGTCCACAGTTTTCACACTGAGATTTTTTTTTTAAATCTTATCTGTTCCACAGGTGGAATGTTTAGTATCGTATTCATGCATTTGATTAATTTTATATTTATTTTAAAACCATAAAAACCCAAATAAATATTAAATCTATATCACAAACATGCATTGCCATGTAAACTATAAAACTCTCCACATGTACTGAGCATAAATGAATGGCATGCTCACTCTTATAGCTACTACTTTGTGTAAATGTATTACGCTTCACATTAAGGTTATTATTTAACATGTTAGTTAACACGCATCAATATAATACTTATTTTTATACACCATAAACATCAGTATATTTATCAGCTATTTACATTCAAAAAGGTGGCATAATTTGTATTTTTTTTGCTAAGCACTGTGGAAGTTATTTTTATTTCATTAACATTCATTCACTCAAATGTCAATTCACACGTGTTATTTTGCTTTGTCATCTTACCTATATTTCTTTGTTTTTTAATACAGTTTTCTAAGTAAACCAGTATTCTACATTTAAATATTGCAATATATTTGACAAAAAAAGCTGTTGCTGTACTTCAGTAGCAGTGTAAACTGGAAGGGGCAAATCCTTTACTGGACTAGTTTTAAATAGCCATTGAGCTGTTTTTATCACACAAACTCAGTCACCCCAGTTGTAATTAAATCCTTCAGTGTCATATATATTAAAATTGGTATTAGACAAATTTCTACAACATAGTGATCTCACCACAACTGTAGATTAAGTTTCTACGTCTGCTTTCCTGCCCATTAGCTGTGTAAATCAACAATTTAAAAGGTACCTGTGTTTCCTCTAATGATTGTTATCACTGTAGAGATGCAAAGATGCAAAATACATCATGTCCTTCAACCCTGGTCTGCACTGATGTGTAGGTGACTAATTTTACATATTTGAATACAAACCTTATGCAAAGTAAAAATGCAGACAGGTTTGGGATTTGCTTGGAATACGAATATCACTAAGGTCAGCTCCAAATACAATGGAATATCCTCACCACCAAGAGTTATGGAATTCATGAGATGATGTAGACAGACGAAAGAACGCACACAAGTGCAAGGCGAGTGTGGCTCAGGTCTGGGATTTTGTTTACAAAGGAGGGGGGTCAAACCAAAGTGTGAGGAGAGGGTGCAGATGGTCATGTTATTTGAGATGCAGTGTGGTTAAACACGTCATATCAGCACCCCACAGGTCAATAGTGGAACACTCTTCCGGTGTTCAATGCACAATCTCCTCTTGGGGATTAAGTAGTGTCTAGAAATGTTTTTAATGGTATAGTTTCTCAAGTGAAAAAAAAAAAGTTGAATAGTTTAAACACCCCTGGTTTTCTGTCACACTGATTGTCTCAGGAATTCATTTATAGAAACTCTGAGCACTACAATCTGTGCATATGTTTGGGTGCTGTAAATCCCAGCCAGATCATTCAGTCTATCTAGTAACTGCTTGTCCACTGCAGAAATTCACAGCAGTAAAGTATATGGTGGAATCCAACTGAACAAAGTCATGTTGAATCAGAAAACAAGCAGAGAAGGACATTACTCTTATACATACACTCTAAACACTGACTGATACTCTATCTATAATCTCTCTCTTTATCTATAATCTCCAAAAACAATCTCTGTCTCTCTCTCACACACATGCACACACACACACACACACACACACACATATATATCTAGGCAGAGGTAAGGAGGATTTTCACCCTAGCAGCATATTCAAGCATTCAAAGGCAATATGCAAAGTGCAGAAGACAACGAATCCTCTTGTCCATACCTTCCACATTAACTTTGTCCTCTCCTCTTGCTTCAGTGTCTCGTTCCTTCCCTGATATCCTACACCATTTCTGAGTGCGGTTCTGTCCAACAGGACAGACTACACCAAGCAGTGAGGAGGAGCTCAGGAGGAGGGAAAAAATTCAGCATGAATTAGCATTCCAAAAGCAAGCATGTGACTTTTGTCTCTCCAATCACATGGCAGCATGTCACTCTGGACTATCCCCTGCTCTACTCCCACCCCTCTTTCTCAACTCTCTTGTTCTCTTCAGGAGAATAGCTGTAACAGAATTGTAAGACATCTGAGGTGTACGTTGTTGTATAAGAAACAATGTATTTTCCGTTCACATTTAGCAAACAGCAAGATTATTCTCAACTCAATAGTTAGAAATTGTGAAGACCAGAAAATTTGGACTTATAACATTTGAGACTTATTTATTAATTTGTAATAACTGCTTTATTATGACTTGGATCAGAAATGTGCATCCAAGGAACATGATGAATAGGGACGGGCAGTCCGTGGCAGGACACACACACACACACACACACACACACACACACACACACACACACACACACACACACACACACACACACACACACACACACAATCTCACACACAATCTTATTCACTCCTATGGGCAATTTCGAGTCGTCAATCAGAGAGGAAGTGGGAGAAAAGTGGAGAGCTCACAGGAAATCCATCTTGATTATGGGAGAACATATGGAGCCCAACACAGGCATTATAAACTCTCATATTTGGGAGCCTGGAGCAACACGGGCCCATTGAACCACCATTTCACACACTTTACACGTTAGAAGTTAGAAGTTAGTCTAACTAAGTTAGAAAACCTGAACAGCACGTGGACAAAAGCAATCCCAAAATTAACATCAAAGTGACATTTTCTGCCGTAAATCCCAAATGTTCACAACAGGACTTTCACAAGTTTAGCAGCTGGACTACTGAAAGCAATGTTTTATCCTCGGTCTGTCACCTTAGCACACCAAACCTCCTTCCTCCCAGGGCACCCTACCCTTTGTCTTTCTTGGAGCCTAATGCCTCTCATTACAACCGGTGCTGTTTATAGCAAAGCAGCCTATAGCACTCCTCTGCTTCGTGACCAAAGCTGTTCCGGCTTTACAAGCCCTCTCTGCAACAAGTGTTAAAAGAGCAATCATTGCTGAATGTCAAGCACTTAAATGGCCATGATTAATCTGAAGCGTTTCTCTGTCGTGCCATACTCAGATATCAGTCATTTGTTCACAACCAGTGACACACGGCAATAAAAGTTTTCGGAAATGAAACAGGATGGTGCTGCGCTTAAAGGCTGTTAAGCGATGGAGGATATAATAGTATTAGACTCACAGGTGCTGAGGCAGCAACTAAGATAATTAAACAGGTCTGAAAACAGATCACCAGAAGGAGGTGATTGTGCTATGTTCTGCTCTGATAATAAGTTCCTTATGCTTTCCTTATATGCACTAAGAGAGGAGGAGACAATTCGGTATAAAAAGGGTGTAAGGATAAACAGTGTTAATATAGAATAAAGTTGTCAAAATCATAGTGTACAACTGCATGGCTGTCTGACAGACTTTATGAATGTCACAGAATGAAGTTTTACACAATTTCATGTCCTTTAGTCCTGCATTATGACATAATAAGTGACTATACACATTTTCTTCCTGTACACTGAGACGTTTAACCAGAGAAACCAGTTCATTCCTTACACTTGTTCTTTAGAATGAATTATATTGTTCAGTTCAAATCCTGCTTTATTCAGCTTTTGTGTAGTATGCCATATTCGAACATCTAAATAATAAAATAACAGGTTTCTAAATTTAATCTGCAGAGCTATGAAGTTCTCTCAGGTACATTGGAAAAACATTACAGAATCTCTTCCATGTGAATTTTGTTTTTGAGTGTGAATTTGGTCTTGAGTGCCACCGTGATGTTTTCATCTCAGATGTGGTCTATTACATCTTTGAATAAATTATTCTCTCTAAATTGTACGTTTCTTTTATAAGAGATATTTCAAAAATCGCACTTTTCGACTTAAAATATAAGTAAAAAAAATAAAAATTAATTATATATATATATATATATATAACATTTTATGTAAAGGAACAATACATGATACAAACGTTAATTATTACTTTAAATTATGATTCTCAACTGATACACAGTAATTTAAAACATTAGTCATGAACGAACCTACAGCATTAAGTGTTTATGTTTAGGTGTGTTAAAACTATTTAGAAGAAAATGTAGGTGATTATTCAGCTAAAATCTTTTTTTAGAATACTTGTACTGCTATATATTATTTGGTAGCTACAGCGAATCAAATAAGAACAATATGCAGTGGTACGAGTGAGGAATGAAAAAGAAAATGACAAGACAAGTACATCAATTATAATTTATTTTCCCTAGTTCTTTTTATTTCGTATCATTTTACTCCAAAAGTTTAATACAATAGTTCATAGTTCATGGTAAATTGTTTATTTGTGAATTTTTCTCTGGGATGAATAAAGTGGTCTATTTACCTAGTTCATAGTCTATTTTTATTATTTTAATACCAGCTTTAGTGTTACAAGGCACTTTGGAAAAGAAAGAGTTAATGTGTGCAGTTTAGCTTTGTCTTCACTTCTTACCTCCTGATCAGAAACAGCAGGTCTGCACAATGCTCCACCTTAGCTTCCTGGAGACTATATTACAACTTCCTGTTGTCAGCACTCCTGTTGACACTAATTTCCTGCCTGTTACAATAACAGTAGGGCTCTAAGAATCAGCCACTGTCGCCAAGATTAATAGGTACCTCGGGCTAAACACCTGAAGTGATAAATGGGCCTGAACAAATACGTGCTTGCTTTAACACTCTCCATTTAATTGGTTGCTCTTTATAATTGTACCAAGTTGAAGCTTCCCTATACATTTTGTGATGCTCTTGGTGGGGGTGTTCATATGATGATATCCTGATGCTGATATCTGTTTTACTTACAACATATCTACAATATGTTTAACCTTAAAATATTACTCCAAATTGTAAAAGGATGACAGAAGGGAGATGGAAGGACAGGATGAAAGACAGAAGTGAGAGGTGAGAAAGGGTGCTTTTTTAATACTGTCCATCCCAAGCCTCCGGTTTACGAGCCCTCCTCTTAATAACAGCTTATACCAGTGGGTGGGGTGGAGGTGACTAGCACAGAGTGGTTAAAGCTCCATCACTCTTCATGAGGCTGTTGTCATGTGCAGAAAAGAGGTTATGCTCCCAACCAGCTTTGTTTCTTTTCGGCTGTAAATGCAACAATGTCACAGTAATTGCCCCCTATATACGACTGGATCTTACCTCCCTGGTCGGGATTATAAATCAGTCACACCTCCAACACACATAGGAAACAGAACTCTCTTGTCTCTTGTCGGTCTACCTCAACAACTTCCATAGTTACTCCTAGAAACACAATGTTTACTTCAGGGGAGCATAAACACTCATAAACGTGCTTCCTGGTATAAGCTTTCTAGTTATATGGTTAAAACACCATTTTGTGCTCTCATAGACTTTGACATTTATTAAAACTAACAACCAACTGCATACACAATCACAGAAACAAGTCTTTTTTTTTTTTTTTTGCCTCAAACAACTACAACAATTGATAAAATTTAGCACTTCATTAAATGTTAATAACAATGAAAAAAAAACTTTTAATTCAGTTCAAGTAGATTGTAATGATAGACACTGCAACAAAGCAGCTTGACACAAATCCACATATAGATTTAAACCCCTGAGGATAAAGCCAGAGGCGACTGCATCAATGCAGACCTGGAGAAGATAGACTCAAAGAAAATCTATGCTCTTCTGATTGATGCCTGATAATGGGATTATAAATCATTACTCTTTTACACCTATGCACTGTAAATAAAACAACTTCAAAACCTAACATTGTACATTTTTCTCTTCATTTTGTCCTTTGGGAATGCAAAATTCTGCACTTGTTTGCATATTAGAACATTGAGGAATGTCAAAACATGCTGCACTGGGGAAAGAAGGAAAATGTGTTGGGGGTATATGTCTTATACAGTACCAATTTTGTTCATTTATTTTAATAGCAGCTTTCTGCTGGTCAGATCTAAAAAACAAACTGTATGAGGTAGGATACATTCTGTATAGCAAACCAGCTAATTACAGACTCACTTACTTCATTTAAACTCTCAAGTTTTTGAGCAAGTTATTGATCAGCGGCAAACATATGATCACTTTAAAGTAGCATCCTTTTTAAAAAAATGCAGAGTTAAAAAGTAAATGTAGTGAAGTAGAAGTTTCCCTGAAGTGAAGATGTTGAAGTGCAGATACAATTCTTTTGAAAAATTTATTTAAGGGCAGTAAAGCAAAAAAAAACAACAACAACAAAAAAAAAACTTTGCAGCTGTTCATCACTGGTATTTAATGCAACTAAGCAGTCAAGTTTATTTCTATAGCACTTTTCACAACAGACATTGTCTCAAAGCAGCTTTACAAAAATCAACAGTCACGGTGATCGATGTGTATTTATCCCTGATGACTGTGGCAAGGAAAAACTCCCTTACATGTAATGAGGAATAAACCTTGGGAGGAGCAGCATGTTTATAGGGAAGAGGGAGGAACCCAGGGAACCCTAAGGAAACCTATGTTGGCACAGAAAGAACAGGAACATGCAAAACAACAAAACAAATGATATATTTAAATTTGTGACACACATTTTCACACACTGCTCAAAGCACCTAAGAACCTTTTAGTACTTTTTAGTACACCTCTTAGTACCTACCTTTTAATGCTGCTTTTGTATTTCTGCTTCTTTTATTCAGCTGTTTTAATCTTCTTCTTCTTCTTTCGGCTGCTCCCATTAGGGGTCGCCACAGCGGATCATCCGTCTCCATACCACCCTGTCCTCTATATCTGCCTCTTTTACACCAACTACCTGCATGTCTTCCCTCACCACATCCATGAACCTCCTCCTTGGCCTTCCTCTTTTCCTCCTACCTGGTGGCTCCAACTTCAGCATTTTTCTACCAATATAATTCATGTCCCTTCTCTGCACATGTCCAAACCATCTCAATCTCGCCTCCCTCACCTTGTCACCAAAACATCCTACATGTGCTGTCCCTCTAATAAACTCATTTCTAATCTTGTCCATCCTCGTCACTCCCAACGAAAACCTCAACATCTTCAGCTCTGCTACCTCCAGCTCCACCTCCTGTTTTTTACTCAATGCCACTGTCTCTAATCCATACAACATCGCAGGTCTCACCACAGTCCTATAAACTTTCCCTTTCATTCTTGCAGATACTCTTCTATCACAAATCACTCCTGTCACTCTTCTCCACCCACTCCACCCTGCCTGCACTCTTTTCTTTACTTCCCTAACACACTCTCCATTACTTTGCACTGTTGACCCCAGGTACCTGAACTCCTCCACCTTCTCCACCTCTTCTCCCTGCAACCGCATCACTCCACTGCCCTCCCTCTCATTCACACACATGTACTCTGTCTTACTCCTACTGACTTTCATTCCCCTTCTCTCCAGCGCATATCTCAACCTCTCCAGGCTCTTCTCAACCTGCTCTCTACTCTCACCACAAATCACAATATCATCTGCAAACATCATAGTCCAGGGAGACTCCTGTCTGACCTCGTCCGTCAACCTGTCCATCACCACTGCAAACAGGAAAGGGCTCAGGGCCGATCCTTGATGCAGTCCAACCTTCACCCTGAACCAGTCTGTCGTACCTACTGCACACTTTACTGCCGTCACACTGTCCTCATACATGTCCTGCACCACCCTCACATACTTCTCTGACACACCAGACTTCCTCATACAATACCACAACTCCTCTCTCGGCACCCTGTCGTACGCTTTCTCTAAATCCACAAATACACAATGCAGCTCCTTCTGTCCTTCTCTATACTTCTCCATCAACATCCTCAAAGCAAATAAGGCATCTGTGGTGCTCTTCCTCGGCATGAAACCATACTGTTGCTCACAGATGGTCACCTCTTCTCTCAGCCTGGCTTCCACTACTCTTTCCCATAACTTCATGGTGTGACTGATCAACTTAATTCCCCTGTAGTTACTGCAGGTCTGCACATCTCCCTTATGCTTAAAGATCGGTACCAGCACACTCCTTCTCCATTCCTCAGGCATCCTCTCCCCTTCCAGAATCCTGTTAAACAATCTGGTTAAAAACTCCACTGCCATCTCTCCTAAACATCTCCACGCTTCTACCGGTATGTCATCTGGTCCAACCGACTTTCCATTCTTCATCCTCTTAATCGCTGCTCTCACTTCCTCCTTACTAATCCTATCTACATCCTGCTTCACCAACTCCACATCCTCCAACCTTCTCTCTCTCTGATTTTCCTCATTCATCAGCTGCTCAAAATACTCCCTCCATCTTCTCAACACACTCTCCTCACTAGTCAACACATTTCCCTCTCCATCCTTTATTGCTCTAACTTGCAGTACATCCTTCCCAGCTCGGTCCCTCTGCTTGGCCAATCTGTATAAATCCTTTTCTCCTTCCTTAGTGTCCAACCTCTTATACAGTTCCTCATATGCCTTTTCCTTGGCTTTCGCCACATCCCTTTTAACCTGCTGCCGCATCTCCTTGTACTCCTGCCTACTTTTCTCATCACTCTGTCGATCCCACTTCTGTTTTGCCAACCTCTTCCCCCTAATGCTCTCCTGCACTTCCTCATTCCACCACCACGTCTCCTTGTCTTGCTTTCTATTTCCAGATGTCACACCAAGTACTTTTCTAGCTGCCTCCCTCATCACTCCTGCAGTAGTTGCCCAATCATCCGGCACCTCTTCACCACCACCAAGCCCCTGTCTGACCTCTTCCCTGAACCTCACACTACACTCTTCCTCCTTCAGTTTCCACCATCTTATTCTTCTTTCAAACCTTACTTTCCTCCTCTTCTTCTTCGCCTCCAAAACCATCCTACAGACCACCATCCGATGCTGTCTAGCTACACTGTCCCCTGCCAACACCTTACAGTCTCCAATCTCCTTCAGGTTGCATCTCCTACACAGAAGATAATCCACCTGTGTGCACCTTCCTCCACTCTTATACGTCACCCTATGATCCTCCTTCTTCTTAAAATACGTGTTCACCACTGCCATTTCCATCCTTTTAGCAAAATCTACCACCATCTGCCCTTCCACATTCCTCTCCTTAAAACCATACCTACCCATCACATCCTCATCACCTCTGTTCCCTTCACCTACATGCCCATTAAAGTCTGCCCCAATCACCAATCGTTCTTTCCTAGGTACACCATCTACCACTTCATCTAATTCACTCCAGAATCTTTCTTTCTCCTCCATCTCACAGCCAACTTGTGGAGCATAGGCACTGATGACATTTATCATCATCCCTTCAACTTCCACCTTCACGATCATCACCCTATCAGAAACTCTCTTCACCTCCACTACACTCTTACTGTATGCTTCCTTCAGAATCACCCCTACACCATTTCTCTTCCCATCCACACCATGATAAAACAGTTTAAACCCACCTCCAATGTTCCTGGCCTTACTCCCTTTCCACTTGGTCTCCTGAACACACAACACATCTACCTTTCTCCTCTCCATCATATCAGCTATCTCTCTCCCTTTACCCGTCATAGTACCAACATTTAAAGTACCAACCCGAACCTCTACTCTCCTACACTGCTCCTTTTTCTGCCGTCTCTGTAGACGCCTTCCTCCTCTCCTTCTCCTCCTTCGGCCAACAGTAGCCCAATTTCCACCGGTACCCTGTCGGCTAACGATACCTGTGGCGGTCGTTGTTAACCCGGGCCTCGACCGATCCGGTATGAAATTCTCATTTGTGATCCGCATATTTGATTTGGCACATGTTTTACGCTGGATGCCCTTCCTAACGCAACCCTCCCCATTTACCCGGGCTTGGGACCGGCACTAAGAGTACACTGGCTTGTGCCCCCCTAATGGCTGGGTTATTCAGCTGTTTTAATAATTCATATTATTAAAAACAGCACAATAAACAATAATTTAATTATTTTTCGTTTTATTCATTTTACATTTACTGGTTGGACAAAAATACCTACATTTGTATAAATAAAAAAAACCCACAATATACATTACATATAGGAATAATAATTATTTATCACTGTATTGATGATTGTGAACAATAGTGCTGTAAATGTAAGAGATGCATTATGTAGAAAAAGAAATGCATCTTACAACCAAATGCGGTTTCACTAAACTGAATTGCACCTTGCCATTTATTTTGTCATTACTTTAAATGATATGTTTCTCTAGACTCCTAAACTCCCATTATGCTGAACATTTATTTTAAAGTTGTGTTATTTTTATGTACTAGTGCAATTGATTTAAGTTTTTTACTTCAAGTTTATAGTAAAATCAATGGTCTATGACTGCATACCAAAATATAACAAGAAGCTATTTTTTCAGCATGGTCTAGCATAAGCAGGCTTACGTGACACAAAAAAAAATCAATACCATTCAAAAGACAAGATCAATATGTGGATTTATGATAGACATCATACTACATTATGTATGGTGGCTTTGAAATATTAATGATTAAACCCACAGTTTTGTCTCACAAAGCACCGTCCAAACCTTTATTCAAACCTTTATTCACAGCTTGATCAAGGATAAAATTGGTTCCTAAAAATATGTCACATTTACCTCTTTATCTAAAGATTTTGTATTGAAGCATACAATACAGAATACAAAAGATGTAAGCTTCCAAACCGATGCATAAATACTGTTAATGGATTTCTTTTGAAGAGAAAGAAAATTCAAAGGAATTATTTCTTGTCAGGTTTGCATAGAAACATGTGGAACCTACTGGCTCCATCTACTACTGCCATCTTCTGGTCTTTTTTGTATCAAATATTCTGGGTTGAGGTTTGCAGCAAAACACTATTGTTATCATGTTACATGTAAATATGAATTCTGCACAGAAGTGTTCCTCTCCTATATTATCAAAATGAAAAATAAATAAAGTCAGCAGTGCATTCTTATATATAATTTGGTTTAATCACATGCCTTAGGTCATCTCAAAGTTGTACCAAACAAGTGAAAGTTATGAGGAATAGTAGTGCAGGGAATATATGTAGAAATTACATGGACAACATTTATTTATTTATTTTTATAAATAAGAAAATTATTATAGGCAGTGAGTTATGTCTCTTAGAGCACTGCTAAAAATAATATGTACACATAATTTGGTTACTCATGAATTGCAATTTTTTTTTTTTTTTTTTACATTTTATATACATTTTGTTGTTTTGTCAAGGACCCAGGAGCAGCAGCTTGATGGTGGTGGGATTTGAACATCACACATGTATATGTAAGTTCTTGCTAGTTACCTATGGTATGAAAGGCAAGAGGGATGAATGTGTGTATGTATATGAGTGAGTGTGTGTGTGTGTGTGTGTGTTTGTGTGCATTATGATGATGTGTGGGTGTTATCTCAAGCAGGTAAATGGGCAGCTGCTCTCTCCAGATGCTATCCTTGCTCTCCATCTCTCGATTTTCACTCTTTTTTTTTCACTCTCATCATGAGTACTACAGACCAGTCCAAACTGCCAATGTGCCACCCTTGTGAGACAACCAGTCTGGTCAGTGGACCCACTAAAATAGTGGTAAGATTTTTTTAATTAACTGTGTCAAGTGTATTTTATTACTCTATTATTAATAAGTGCATCCACCAGCTCTCTTGAAGTTCTGCACCTTTTCATTGTAACTAAGAGGTACATAACGAGTGCAGGTTTCGCGGTTTAAAATGCACCATGGAGCCTGGATTCATGGTGTAATTAGATTATTATTCAGTGCTGTGCGTACCTTTAACGGTTTAATTCAGTTTACTTGGGTTTGTTTTTCTTTGTCAAATATCCGGTTCAGCCCTGCTAGTGAAGCTGTGGTCTGCTGACGTTTGCTTAAAACTCATTATATTTACAACACTGCTGTCTCACTATAAAAAAAAAATACATTCAGAATATTTATGGTTCTTATAGTAAGCATTTCACAGAAAGAAATCATGGAATACAATACAATGTAATAGTTTAATACTGCTTATAACAGCTTTCACAGAACAGCTTAATTAAAGTATAATTAAATAGTAAATAGAAACACAAAGGAAAAAACAAATTAAACAAAATAGAGGCAGGATGCAGAAGTGCAGGGAATATATGCAGAAATTACAACTTTTTTTGCTTAGAAAGCTATTTTTCTTTCGAAACCTAGGCAGTGAGATAAAAAATAATATGTGCACCTAATTTGGTTAATCTTGAACTGCTGCTTGAATTTTTATGGGTTGTACATTTGATGTACATTAAATTAAAGTATGCAAATAATGTAGATCAACTGAGTGCATAAATTAAACCATGAATTCATGTCCTTTTAATCACATGTCTATACAGTATGCACATGATCTCTTAATATAACAAATTTAGATTTTTTCTCTTTCACATGCATGTAAAAGCCATTGAAATGCATTGGTCTAATTATTCTCATAACTAGCATGATTATGTATTAAATTTTGAATCCTTATATACCACATTGTGGGCAGATTGTGAGTTCAGACACTTCTGTTGTTTTGTCTTGCTGATGCTGTCTAAGGACCACCTGAAAAAAGTAAACATAGGTTTTAAACGTTTTCATCTCCAATAGATTTGATTCCAGTGACCCATGCAATTCTAAATATCATTATGTTCTAGTTTTGCAGGTTTGGTCAGTGTGTTCCACAAAACCCAGGAAGTGTAGTCCATACTGCAGTTTTTAATGGGGTCAGGATTTAATCTATAGATTCTAAATAGAATATAGCTGGATTTATATGTTCAGAAAAAGGATACTTTTTGCTTGTCACTCATAAATATAATTCAATTACAATTAAATTCATGCATGCTTTATATTAGAATGTTTTTAGATCTCTGGATTTGCTATTGCTTCTGCTTAGTCACTTCAATATAAGATGAAGTATGCTACTGCACGTACTGAATCACGCTAATTGGAAAATATTTGCTGTGTGGCTCTGTCAGTGACTTAGAAGGTCCATTATGTGTATGTCAACAGAGCTACAGTGTGGACCTTACAAAACAAACGACATACAGCAATTATTGTGTTGGCCAGATGGTAAGCGGAACGTAAAATCTTATTAGAAACGCTGACCTCTAACATTTAATATTTAAAACCAAGTGTTTCTTTACCTGTGTTAGCAATATACAAGTCATTTGTATAAGCAGATTTCATGTACACCAGTGTTGATTTGCTCTCTGCTTCTGCAAAGTAAGCCATTGTGGGGCAAGAGTTTGTTCGCATCTGTTTGGGTTTACGTGGCTCATTGCACATAAATCGAATAAAAAGGTCAGTAAAAGACTGTGGTTAAAGAGAGGTACATGTGTTAATACAATAAAGCTTGTCTCAGCTTCACTGTACTCCCTGGAGACAGTTATTCTATTTCTGTCCTTCTTTTAGGGTCACAACAAAGGCTCTTTAGGGATTACTGACAAGTCAATTGATTGTGATAAGATCATTTTGACCTGAATGGACAAGAAGACTGTATACATTGTTAATTGTTAATGTTGTTCATTAAAATTTTATTTTTTTGTGGGTTAATATTCTTTGTGTTCTTGTAATACAAAACAGTTTTTATTCCAATGCTGGGCTTACATTTTTTTAACCCTAGTTTTTTTGTTCTTCCTCTTCTGATCGCTAGGTGAGATCAAGAAAGCCATCAGAATGGGTAGTGGATTAATGAAACAAAAATAACAAGCATGCAGATTCAATACACCAATTAAGAATTACAATTGGTGTAATTGATTGATAAACATGAAAAAGAAAAATGCTCTTTGATGATCTGAAGATGTGGGTGTGACAAATGAGTTAACAAATTTGTGCAAATATGAAGTTTAAATGTATGCAAGTATAGAGCGACTTGGTAGAGGGATTAAAACTGGGAAAAATAAAAATAGAGTGCATTAGTCTGGAGATTTGCTGTCAAACGTGGAATGCTAGATGTGTCATGGCAACCCATAGTAGGATTTCATTATACAATGACTGATTACTTGCAATAAAAAAAACCCTTAACCTAATCTTAAGGACAATAACACAAGGAAAGTGTCAGTGTGTGTGTGTGTGTGTGTGTGTGTGTGTGTGTGTGTGTGTGTGTGTGTGTGTGTGTGTGTGTGTGTGTGTGTACAGATGTTTCTGCCATAGACAGGAAAAAGCAGATATGTCTATCTGAATGATGTAGCCTGATTAAAGAAGCAGCCGTGAGAAAGAGTGAGCGAGAGAGAGAGAGAGAGAGAGAGAGAGAGAGAGAGAAAGAAAGAGAGAAAGAGAGAGATTAAGCGAGAGAGAAACAGAGAAAGAAAGTTGTTTTATATCTTGGTATGATGGGTTGAATAGCGTCAGGTCAGTTTTACGAGAGAAGTGGTTGAGGGAACTTTTATTGTGTGTGTGTGTGTGTGTGTGTGTGTGTGTGTGGGTGTGTGTGTGTGTGTGTGTGTGTGTGTGTGTGTGTCTGTGAACTGAGTGTTCATGGAAAAGTAAAAAAAATCTTTAGCATTTGGGTGCATGTGCATGCTGTCAGATAAAAAAATACTGGTCAAGGTTTCTTTGCATGAGGAATGTCGTGAAGAGATTAAATGAATACACCGCTATAGGGCCACGTTCAGATGAAATACTAATTCACGTTAAATTTTGTCGCTATATAACTGATTCAAGGAGATTTGTTAATTTGCTTACCCTTTTAGATGTTGCGCAATCTCGAGGCTAATTACGAGTCCTATTATAATTCTGCTTATTGCGTTTCCCACTGAGCTTCCACAGGGTTATTATTTCCCCTTAACGTTTAACAACCTGAAAAAGGAATTATAAAAATGATAAATATATTTTGGCCAATAAAGGGTTAATCATGCAGCCTTTTCTTATTCTAGGTACCTGGGTTGTGCATCTCCGTAACTGAATCCAATGTGATTTGCATCTTAAAGCATAGCTGACAATACGATAGATTAAAGATACATATGAAGAAACATACGAATTACCGTATAACGGTGCAGTGCAGCTCTACCTCTACCATGTTCATCTTTATTCTCTCTCAGAACACCAGTGTTGTGATACGTCACTTTCGAAATAATAAAAGTATAGCACATCTACTAATATCTTTAGCTTTTTATCTTGATACTTTTTATCTTTAAATGAATTTATTACTATTGATGCAAATACAGTATAGTCAAAACGATGCATCGCGATACACATGCTAACTTTGCGAATTGGTGAATCTTACCATTCCGTAAATTTTTTATGTAGAAGAAAGATCGGACATGACCAGGTTGCCAGATTGGGCTAGGTAAAAAAATCAATATTGGAATCCAAGGTTTTGTCATATAGCAAATAACCGGAATTTAGTCTTGATTCCAGACAGTGTGTCGATGATGTACACAATTTATATTGTGAGATATGTTTCATTTAAATGTATGGCATTTAGAAAATCTTCTCACATATGTATTATTTACGCATTTTTATAAAACTGAGGATAAGGGTTTTGCTTTTTGGTTCCAAAAATAAAGAGAAAAGAAAAAACAAAGCCATGAGCAAAACAACATTTCCAGGATTAATTCATAATTCAAGGCTTGAAAAATCATATGCATTCAGATATTTACTTGTACCCTGGACTTGGCTCATGGAACAGATTTGATCTTCAGTTGCTCACTCATTTAGCCATCATAGTAAATGTGTGATAATAGTTCACAAAGGATAGTGAAGTGTGTCAGCAGCAAGTCCTCGTGCTCCTGGGTATTCCTGCTACTGTTTGCACTGCTTTGTTCTGTATCCTCTAACTCAGCAGGGTTCATAACAACAACATTATTCTATATATGTTAAATAACGCACCCAGCTGGTTGTGTGGACAGGTCGCACTCACAATAGAGAAGCAGGAAGGTGCTACTCCCTTACTACGTATGTCCGCTCCGAAACAGTTTAGCTCATTTGTGGTTATTTAATTCATAACAAGTACATTTCAAAGCTTTTTGCAAAACTGTTCAGAATGAGGGAAGTGATGTTGGCCTTTACTGTACATTCCACTGATTACTGTTCTCTTTCATGAACCTTTCTGTTTTTATATAAAAATCTATTGAAAGACTTTTTATGATTCCCTTGAGCTCCCTCTCATCTATTAAATTGGATTGGTGTTCATCCCATTGTTTTGGAGCAGTAGAACACATTTATCATGCATGACTGATGAAGGATTAGCAGTGTTATTCAGACTAAATGTCATGTGATGTGAGTCACACATACAGTGCCTAATCACTTTTATAGCTTGCTCAGTCTCAAAAGTAAGTTTATTCAGCTATATGTTTAGATTCTACTTTTCATATCTTATATATCTTATATGTATACACAGTATCGCCCAATAGTGAGTACATCCCTCACATTTCAGCAACCATTTATGCTCTCAAGGTACAGTACTATAGAAATGAAACTTGGATTTTAGATTAGTCAATGTGCAGCTTGTATAGCAGTACAACCATCTTATAAATTGGGTACATTTAACAGATATTATGGAGAACAGTGATAATACTCCTTACCTTTTCACAAATGAAATAGAACTGGGGGAAAACAGGTTCACCCTTGCGAAAAAAGGCTCAATCCAATAATGATAAAGAACACACAGCTCCCTCCAAAGGCAGGGAGAGCACATTACACTATTTCTACATACACACACACACACACACACACACACACATATACTGTATATATATATATATATATATATATATATATATATATATATATATATATATATATATATATATATATATCCGCCACTTAAAATGTTCCTGAGGAAACTCAGATTCATATAGATCACTCAGATAGATTTTTAACTATGTTCCGCAAGTAAAAAGGATTGCATTTCAAAGTCCTGTACCGAAAAATTTCTAATTTCACAAATTAGAAAGTGTGTGTGTGTATATATATATATATATAGGCACTGTCATGCTGTAACAGGTTTGGGTATCCAAGTTCAAGTGGTGGAAAATGTAATGCAATACTTGCAATACTTTTGCCAAAATAATTAGAATCAATCATTCTGCAAAAAGATCAGTTTAAGATCTTTATTTGTTTTTAAAATGTATTTGGGATGGAAATGTTACTGAGACTTCAACCCTTCTGGATCTTGCTGAGCCAGTACCATAACAAAGAGGTAGTGTTCTGCCCAAGATTCACAACACTGACAGAGCTCATGCCAACTGCACAGAACCTTTCAATCCAGGATTCTGGCTAATGATTTGTGATGGGCTCGCTGTCTGTTTCACCTAGTTTCAGATGGAGACTGGAGCCAAATCTTAATTAACCACTTGAGTAGAGGGGTTCCGGCAAATACAATGTCGCTCTCCAGAAAACCGTATTGGACCTCTCAGTCTTACAGTGTCCCAATTCCAGTGCATAAAAAGTTTGATTAATTTGTTGGAATATGTCCTTTGTTGTATGCCATGAACTTAAAAGCCTGGGTCAAAGAGACAAGAGAGATGGGGATTTAAGGGGATAATGATGTAGTTTGGTTTGATTGGTCACATTCTGATGATCCCATCCACTATTCATTCAAAGACTGGAGCCTCTGTTTAAACTGTGCAACCGCCTCAGCTGCAAGACAATGATTTCTTTCATAAATTGTTAACACTGAAGAAAATGATTTTAATGTTTTAACTAATAACAAATTGTTATTTATGGTTTTACATAAAAAAAATCCATTTAGAGATTATTTACAGCAGGCTCACATCACACCACCCTTGCCACAGGCTCTCTTCTGAAAAGGGTGCAGTTATTTCATCCTAGTGCATATCCAAATTAGGATGATCATATCAAAGTAAGTCAGTGTGATGAGTGCAGGCAAGCACGTTCCAGGAGACGCTCAAACTCAAGTCACATGACCATGCAGATTACTGAGTCATGTCCCTACATATACTTATCCCTCATGAGTTTAAGGTAGCCATTAGCTACATACCACAACATGATACGTATTTCATTTATTTTTTATTTTTTTACAAAGTCATCTTAGACATCTTATTTGAACTGATCTATTCTATAAAAAGCAAAAAATGGCATCTAAATGTATGCACAGAGGAAACACTCTTGCTCTTCTTAAAGTAGAGCATGACCTTTTTGCTTAAGTTCTGTTTAGTGTTTATAACTCAGTCACCACAGTGTTGACACTTTTCTTATGGCACAGTAATCACAGCCATTGATAAGTTTAAAAATAGTTAGTGCTTTCAGGAAGAGGTATTTGAGTTTGACACAGCAGTAGATTAGAAACCTCATCTCCTCTCCTGGGAAATCACAGGCTGGTTTATAGTCACATCAATCCATCTGGAAAACTTTGTGTCTGTTATGATTGTGACTTAAATCCAAAAGATATATATAAATATATATAATATATCCTTTGGATTTAAGTCCCAATCATAACAGACACAGGTTACCAGATGGATTGATGTGTATATAGACATATTTTTAATCATATTCCACAATCTGTGGCATGGTCAATCGAGGTCTCTTCAATATCTTTCAGTATTGATGTCTCTTGAGATCATGTTGGATTGCAAATGCTTACAAATAATCTCTGCAATATCCTGCAGTATACTCACAAACGCCAAAGAATGCATGGCCCAAAGAATGCAAACAAATAAATACAATGTGCAATATGAGAGATAAAAAAAACAAAGGCAAAGCTTTAAAAGCTTGAATCATCTTCATGACTGTCAATGAAAGCTAGTTATAGATTATTATTGAGATTATAACAAAGAAAATGCAGGACATATTATAAAATGATGATGGAGTAAATGGTAAAATTATAGCGTGATTTACCCTGTTAACAAATCCAGCTAATCTTTAATAGGATGTATGATATAATTAGAAGAAACAAAACAAAACAAAGTTCCAATCAAACAAATCACATCCAATCTGAAATCACTTATTTTATCTATAGATGACAAAGAAACAAAATAACATTATATAAACAAGAGTGGTTAAAGGCTCAGTACTATTCATTGTCAATATTTAATTTGAAAACTGAAGGTTGAAAATCAAAAACGAAATTTTTTTTTAGGAACCACTAGTTCTTTGAATCATTGAACAATACCAGCCTCTCAACACACTCCCAGTTCACCCAGACTTTGATTTATAAGGCTTTGTTTTGTTTACAATAATTTTCAAAGAAAACTGATTTAATCATGCGGAACCAAAACGGCTTTCCTCTCACTTTTGTTTGGTGAAGGTACAGGCGTTTTTCCTGAACTATACAAAAGAACAAAATCTGCTTTATTTATGTTTAGAATTTCACCTGATTCACCCCTGCAGTGAACAAAGGTTTAGGGTTTTGCATGACGTCTTAAGAACTATAAAATTTACATATAGCTTAAAGCACATTTAAAATTGCTGTATTAAAGCTAATCATACACATATACATTTTGTTATTTTTTTTTATAAGAACAATTCAATATTTTTTTCTGCTAAAAAAGGGAATGTTTTATGTTTTTAGGCATGAAGGCTAAAATATTGTCAGTCTATTCCCATATTAGAAATTAATCAAACTGATCACTGCAGCTGGCTTTTATTGACTGCTAGTATTTTTATTAGGCACACTGTCCACAGTGGCATTCATTCAAGTCTGTGTTGTGTGTTTCACACGTCCTATTGAGACTTCTGCAATGCAGTCTCTATTTGGATGTTTGAGTCTATAAGCTGTGTAATAAATGATGTCTAGTAAAAAGATTATTAAGGTAAATTTAGGTGGAATGAGTGTAATATTTGTTTTACTTAAATATTATTATTAAAATGAATTTCATATACATTGTGATTAGAACATGTAGCTAGTTAGGAAAACTGCACAGTGAGTGTCTCGACATGGCCAATGATATGCTTATAAGTTGTTAACAACGATGATAGAAATATCACGTGTCATGATTGCTATATTTCTAAAAGATAGATAGATAGATAGATAGATAGATAGATAGATAGATAGATAGATAGATAGATAGATAGATAGATAGATAGATAGATAGATAGATAGATAGATAGATAGATAGATAGATAGATAGATAACTTTATTCATCCTTGAGGAAAATCCACCTCATGTAAAACAAACAAACAAACAAACAAACAAACAAACAAACAAACAAATACATAAATAAATAGGCATATAATTGGCACATAAAGAAGGCATACCTAGCAAAAAAAAAAAAAAGTTTATTTAAATATTTGCAATATAGACTGCCAGATGAAAACCCTTTTAATAAAGCACCGATAGCATAATTACTTTTATATCTTTTTCAATGCCAAACATGTGGCTTAGTTTTTCCCAGTATATCTAATGTTTTATTTTATATTATATACTATCAAAATCTATTAGAAAGGCACGCACAGTGCATGCGTCATCTGCAGAGAGAACGTGCAGCCAATCACCGCGCTCCTGATTCGAGACACGCCTCCCACCTGTTCAATCCCACTGTACTGCAGCTCTTACAGAAATATAGCTCTCTAAACACACTAGAAGTTTAATTCAGAAGCAACTCCTGCAGAGAAGAAGAAACATTTTAGAATGGAAAAAAATTATGAATTAACGGTTACTTTTTATTAGACTACATTGTTGTGTATTTATTTAAAGTTTTAGTGTCGGTTGCTTATTGATGATTTTATTCTAAAGAAGAAAGTTATAGGACTTTATTTTATTTTACAAAGAAAAAAAAAGAAAAAGAAATCATCCGTCTGTCATTTGTTTCCTTATAAACTCTCCACGATGGACTCGAACAGAAAGGTAAGATGAAGTAATGATTCTCTCCGTGTAGGTGATGCATTCACCCAGAACTGCACTTCTATTCTCCATACCTATCAGTCTGTGTCCATTAATGCGTGACTATTTGTAACAACAACCTACATCCTTAAACATTTCAAAATATAAACACAAATCCTGCTTCAAGTAAAATAACTTTAATATTACATAAAATATGACATCAGTGTCATCAGAGAAATACTTTGGAAAAAAAAATAGGCAAGAAGAAAGTTGTATTTCTTGACAGTTAGTGTTTCGACTTTGTATACATATAGAATTTATAGAAAAAAATATTTTCAGAAAATATATTTTTTTTTATTGATTCGCAAAAAAAAGTAAATAAAAATTTACAAATGTCTGTCATTTTGAAAATATTCTTATAACTTTAAAACGTGTTTATTGTTGACATTATTTATATTTTGTCCGGTTTCATTTAAATGTTAAATGATTCTATATTATATGGAGTAAATACTTATTTCATCTGCAGCAATACACTGGAGTAAATACATATGATAGTCTTTGGTGTTTGCGACATGCACTAGAATTAATACATATTGTTTTTTTCCTCAGAAATTAAGCAGATTCCTAAAAAAGTATGAAAAAAATATATAACTAAGCTGAACATTAGAATTAAATCATTGGGAAATATATGATAATGCTTTAGTTAGGCCTATTTATATTTATCTGGACCTATTAAATGTTTGTTTCGCTTCATAGCTAGCATTTTACGTGAGCAAAAATCTATTAACATGTAATCACTTTTTTTGCACATTTTAATATTTTGGTGTTTGCAGTGACATAGTCTTGGTTGTTCATGATGTGTACCAGACTTTTATACAGCTCATCTAGGAGCAGTGGTAATTCACTGGTTAAGGGTCTGGGTTACTAATCATAAGGTCGGGGGCGGGGGGTGGGGGGGGGGGGGGGGGGGGCTGTTTAAGCCCCAGCACTGCCAAGCTGCCATTGTTGAGCCCTTGAGCAAGGCATTTAACCCTATCTGCTCCCGGGGTGTCTTACCATAGCTGAGCTTGCGCTCTGACCCCAGCTTCCTGACAAGCTGGAAAATGTGAAAACTTTAAGAATTTCATTGTACAAACTGCCACTGACATTTGTACATATTACAAATAAAACTTGAACTTAAACTTTGAGCTAAACTGTTTTTTCAAATAAAGTAAAATGCACTACAGTACAGTAATGCTCCACTGTGCTCAATGTGACTTCCATCGTGACTGTAACAAGCATGAGAATCTTTTGATGAGAAGATTTTTTCCAAGACTCTTCTGCTTCCCAAAGGAATATTTGAGCTGTCTGTGTCCTTAAAGGCAAGGCAAAGAGGTATGTCCCGCTCTAGATTGTTTGGGGGAGAGGTGAAGCTGCAATGGCAGATTTCAAGGCTGCATACAGTATGCCAGTCTCAGAGAGAGCAAAGAGCCTTGGAGGTAGTACAGTTATACTGTGTGTGTGTGTGTGTGTGTGTGTGTGTGTGTGTGTGTGTGTGTGTGTGTTTGACCCCAACACTACTCTTTATTAAACAGCTATTACAGAGAACCTGCATATTTATGTGACCTTTTCTGAGGTATATATGTCACAACCAGCCGAGTATGAAATGATGCGCTGTATCAATTGCTGTTATTTGAGATAAAATAAAGCCACATTGTTATTAGATTTGCATTCAAAGGACCACTGTGAACAAAGCAGATGCACACTATAAACATCTAACATAGATGCATTTAGATCCACTTACATAACTCTTCATTTATTTCTGACACTAGCAGTGATTTATTGACAATAGTCAAGTGAAAATAGCCTTTGTTTCATTAAGTAAAAACTAATAAGGGATGAATTTATACAGAGTGATT